>NW_024080765.1:2727363-2734228 GCF_003009895.1 Hyaena hyaena
AAAGGAAGAAAGGAAGAAAGGAAGAAAGGAAGAAAGGAAGAAAGGAAGAAAGGAAGAAAGGAAGAAAGGAAGAAAGGAAGAAAGGAAGAAAGGAAGAAAGAAAGAAAGAAAGAAAGAAAGAAAGAAAGAAAGAAAGAAAGAAAGAAAGAAAAGGTTGCTGTCCTGGTCAGCACATTCAGCCACCAAAAGGTGTTAGTTCCTGATTAAATTTTATCTCCCTAACAAGATAGAATAGATGCACCTGTAAGAATTAAGCACTGTATTTGTGAGTCAAACTTTGGAGGAAATAAGCCAATGAGAGGAGAATGGCTTCTGATATGAGTCATAAAGACTATGGACAACAGCAGAGTGTCTTGGTCTAACAGACAAGATTTTGGGAGTTGGGACCACTTTTAAAGGAATGATCAGACACGATACCCTACCGGTGCCTTTGACTTCCATCCTTGAACAAGAATTCAGTTACATCGTATTTGCCATCAACAATGTATGTCCAACTGGAAGAAGAGCATTTCAGCACATGAACAGGGCTGGGTTAAAGGGGCAGGAGGAATACCCTGCCACATTTCTGCTCACCACACTCAATACATTTCCTTTATCTGCATGCCTGATTCACTCCCTTACGTCAGTGGGTTAGGGAGGAGTGAGATGACCCTTGTGGCCAAATCTATATTCTTTTGGCTTAATCACAGTTTTTCCATAAAAAATAAAACTACTGAGCTGAATTTAAAAATCTAAATCCGCTGACCAAAAACCTTCACTCTATACAGGATACAATTAATTATACCTAGAAAAACCCTGATAAATATTTGTCAAAGATAAATACTCCTTAAACAGTTTTTTTTAATGGTAGATTGGTCTAGATCACTTCTTCACAATATTACATATGGAATAAAAAATTATTTTAATGGGTAAAGATTGCTTAAGAATTTTATAGCCAGACAAATCATCACTCATCTGTAAAGACAACAGAAATATATTATCAGGTATGTAAAGGCTTACAAAATTTACCAACTATGTATACTGGAGGAAAAATAAAATGCTTGTAGGCATATTTCAGCCACAGACAGGTAAAATAAGACAAAAAACTCACAAATATGCAAACTGAGCTATGAAAGAAATGGGAATGAATACTGCCACCATTTAATCTCATAAACAAATAGCTGCTAAAATACAAACATAAAACAATATAATAATTATCAAAAGACATTATGTGAGTTAAAAAAAATAAGTAGTAATTGAGCTGAAAAATGACAAAATATGCAAATGGAAATCTGGAAGTTGTAGGGAGAAGAAATTTAAAAGGCACAAACTCCTTTAATTCATACAAAGAGAAACAATATGGTTTGTTTCTTTTTTTTAAGTTTATTTATTTATTTTGAGAGACAGAGAAAGAGAGAGTGGGGGAGGGGCAGAGAGAGAGAGAGAGAGAGAGAGAGAATCCCATACAGGCTCCATGCTGTCAGTGCAGAACCCATTGTGGGGCTCAATCTCATGAACCATGAGATCATGACCTGAACAGAAATCAAGAGTCAGATGCTTAACCAACTAAGCCACCCAGGCACCCCAATAGGGTTTGTTTCTTAAGGTGGGTAGCTAGAAAAATATATTTTCAAGTATATACCCTCCAAATTACTAGAAGGATCAAAAAAAGCAATACAGCAAGGCTTAAAAAGACACAGAACAAAGGGAACAACAGAAACGTTTTTTTTAAAAAAAAATCTCACATAAGTCAAGAAGCAGAACCAAATATATCAGTATTACAAAAAATAAGCATTTATTAAAAACTATATTTTAAAAGACATACCTAAATCAAAATTATGGGGTGTGCTGAGCATGGAGCCTACTTGGGATTCTCTCCCCCCCCTCCCGCCTCTCTCTCTCTCTCAAAATAAATAAACATTAAAATAAATTAATCAATCAAAATTGTCTATAAAGTTTAAAATATATATAAGAATCATGTACTTACATCGTGTGTAGTATACTTGAGACAACAACCATCTCAGGCATTTTACATCTGGTTACTCACTGAAATCTTCAAAACATTCCCATTGTATAGATGATATAAAACTGAGGTGCAAAGTGGTTAACTAACCTGCCTGAGGTCAATCAGTAGTAAGTGGCACAGCCATGACCAAAGGCAGTCTGGCCCCAGAGCATATGATCTTAATCACGAAATTCCCACTCGACACAGGTGTTCCTCAACACCACCTGTGCAGATGAAGCACCTGCCTCTCTCTGTTGCCTTCATTTAAAACAAAGTCATACCAAACAGAGAAAATGATGTCATACAAGCAAACAAAAATTAGGGAATTCAGGACAAAAAATATGAAGTTGAATAAAAAAGAATAACTTAAAATAACTAGACAAATTAGGGAAAGTTAATATTATATAACTCAAGATCTGAATTAGGACTGAAAGCAAAGAAGAAAGGGTTTTGGCGATGTGGCCAGTTATGAGCCATAAACATAATAAGCAGTTACTACCTGGCCAGCACAACAGGAAAAGATCCTACCGACTACAGTTCCCAAAACATGTAAGATATCCAATAACAGATGAGGAAAAAAAAGCATATGACTTAACATGAAAAAACTGCAAAACCAGCTGAGGGGTATACTATTAAGGGTTGATTTTTTTTTAATTTTTTTATTTCTAGGAGAGAGAGAGACAGCGTGAGCAGGGGAGGGTCAGAGAGAGAGGGAGTCACAGACTGCAACAGGCTCCAGGCTCCGAGCTGGCAGTCAGCACAGAGCCCGACGCGGGGCTCGAACCCACGGACCGCGAGATCATGACCTGAGCGAAAGTCGGACGCTTAACAACTAAGCCACCCAGGCGACCCTAAGGGTTGATTAGTATCACGTTCCAGGATGAGATGATTCAATTATGAATCAGGTCACCTCTAGCCAAATTAACTTTTATATTTAAAGCAATTCCAATAAAAATCTGAAAGAGTTTCTGTTTGTTTGTTTGTTTGTTTGTTTGTTTGTTTGTTTGTTTTGAGAGAGATAGCCAGCAGGGGAAGAGCAGAGGGAGAGGGAGAGACAGAATCTCCAACAGGCTCAGAACAGAGCCCAATATGGGGCTCAAACTCACGAATCCTGAGATCGTGACCTAAGCCAAAACAAAGACTCAGACACTTAACTGACTGAGCCACCCGGGCACCCCTGAAAGTATGTGAACTTGAGATTTTGAATCAAAATGTCCCTGCAAGTATACACAGATAACAGTAGGCAAGAAAATATTGAAAAAGAATAATTCTAGAAAGCATTCTCTAAGAAACAGAAGTCTGGACTTGTTATAAAGCTAAACTACTGATAAGGAGTTTAGCTGGGAGACAATGGACCCAACATAAAGTCCAGAACCACGTGGGCCTGTGTGTATTTGTGTTCATAAAATTAGTTCATATCACTAAGGGATTAAGTTAATGAGTTAACTATTTGAAAGTAATATATAAAGGGGAGCCTGGATGGTTCACTTGGTTGAGTGTCTGACTTCAGCTGAGGTCATGATCTCCAGCTTCATGGGTTCAAGTTCCATGTTGGGCTCTGTGCTGACAGCTCAGAGCCCGGAGCTGCTTCAGATTCTGTGTCTCCCTCTCTCTCTGCCCCTCCCCCACTCACATTGGGTCTCTCTGTCTCTCAAATTGAATAAACATTTTAAAGAATGAAAGAAATATATAAAAATATGAACTGTACTCATGCAGTAAAATTACAAATAATTTTTATTTTGTTGTGTTGCAGATTGTTTTGTCTTTCCTTAGCATTTTGATATTTTCCTGAGCTCTCCAAATTTCCAACATTGAGAATGTTTCGACTGTATAATTAGAAAAACCTCATCAGTCTACGGCCATACCACCCTGAACGCGCCCGATCTCGTCTGATCTCGGAAGCTAAGCAGGGTCGGGCCTGGTTAGTACTTGGATGGGAGAAAAACCTCATCAATGTTATTTTGATGGCGTGGATTCCATTAGAGCTGTAATTAGAATACAAAAATATGTTGTTTTCATTCTATAAACGTGAGATTCCCTCCACCCTGAAAGGCAACTAAGGAACAAAAACCTCTTTGGTAACAAACTACCACCCGGATCATCTGTGAAAGAGAAAACGGGTGAAGGGAACTGCCCTGGAAAAGAAGGACCTGGTGAGGCGACAGAGCTAGAAAGGAGTTTCCCTGAGGCCCCTTCTGCAGGTAGGAAGGGGATGCGGCCTGGGAAGGATCTAGAAATGATCAAGCAAAGCCCATCCTTCTCAGTTTGCGTAAGCCTGTTTCTACTATGGTTTCAGGAACAAAAATAGTCAAATACAAGGGACTGCTTTTTCTACGTTACTACTAATACAGATGAGCGTCTCTAGAAAAATCACTAGAGAATATGTTCTCAGTAGTGGCTCCAGCATATAATATGAATAGAATATGCACCTATCCCACATTACGCAGTTGAGTTTGGGGAGTGTCTCTCCTTTAAAATAACAGAACACCAGAAGGAATGCTCTATGAACACTGTCAGGTTTTTTTTAGAGGCACCACCTTCAATTTACCTATTACATTTTCTGACATAATGGCCACTAAAAGATTACAGAAAAGTACGTTTGGTTCGAACGACTTGGAAAAGCTTGCTGGCATCAAAATCAACAGGTTCTTAAGATCCTTCCAAAAGAAATAGGTAAAACAGGACTAAAGAAAACATCTGAACTCGAGGGTAGGTTGGTGAGTTAATGTAATAGAAAACTAACCCAGCCTCACCGGGGACTGAATCAGATGGGTCTTATTTCAGAGACTGTGTCCTGTTTTAAGCTGTGATAATCTAGTTTAGAATGAATATAAATGAAAATGTTCCTCTAGTCTGTGTTGCCAATTCTGTGTGCATTGAGAAATAAATTGGGGGGGGTGGGAGAAGGGTACTCCTATTACATATACTCCTTAAAAAACCTTCTAAAAGCTCAGACTTGCCAAATCCTTTTACTGAGGATTGCCAAAACTGAATCAAAAGCAAAGTATTGTCCATGTTGTTTATTCTTCAATACTTACAGGCTGAACTCAATATAATTTTTTTTTTTTTTGGCATGATCTTCTTAAGTTCTGAAACTGTTTCTATGAAGGATATGATATCCCACTGTTTCTATCCTTTTACAACTTCAATTGGACTACTACTTTCAAACATACATATCAGATGAAAAATAATGATATTCTTTTTTAAAATTTTTTTGCTAAGTAGAAATACACACAAAATCTTATGTCTTTATCAACTTCATCAGAAGATACAATACATGAGTAAGTGAATATGTTTACCTTAAGTTCATGTAACATTGTGACAATTCTTTCTGACTTTTATTGTTTTAATGAAACAAAATAACTGGAATTGCTCTTAAATTTTAAAAGTCATTTCATTCAGCTCTTGAAATATTGCATAGCTATGTTCATTATATTTTTATTCAGGGAACCAAGCAAGCCAGGGGAAAATTTGTCTTCAGTCAACATATAGATGTTGATAGTAAAAGATTAACTTATGACAATAAAATAAATTGCAGGTATTCTTCTAGAAGCTTGTGTATTTGAATTCTCATTTTCATTCATATTTTCTGTGTTCTTTGTTGTAGTCTTGAAACCAATAGACCTTGAAACTCTTTTATATTTAATAATCTCACATACATATCTGAAGTCTACTGGAAAAAAATGTATTTGTTTTATTTTTGTAAGCTAAGCTTCATCTCAACATCTTTTTAAAACCAAGAACCTAGGCCATCATTATGGTTCCCTGTTTTCTGTTTATATGTAAAACTTTTTAAAAATATTTATTTATTTGGGGGAGACCACAAATGGGGAGGGGCAAAGAGGGGGACAGAAGATCCGAAGCAGCTCCATGCTGACAGGCTGACAACAGTAAGCCCAATGTGGGGCTCTAACTCACAAACCCTCCTCAGCTCCAGCTCTTCATCTCAATGGCAAGAAAACACAAGCCCAGTGAAATCCAGTAAGTTGCACAAGGTCACTCAGTCACAGCAGAGCTTCCTGAGATGCAGGCAGGGGCCCTCCCAGGGCACAGAGCAGAGTTCCTGTGTCCGCGTCCCTTCCTACTTGACCTGCAAGCACTTTGTGTTTGATCTCTGAACAAAACCAATACAGTCCTCTCTTGATCCCTGCCTTATCTCCTTTTCCTGTGGCTCTTAAAACCTGAGAAAGAAAACATACTGAAAAAGGAAGGAAGGGGAGGAGAGAAGGAAGGAAGGAAGAAAAGAGAGAGAAAGGAAAGGAAAAAGGAAGAAGGAAGGAAGAAAGGAATAAGGGGAAAACAAAACAAAACAAAACAAAAGAAAGAAAAGAAAGAAAGAAAGAAAGAAAGAAAGAAAGAAAGAAAGAAAGAAAGAAAGAAAGAAAGAAAGAAAGAAAGAAAGAAAGAGGTGCTTGGGTGACTCAGTTGGTTGAGCATCTGACTTCGGCTCAGCTCATGATCTCACAGTTCGTGGGTTCGAGCCCCACGTCGGGTTCTGTGCTGACAGCTCAGAGCCTAGAGCCTCCTACAGATTCTGTGTCTCCCTCTCTCTCTGACCCTCCCCTGCTCACGGTGTCTCCCTCTCTCTCTCAGAAATAAATAAAACATTAAAAATTTTTTTTCAAGAAAGAAAGAAAGATAAAGAAAAGAGGGAGGGGAGGGGAAGGCAGGGGGTGGGAGAGGAGAGGAGGAAAAGAAGAGGGAAGGGAAGGGAAGGGAAGGGAAGGGAAGGGAAGGGAAGGGAAGGGAAGGGAAGGGAAGGGAAGGGAGGAGAGGAGAGGAGAGGAGAGGAGAAGAGAAGAGGAGAGAAAAAGAAAAGAAGAGAGAAGAGAAGAGAAGAGAAGAGAAGAGAAGAGAAGAGAAGAGAAGAGAAGAGAAGAG
>NW_024080765.1:2737888-2911002 GCF_003009895.1 Hyaena hyaena
AGAAAAGAAAAGAAAAGAAAAGAAAAGAAAAGAAAAAAAGAACGAGCCAAGACTGGAATGATGATTCCATCTAGGTTGATTACATTTCATCAGCCAGCAAGCCAGTCAGAAAGAATCACCAGGAGCAGATGCTGCTTCCAAAATTAATCTTCAAAGAGATTAAAAAGGCATGTTCATACTGTAAACTCAACCTGTTTGCCATATAGACAAAGAAAACACGAAAACAAGCTTGCCATCAAACTGCATCAAATTAGTTCCATTCTCCTATGAAGAAACTGAGTAGAAATAAATTATGAATCATCTAAGCACGTCAAAACCAGAGACAAGGTCAGCCTCAGACTGAGATTAAACATTTTAGCTCCTCTGACCCATGTTCAGGTCATAGAACATGTTTGGGTTATGTAAACACGTCTCGTGAATTTTCCACCGGATCCTCCATTTTTATGCCTGTATAACTTTCCTCTTTTGTCCAACATACCAACAGTGAAAAATATAGTTATTATTCCATCTTTGCAAATGCTATTCCTCTGTCCCTTTAGATTTTCATCCCTCTAGCAAAAGTCTATGTTCCTGACAATGGTATCACTATTTTTAATACAATAATATAAATAAATTGGGCCATTTCAAGTGTGTGGTGAATAAAACCTTACCCTACTTCATTCTGCATGACAAGTCTTGATTTATTTATTAGTGAACAAATTTGCATGAGACTCTTTACTTATTGATGAGGATTCTTAGATTGTTTGGCTTACCTACTTCCTTATTTTTGTGCCGGGTCAGCAGCATTTTTGTACAAAACCTAATAAAATTATGGGAAAATGACAGCAAAAAGAAAACTATTGTGTTTAACATATAGTCCATAGTCATCTACCCCCCAAAAGCAAAAGAAGGAAGATGGAAAAATATATGTAAGAATGAACATTGAACATGAGGAATAAGGCTACAGCTTAAAGTATAATAAGCGGCCCAGACATCGAGACCAGATAAATGCCTCCCTGCATTCGATCAGGTACTAAACTGCTTCTAACCTATTGGAAATTAAGTGACATGCAACATGAATTTCCCAGTAAGAGATCTCTGGTGTTTTCACCTAAATCCATGGATGACAGTAGTCCCCATCACTAAAAACACAGAAATCAGCACGTTGGCAACACTCGCTCTGGGAGTCCAAAGCTGAGGCTGTTTGGAGAATGAACTTTCTCTTACCCTCAAAAGGATGGATCCTTCCCACTCAGGATGAAGCAACAAGAGAGGGATTCCTAAAAGTTGGGAGGAGAGAAAGACAGAGAGAGACTGAGAGAGAGATTTTACTCCAAAACCATTTAATGTGGCTCTTAAACTATAAATATGAACTCCCATCTTAATACATTTGGGCCAAGAATAGGAAAGTTAGATACACGTTCAAAAGTGGATTTACAGGGAAGAACAGAAAGAAGATACATGCAAATAAACAAATACATGCAGAACAAAGAGAAATCGCACTGTCTCTGCATTAGGACAGGGTTATTGGGCTTTACTTTTCTGTTATCATCAATTTTTCTCCATGGAAGTTTATAAAAAAGAATGTTGCCCTTCTTAATTAAAACAGTTCATTTCCAGGCCATACAATGTCAAAAAGCACAAGAGCAGACAGCTTGATTTTCTACATCAGTCATAAACTGCACGCCCATAGCCTTCTCTATTCACTCATCTTAAAAATGAACACAGGGGGCACCTGGGTGGTTCAGTCAGCTGAGCGTCCGTCTCTTGATTTCTGCTCAGGACATGATCCCAGGGTCATGGGTTTGGGGCCCACGTCAGGCTCCACACTGAGCGTGGAGCCTCTGTAATATTCTCTCTCTCCGCCTCTCTACCCCGTGCACGCTCTCTCTCCAAAATAATTTATTTTAATTTTAAAGATAAATGAACACAGATTACAGCCACTCATCCCGAATGTCTAAACTACCTCAAATGAAAGGCTGAGAAGATCACAGATGCTTTAGCCGAACAGGCTCTGGGACCACCCTCCCGAACCGGGTGAGCTTGGATAAGATGGCTTAGTTTCTTCATTTGAAAAAAGATGCGGGGGGGGGGGGGGGGNGGGGGGGGGGGGGGGGGGGGGGGGGGGGGGGGGGGGGGGGGGGGGGGGGGGGGGGGGGGGGGGGGGGGGGGGGGGGGGGGGGGGGGGGGGGGTAATAACACTTATTTCATAGATTGGGCATAAGAGATAAAGAATACAATCCATATGAAACATTTAGAACAGTACCAAGACACAGTAAACGCTCAATAAATATTAGCTATTATTATTATATGTTGAATGTGCTTTTCATGAAGCAATTTGGAATGCTTGGTTAAAAAACGGTAGTTGTTGCAATCAAAAATATTACAGGGAGCAACCTGGAGCATTTTTTGAAAGATTACCAGAAAGAAATGGGATCACGGTTAAGGATGGAGGAACCCTAAGTAGACTAGAGTACACTAATAGTTGGGATAGGCTTTTCCTTAGGGACCCTTCTTTATTAGAATAGTATATATTCACCAAGTTGCCTTCTGGTCTTGATTTATTGCTCCTGTTATTTCTGGTCTTATGTAAACTTCCCTTCTAGGAAGAAGGATTTGCTACTTTAAGTTATTAAACTAAGTTTCGAGCTAAAATCAGAATTTGTTCGTTGTGAGTTATGTTTTCCCTAGGGCTTAATCACTCCTTAAATGAACTGAATGCCCAACTCCCAGACTGCAAAATTGAAGTACAAACCCCAAAGAATGAAGGGTTCCTTAACCTATCTTTCTGGAACTGCCACAAGTTTGGCTGACTCTTCTTTGCTTGGACCCTAGCAGCGTGATGCATAAAGTAACAAATTAGCAGCCCCTCACATGCTGTTCCCCTTCTGTTTTCTTATCCAGTCTTCAGCGTCCACCACTTCTACCCTACAGGGTTGTGGAGCACCCAGAGGGCAGAGCCTTTGTCTAGTCATCCCAAGGTGTAGCTTGTTGTTTACCTGGTATGTAACAGACCCCTTAGGAAGATGAAGTGAAATGAGCATCCCACTACTGCATCTTTTATTGTCATACAAGGATCTCTCAGGGTTAGTATAATAAAACCCCAAGGAGATTTTTAAATCAGCTGGTAATGAGGGAAAACTCTCCTTTTGAAGACAGAGACTACAAGTTTTAAAGAGCCTGCCTGAGGCTTTGTGACATGCAGGCTAGTCCAGAAGGAAAAAGCACCAGCCGGTTATCTTTCCTTAATCTCCAAAGTTAAGAAAAACAGTTCAAGATTGACAACAAGAAAGGGGTTGATCACAGGTAGATTAACATTAAGATGAAAAAATGATGTAAAATGAAAGCATTTTAGCAATTTTAGAGGGATGAACCGGGCAGCTTATTTTGACCATTACTTGTATCAGAGAGTTCCATCCAGCTCTGTTAAAACCCATCGAATTACAGGGGTGGGAAGCTGCCCCCTCACACCCCACCACTTTTCTGGAGTGTGGGTTCATACTCTATATCTGTGGGAATTGAGTTGAAGGGGGTATGAGTATCCAAGGGCACAGAAAGGTGGCACTTAGGTAAGTAGAGTGGGAAGTAAGCAAGATGCGGAAGCACAAAACTGCATCACATCGGCCGAAAGTCAACAGAAAACATGCTGACAGGGGGTTAGTTCCTCACCAAGTGCCAATGAGCAGAACAGCTCCTCATATCCTTGCCACAGGTAAGACATTATTAAATTCTGCTCAGATGAACACTCAGTTTGGCTCCCAAGGGGCTCCCATGACAGTGGGCACTGGGTAACCTCTAGAAACTAACTCTGCTCCTATCTGTGGGCCTTTATTAAGAGCCCTATCTCCTCATTTGACCCTGCTTTCTCTTTCCTGCCCCACCAACCTTGGGAATCTTATCTAGTCCTGGTGATGAGCCTTGTTCTGCCTCATTGTGTATAATAGTCATTTGTTGTACCTTTAATCTGTCAAAGAACTTCCACTCTTCTTTCTTGTGGCAATAGGACCTCCATTTTTTTTTTCAGAGGAACCATCCCTCTCCCATTGTCAATGAACACACTTGGGTAAAAGTGACTCTCCTCCTTGAGAATCAGAGTAAGATCATGAATTAAAAGAAGTTAATCTTCTTACAAACTCTGTCAGTAAACAGAGGAAGAGGGAACACTGTCCAACTCATTTTATGAGGCCAGCATTACCCTGATACCAAAGCCAGATAAAGATATTTAAAAGAACAATGCAACAAACCAGGATCACTCTAGAATGTAGACATAAACATTAAGTGCGTGCACACACACACACACACACACACACACAACTGAATAAAGCAACTTTTAAAACTTATGTCATGACTTTGTAGGGTTTATGCCAGGAATCAAGGTGAGATCCATTGACATGATTCACCATACTAATGGGATAACAAAGAACATCCACATAATCATCTCTATTGATGCAGAAAAAGCATTTAACAAAATTGGACACCAATTCATGATTTTTTAAAAATCCTCAGCAAAGTTTTATGTAAAACACTGAACCACTTTTCTCTAATACCAGGAAAAAGCTGGGATCCCTGCTTTCTATGCAACATTGTCCTAGGGGAACTAGATAGAGCAGCAAATCAATAAAACGATATGATTGGCATATAGATTAGAGAGTGAAACGTCAAATAAGCTAATGTGCTCATTTCATTGGCATGACCTCTTGGAAATGGACACATGACCCAAGTCAGGCCAGTGAGGTCCAATTTCTGAATTTGAGTATGAACTCTCTTTTCTGCTGTGTTACCTCCTCTTATGGTAAAGAGACTCTCAAGTATGTGGGGTCCATCACACAGTCTGAGAACAGAACTACCCCATTAAGTGCAGGGCCTGGAAATGACCTAGGGACGTTGAACCATGAATCACACTGGTTTGACAGTAGCTCTATCACTGGACTATTCCATTATATGAAATAATAAGTCCCTTTTTTGGCTTAAGCCAATGTAGGTTTATCACTTAAGAGTCTAATCTTTTTATTTCTAATACCTTCTTTCATACCATAAGTCCCCCTAAGGGTTAGAGTTTTGAATTATTTTCCTGCTGTTTTTTCTACCTAGAAGGTTGACTCCACATCTTGCATGGGTAAAATAACATATAAATTAGTAATAAAAAAAAATAAGACCCTGTCACATGTGTGATAAATGAATGTAATATGGTGATTTTTTTTAATCTCTAACTGGTGAATCAAAGTCAATCTTCTGTAAACCTCTTCCCAATGTAGATTCCCAATGACAATGTAGATTCACCCATTATACTTCTGGATTCAGTTCCCTCATTGTAATAGCAGTGGAAGGGCAATCAGACATGGCAGATTTGTCTGGCATAGATGTATAAAACATAAATTTTATTTATACTGATTATGGCCAAATGCAACAGGAGATATGAGAACTATATAGTACGCATTCTATTTTGAAGCATGAAGGCTCAATACAATTAACTGTTCTCTACAATCCCAGGCGCTCCCTTTATGACTCCATCCTTGTCATTGCACAAATTCTTCCTAGACTCCTACAAAAATCCTTCTCCAGAATGATACAAACTAAGCCACATTTTTCCCACTCTGATTACCCTGTGCATGTTTTATCTGTGGCTACTGTCATTATAACATTATTAATATAAAGACTGGACCTCATCATGGAAGTAATTTATTCTTTTCTAAGACCTCAGTTCTACTTGGTCAAAATGTCTCAGGATAGGCTAACCCAAAAGAAGACCTCATTTGCTGTGTGATCGCGGGAAGCACAAGTTGGGGAGAAATAAAAGTGAAATCAGGAAAGGAAGAAAAGCCAATAAAAAATGAGATAATGATCAGATTACTGCTGTGGCCGACTGAGACTCAATCCCACTGGGGCCCTTCTGGCAAACCCCATACAATATACCTCAGAACTGTCACATCCTGGGAGAGACCAGATGGAATGTGAAACTACTGGCAGTCATCCGTCACTGCCCAGGGAGGCGTTTCTGAGCTAGCCTATATGTGGGTGAAGCAGTGACCTATGACATGGAAGTAATCCCTCTGGCAGAGAAGCAGAGAGACAGGAGAACTCAGAAGTAGATGCAGGCAGCATGGTGGAGGGAGGTGGGGAGAGGGGAGGTGGAGACATTCACAGTCTCAGTTACACAGACCAAGATTTCAAGCTATCTCACCTCTGTGATCACAAGAATCCCAACATTCTTCTGTCTCTTCATTATCTCTTGGATTTCTTTAGTCTCCACACGCCTCTTCATTCATCTACTTAACATACTGTAGTTCTACTTCTAACAATAGATCCAATTCCCAAATCAAATATAATCTTTTCCCTTCTGATTAATATTATCCAAAAGACAAAAGAAACTTCTGCTTGATATAATCTGTCCTTTTTCTGGCCAGTCTCTGTCTTTAGGCTCCTCAAGAATGATCTTGTGGAAACAGGAGCATTAACTTTCAAGAGTTTCAGGAATAAAGAAGACATAGTCCCTGCTCTCCAGCTGCCTAGCAGAGGAAAGAAATCAAGGTCACAAATAACTAAAACATACGGCAGAATGAGCTAAGTGCCATAAGAGAGGTACATACAAAGTGCTTTGAGGGCTCAGCGGAGATAAATATCACATCCAGTTGGCAGGATCAGGAAGGATATGTGAATGAGGGGGCTTGTGAGCCGTGTTTTGAAGGATGGATGGGATTTTGTCAGTAAAAGGTGGCTAGAGGGCTTTCTAAATATAGAGAATGTTATAAGCAAAGCTCCAACCACAGAAAAATGCACGCTCCTCTGAGAAACGGTCTGGTTTGGCTGAAGCGTAACATACACATCACAGAGCTGCTGCGGGGGATAGGGCGGGAAAAGACCACTCTGCGTGAACTTTTAACCATTTCAGTAATTTATTATCGGAGCTTTCAACTCCTAACACTGGCATGACATCAGTTCTTCTGGTGGGAAGGTCAGTCAGCGGCATGTCATTTTCTAATACCAGGTTAGTATTCATATTTGAAAATTTCCGCACTATCAAACTTGTTGAAAGGCAATGTAGGAAGTCAGAGGAGGTCATTCCCTTACGGCCGTATAAGGATAGCATAAAAGTTTAAGAGTCTGTGATCTTTTTTATCTCTGTTTGTCCAAATGGTGCTTAAAGAAAGAAGTGCTGGTTACTGTTTTTGCAAAAGAGTTGGATGGAGGTAATAAAAAAAAGATGAATGAACAAAATCAGTCAAGGCTTAATATTCTCTTCAACAGGTGTCCAAATCTACACATATATGTGAGTTTAAAAGGAAATTAGCCAAAGTAAATAACGTAGGAAATCAATGTTAAACACATTTGTATGCATGTGGTTTTTCTCCACATCCCAGGGGAATTAACATTTTAGTCTTGCTACAGTTCCCTTATTAATCTTTCTCTTACCAGAGTCAAATGGGAAGCGAATCTGCGAAAGTGTTATAATGAAGCTAAAAGGAAATGGTTTCTTTCTTACAGAACAATTTCTTGAGCCTGAAGACTGTTGTAGACAATCAAACTAACAATTGTTTTGTCACCCTGCGAATACACTCACAGACTTAGCCCAGCTTACAAACACAAAAGTTCTTCTGCATCAGAATAAAGAGTTCATGCTCTTCAGAGCCTCCCCATGTCAGAGTTGTGATGAGGCCTTTTAAGTCCCACTTTCATGTTCTTCCCAATTTACCTGAAATGAGTCTTAGCAGGAAGTACTGTTTGCTAAGTAATTTACTTTTTGAATCTACACAGGGCAAAACAGGTGGGGCTCACTTCTTTCAGTAACGGCCTTACTATGAATGCATGAGCTAATTTTGAGACATTTAATACCCATGCAGCATCTGGGTGGCTCAGTAAGTTAAGCGTTGGACCCTTGATTTCAGCTTAGGTCATGATCTCACGGTTTGTGAGATGGAGCCCCACATCGGGCTCTATGCTATCAACAATGGAGCCTCCTTGGGATTCTCTCTCTCTCTCTCTCTCTCTCTCTCTCTCTCTCTCTCCCCCGCCACCTCAAAATAAGTAAACTTTAAAAAAATATTTGTCCATGATTTCCATGGTTTTCCTCCCATAAATCTAGGCTAAGCTGACCTCTAACATATTGCCCTTGGATGTAGTTTTCTGGAGTCTCAGAAAAGTTCTTGTTAGTGGCTATTAAATAAATTCAAAGTGTTTCTTAAGGAAAAGTTTGGTTCTGCCTCCAAGAACCACAGATCCTTTATATGTGCTAGAATATAAATTAAAGCCCCAATTTTCATAACAGAATGTCAACTTTCCACTTATAAGTTCTAAGACCTAAAGCCAGACTGTGCGAATTGCTAAGCAATCCAGAACACCTGGATGACATCTTCTGGCCGCAGAATTCTCCTTAAAGGCTCTCTAGCTTCATTAAAAGGTCACTGAGACAACTGGGCCAGTGAAGAAGCTCCCCTATTTTCTAAACTGGGAAACAATGGAAGTTAGAGAAGATTAATGATTCTCAGACTTGAATCTGCATATAAACCACTTGAGAATCTTGTTAAAATGCAGATCACAATTCAGGAGAGCTGGGTTGAGGCTTAAAAGTCTGCACTTCTAACTACCTTCCAGGTGATGCCAAAGTTTTTGGTTCAGGACCACACTCTGAGTAATGAGGGTGTAAAGCGGGAGTCTGCAAACTGCAGCCCATGCCTATTCGGCTGATGAGATAATGGTTTTCACATTCCTAAATGGCTGGTTGGGGTTGGGGTGGGTATCAAAAGAAGAATAATATTTTGTGACATGTGGAAGTCATATGAAATTCACATTTCAATGTCCATAGGTAAACTTTTACTGGAATACAGTCATGCTAACTTATTTAAGTATTATCTATGGCTTCTTTTGAACCAGGACAGAGTTGAGTAGTTGCAACAGAACTTTAGAGCCCACAAAGCCCAAACTATTTACTATGTGGCCCTTTACAGGAACCATTTGCTGGCCACTGGTCTAAAGCAATGGTTCTCAACCTTGGATGCATCGTCAAACCACCTGTTGAGCTTTAAAAAATATTGATGAGGGGTGCCTACGTGGCTCAGTCAGTTAAGCGTCCCACTTCAGTTCAGGTCATGATCTCATGGTTCATGGGTTCGAGCCCTGCGTCGGGCTCTGTGCTGACAGCCAGCTCAGAGCCTGGCGCCTGCTTCCATTCTATATCTCCCTCTCTCTCTGACCCTCCCCTGTTCACGCTGTCTCTCTCTCTCTCTCAGAAATAAATAAAACATTTAAAAAAATTATTTTAAATAAAAAATATTGATGACCGAGGGAAAACCTGGGTGGCTCAGTCAGTTAAGCCTCCAACTTCAGCTCAGGTCATAATCTCATGGTTCATGAGTTCAGGCCCTGCATTTGGCTCTCTGAGCCCACTATGGATCCTCTGTTCCCACTCTCTACCCCTCCCCTGCTCTCTCTCTCTCTCTCTCAAAAATAAATAAACATTAAAAATATTTTTTAACAATATTGATGATGACATACCATCCCAAATCAGTTCAGAAACTAGGGGGTAACACTGGCATTATTATTTCTTAAAAGTGCTCCCAGGGACTCCTATTAGCAATCACTTTTGAAAACCACTGGTCTAAAGAAACTATCCACTTCCTACATGATGTCTCAGCACCTATAGACAAAATCACCAAAGTCAAAGCTTAATGTCCAGGTCAGCTACTCACAGCTTATTGCTGGATGACTATCTGCAGTGTGGTCACCACCAGTGTGGTCTAAGACACAACACCTAGAACAATTATTTGGGTTTGTTGTTGTTCTTAACTCAAGCACTTCAAAAGGTGTATTGAAGCTCCACCCCTCTCTATATCTCTCACCACATTCATTTTCAAGAACTGTCACTGCTTCCTTCTTCCTCCAGATGGCTGAAACCAGCAAGCTGTGTTATCGCTAGACTAACACACGGGACCCGTAAGTGATCTGTAAGTACACCCACATTCATTCCTCTCCTTCCTTCCTTCGGGAAAGGAATGGCCTTGTAATCCCTTGCCAGGTCTATGTCTCTTTAATCCAACCTAGGCCTCATGTGGGGCCTGCACATTGGTTATAACTTCTCCTATATCTTCAACCCTTCCCTCTCAGTGGCTTCCTTCCCCCACAACCTAGAAACCTGCTAAATCAACCAAAAAGAAAAAGAACTTTCTTGGCATCTCAATTCCCAGCCTAACCTGTACGTCTAAACCCAATGTGTCATGATTTGTGTCAACACCATTGAACTAGATCTCTTCTGGCAAAAGTCACCCATTACCTCAATTGCCTTGTTCTGTGGACATTTTCCAACCTGTATAACACTGCTCTCCAGCACTGCACACCTTTTATATTTTCCTGAAGTTCTGTTCCTCTGACGCCACACACTATTGGTTCATTGTATCTCTATTATTGCCCTGTCTCCTTAGTAGGCTCCCCTCTCATCATCCAACCAGGTACCCCAATGGCCCATCGACAGCTTGCTATTCTCACTTGCACCATGATCTTAGTTACTACAATAGCTGAACCTACTATAATTGCTTATGATTCCTAAACCTGTCTCCACTTCAAATCCCTGCCCACAACATCAGACTCATACAGTCAATTTCTGTTGAAATTGAAATATATGTTTGGCTGTAACAAACCCAACATGTCCCAAACTGAACTCATTTCAGCTTCTGCCTGATCCTCTTCCTCTGTTTTTCTCAGTCTTAACTAGTGACTCTACAAACCACCCAGTTATGCAGGATGGAAATCTGGCATTTACTATTTACCCCTTTATCTGCCTCATCACCCGGAGCTAAGCACCATTAAATACTGCAGATATGTGTCTTAATTACACCCTAAATGGATCCCCTAGCAGCACTGACCTAATCCAAGTCTTCATCATCCTCACACAGAAGGCTGAAACTGGTCTCCCTCCCTCCAGTTTTGTCTACTAAAACCATCTCCTCACCCGTTCAAGAGTGATTTACCTAAAACACAGTTATAACCATGCAATTATCTGCCTGGGACCTATTAGTGTCTCTCTACCATATCAGAACATGCTTAAGCTCTTCAACACAGATCCTCCAATATTTTGACCTCACCTCTCTGGCATCATCCCCTGTCTCATTTTTTTTTTAATTTTTTAATGTTTATTTTTAAGAGACAGAGAGAGTGCAAGTGGGTAAGGGGCAGAGAGAGAGGGGGAGACGCAGAATCTGAAGCAGGCTCCAGGCTCTCAGCTGTCAGCACAGAGCCCAATGCAGGGCTGGAACCCACCAGCTATGAGATCATAACCTGAACTGAAGTTGGATGCTTACCCAACTGAGCTACCCAGGTGCCCCCCCCCATCTCATTTAATACTCCCAATATACTGTAACAGCAATAGTTCTTCGACTTGCAGAATCCTCTAGCTGGAATTCCTTCCTTCTCCCTCCCTACTCTCCCTTGTCTCCTCCAGAAACACCTTAACTCATTCATATACTTTAGGACTCAAGTCCCCCAGATTTGGTGAAATATATACCTCAATATGTGCATAATCGCCTGTGCATTTCTGTATCACTCACATCATAATGCAGTAGTTGAGAAAACTGACTAATGACAGATCTGAATTCCAACCACTGATCCACCATTTGTCAATATTCTTACCTGACAAAATCATATAACCCCTTTAATTACTCACCTCCTTCATGTGGACAGTGGGGATAATATTCACCTAACTGCTTTGTCATTAAGAATTAATGAGATAGGGGCACCTGGGTGGCTCAGTCAGTTGAGTGTCTGACTCTTGATTTAGGGTTGGGTCATGATCTCACAGTTGTGGGAATTGAGCCCCATGTCAGGCTCTGCACTGAGCATGGAGCCTGCTTAAGATTCTCTCTCTGCCTCTTCCTCCACCCCTCCCCCTCTCTTGAGCTTGCTCTCTATCAATAAATAAATAAATAAGTAAATAAATATTAATGATATAAAGCGCTTAGGATATAAGCGCTTTACTGGCAGAGTAAAAACCCAATAAAAAAGAATTTTACTTATCAATATTTATTGTTGATTTTAAAGCCAGAACACAGACTGGATGCATGTGCTCCATAATTATTCAAATGTCTTACTTTTTGCAAAGGAATCTGCAAGATATTTTGATATTTTTATCTACTTAAATTACTCTTACTAGTGCTCACAAGTATCTTTTCCTTACAAAAAGAAATTATCTTGACACATTAAAACAATAACAAGAGGGAAAGTCTGACAATGACGAGGCAGCATAGCTTCTCTTGGGATAAATGAACATCTCAAATATATTTCTTAAGTTCTTAATTGGTAAAAACATGATTACAAAGAACCATGGAGGACTTTTTCTATAGGAAAAAAGATCCCTTATAACTAAATCATTATGAATTATCCACACTCAAAATAATAGGAGCTCCTGCTTTTACTTCAGAGCATAATGTGAACATATAAAATGAGAAGTTCTACAAGAACATCTGCTAATTTTTAAAATGTTCACATGCTCTGACTTGTGCTTTTCCAGTGATTTGTATTTAAATTCATTTCAATTCCAAAACCAAAATTTTCTCATTATATTTTAAGCCTGTTATTATCACCCTAAGGAAAATAAAATGTAACCTATTACCAACATGCCCATTAGCCTGCTTCATTAAATGTCCATAATTATAGTCTATTTGTCAGTAGTGTGTAAGGGGGACTCAAACAAATATATTCCAGGTGTAAACCCTGTTACTCCACAGACTTAACCGGATTCATGTTTTTCGATCTTAACATCAGGATCATTCTGATTGGATTTCTACTTCATTACTCTACTTTCAATCACAGAGTGTTCGGGCATGTACAAAATAAAACTCAGCAACACAATAACTCAGCTTGCATGATAAGGTGAGCCCAAGCCCCTCTCCACCTCACATTTGCAAAGAGGATGCTTCTCTCTGTGCTTGCATCCAATTCCAACTCATCCCCTCACTGGCTGTGTTTCTCTGGGCAAGTAAAAAACTCTTTAAGCCTCATATCCTTCTCTGTGAAATGGGGATAATAATATCTATCTCAGACAAACTGAGGGCTGATGGGGGTGGGGAAGAGGGGAGAAGGGAGATGGGCACGGAGGAGGGCACTTGTGGGCATGAGCACTGGGTGTTATATGGAAACCAACTTGACAATAAAGTATTTTAAAAAATAAAAAAAATAATAATAAAATATAAAAACTACTACTGCATTAAAAAAATAATAATAAAACCTCAGGAAGGTTTAGGGGAGCATAAATGAGAATGCACAAAGATGTAAAGCACTTTGACTAGTAACAGGACACATTAACATGATCTCCTTATGCAGCAGCTACTGAGTGCCAGGCAGTGTTCTGGGGACTTTCTGTATATTAATTCCTTCACATCTTTAATAGCCCCATGGGAGAGGTACAATTATCATCCTCCTTTAACAGATGAGAAGCCATCTGTAAACCACAGTCCTGGTTATTTCACAAAACAACAGGACCAGATAAATGGGATTAACACTCACCACTCCAAGAGGCTCAGCAAGAAAAGTAAATCTTAATGCCCTAAGGCATCCATTGCATGGAACAAATTAACTTCTCTCCTATCAAACTAGAAAGTATCATCCACAGTACTTGTGAATAGTAGCTCAAATAGTATTCTGCTTTCTGTTGTTCAGCTGAAGAACTCGAAAGAAAGAAAGAGAGAGAGAGAGAGAGAGACTGAGAGAGAGGGAGGGAGGGAGGGAGGAAAAAGAAAGTACATACGCCCTCAGTCCTACCCAATTATTCTCTGCCTTTCGTCAGCATTACCAATAGCCATGGTCCTATTTGCCTAGTTGCGAAGCTCTGATTTCTTGTGGTAAGGAAATCAGATCAAAGGCACCTGGGTGGCTTAGCCCGGTAAGTATCTGACTTCAGCTCAGGTTATGACATCACAGTTGTCGGTTCAAGCCCCACATTGGGCTCTGTGCTGGCTGCTCCGAGCTTGGAGCCTACTTCAGATTCTGTGTCTCCCTCTCTCTCTCTCTCTGCCCCTCCCCTGCTCATGCTCTGTCTTTCTTACTCTCTCTCTCTCAAAAATAAATAAACTTTAAAAAAATCAGACCACAGAGGTAAGACAGGAACATTCATCTTGGGGGGATGTGATCTAAAAATCTATACTCCGGTATGTGCTGGGATAATACATTGAGATATTAACTAGCTTTTTGGTTTTAATGCTGTTGAATGATGAAAAAGGATGAAATGACATTGGGTAGTTTGTATTTTCTATTTTGCCTACTCATTCTCCACCCCTACCTTCTAAGAATGTACAGCCAGGCTTTCTGCACTCCACAGAGTGCACGGTGGTAAGTGTAGGCTGCCACACTGTGTAGGCTGCAGGGCTGAGGTGAAGTAGCCTTAAGAGAACATCTTTTCCTCGCTATAGTTTTCCAAAAGCCTTGTGCTAGGGAAACAAACAAACTAAAGCTTATACATTCTGTGTGAGAGTGACAGATAAAGATGGGGACAGGTGTCGCACAAGCAGCAAGATTGTGCTGCTTGATGAAGGGCTTAATGAAGGGCTGGAAGTCCATGGGAACTTCAGCTTCTCCCTTACAGAATCCCAGGAAAAAGGCTGAGTCTCCATAGGAAACAACAGCAAAGTGGCCATGCAAGCTCCATTCAGAGTACCTGAGCCCACTAGATCTCCACATGCTGGTGACACAGTCATCACAACACCATCTGACCCCAAGGGATTGGCTGGGAGATAAAAGTAGTCACATTAGAGGGTTCAACTACAGGGCTTTGGAAAGGGAGGGAAGGCTTCTGTGGTGGTGGTGGTGGTGGTGGTGGTGGTGGTGGTGGTGGTGGTGGTGGTTGCCAAACTGAGCTAGAGTCACAGGTGCCAAAAACATCTTACAGTGACACATTCTATGCCACAAAACCTGTCCCACCCAAAATGCCAGGACACTCTGTTAAGAGACACTGGCTGACAATGGGTTTCAAAGTGGAAACTAACTGGGAATAAAGGACCAAGGATCACCCCTGAAAGCTCCGCTCTGTGCAACACACTCAGGAAACGGACCCCACAATTTTGTGAGTGAGAGAGGGAGTGCCTTTATGACCGAGACTCCATTCAAGCAAGTGGGATGGGAGTTCAGAGCTGGATTTAGATTTATTTAAAAGAAAGAAGTAATGTAACATTTCTCACATACTGGAGCTTACTGAGAAGACTGATACGCCCCACAGCTACTTCAATGTTAAGAGTACAGTGTTCAGGGCTTTTCTGAAAAGTACAATCAGCTCTTGAGCTGTCTTCTGAACACTCCTTGTATACTATCTTCTGGACTGTTCTGAAAATGGCCTTCCAGACTGCATCTATGTCTTCGAACAACGAAGAAAGAACCAAGCCATGTTCCTGTCCTGAAGAGAATACTCCATATTTCTTTACTCTGAACTTCTTATGAAAATGGCAGCAGTGATTGTATTTTTAAAGTTTTATTTTAAGCTATTTTATTTATAATCAATAAAATCTGGTCAAGCATCTGCATATGCATCCATCCCACCTGACAGTTGTTACATGTCACAAGAACACAAGAAGATTGGCAAGAGAGGACTCAGGCGGTGCTTTATAAAGTGACACAAATTATTAGTTTTGTGAGAAATGTCCGCACGTCACCTTAAAAGCTGTAAACAGCCACATGCACTAAAAAAAATAAGCTTAGAAAGAGATATGAAGCATTTTCAACTTTTGTAGAAAAATAAATTTGAGCAAAAGAATAAAACAGTAGATGTAGCATCTAAAAAATACTATATAGTGGGCCACCTGGGTGGTTCAGTTAGGTTAAGCGTCCAACTTCAGCTCAGGTCATGATCTCAGTTAGTGAGTTCAAGCCTTGCATCGGGCTCTGTGCTGACAGCTCAGAGCCTGGAGCCCCTTCAGATTCTGTCTCCTTTTCTCTTTGCCCCTCCTCCACTCACACTCTGTCTTTCCCTCTCTCAAAAACTAAACAAACATTAAAAAAAAAATAAAAAATAAAAAATACTCTATGGTGTAATTAATCTTTATACTTTTCCTAAAAGGAAAGAGGAAGCAACATAATCCCTTTTATATATGGGAGAAGATTGCACAAGGTCAGATTTCTTCCCCAAGGATAGTGATCTGTGGAGATGGGATCCAAATACTACAGAGATTGAGACACTAGTTAAATCCCATTCTCTTACAAGCACTGTATCTTTTTTTTTTTTTTTAACATTTATTCATTTTTGAGAGACAGAGCATGAGCAGACTAAGGGCAGAGAGAGAGGCGACACAGAATGCGAAGCAGGCTCCAGGTGCCGAGCTGTCAGCACAGAGCCCGACACAGGGCTCAAACTCACGAACTGTGAGATCATGACTTGAACCGAAGTCAGTCACGCAACCTACTGAGCCACCCAGGCACCCCGACAAGACTATCTTTTTATAAAGATATCACTCATTGAACACTTAGTACATACAAAGCAGTATGCTTCAAATATTCATCTCACTTAAATTTTACTAAGAGGTAGATATAATTTCCTCCATTTTACAGCTGAAGAAACTGAGGACAGTGACACTAAATAGCTTACACAAGGTACCCCAGCAAGTAAGTACTGACTGAAATCTAGCCAGGACTATTGGACTCCAAGGCCATGCTTCCAGCCATGAGTCCTTCTCTCTTTACCTCTCACACAGCAAAGAGATTTCATGCATTTGGGAATAAACATGGATTCTCCCTAGTGGCCATCAAGGACTCTGGCACTGACAACTAAAATATGAATTGATAAGACTATTTGCAATTTCCTTAAAATGTTATGGTCATTGAAAAGAGCCCTGGTTTTATCTTTCATACTTCCCAGTCCCTTCCTGTATCATTAACACTATCATCACACGACATTTTAATGACTTGTTTCATGTGCCAGACACAAGATACTTAAGGACAGGAAAGGTGTCTAGCATCATTTACCATACTCTCAACATCTAATCTCCAGGCAGGTCACATAGCAGGCTCTCAGTAAACATTTAATGAATGAAAAATTGAAGAAGCCAGGGCAGCCTTATAAGCTAAAGAAAGCATGGTGTAGT
This sequence comes from Hyaena hyaena, assembly GCF_003009895.1. Lineage (NCBI taxonomy): Eukaryota > Metazoa > Chordata > Mammalia > Carnivora > Hyaenidae > Hyaena > Hyaena hyaena. The sequence continues at coordinate 2,754,916 of NW_024080765.1, forward strand.
GGTAACACTTGACTTCACTGTCAACTGCTGGATCATGATTGACTTAGAGAGAACCCCTGGTCCAAGGAGACAAAACAAAGAGCAGAGATGAACAACTGAAAGTCCCCCTATCTACAAAGCCTTTGGAAACTCTTCACAGGAGAAGTAATGGCTAACCCCCCAACCGAGGCATGAAAGTCTCACACCTGGTTTTCTCTGTTTCCTACATCACACTTACTTTTATCCTTAAATTGCATATATTCATCTTTGTATCCCCCGTACAACACAAAGCACCCACACATTCAGTCTTCATCTTCTACCAGTGTTTTTAGCATTGACCTTCAGTTATGATTTGTTTATGCCCCTTTTAAATAATGGCTGTCCCTTACCTATAGTATTTCTCCACAATCAAGCCTCAACTCCTATTCCAAATTTATTTCTCATTGTCTATCCCTTGACCCATTTTAGTGTCATCTAAAGAAAACTACCTGCTGATGTCCTGACAATCTTCCTTTGATCACGCAGTTCATTTTGCATCAAATGCCCTTCAGTTTCATTCTTGAGCCCAGCTCAATTATCATTCCCTCCAGGAAGCCTTCACAAACCCGTTCCAAATGGACATAATTCTTTCCTCATCTCAATTCCAATATTTTGTCTATATTTTTCTTTTGGCATATATAAGTTTTCTCTATAAATTCATATATTGTTTTACATTACCTACTAGATGAAAAGTTCCCTAAAGCCAAATGCCACTTATCAGTCACTTCTGTATCTTTTACATTAAGTAACACAGAGTCTTCCACACAGCGGTGCTGTGTAAATCAATGAGTAAATCAATGAACGAACAAGAAGTTAAGTGTATCTTTGTTCTGTTATTCTTGTCTTGAACCTGGCTTAATAGAAAGGGCATTAATCATAAATCATAAATCCTAGTTCAGTTTTTCTCAGAAGTAGCTATGAATCTTAGGCAAGCTACTTAACCTTCATGGATTCTAGTTTCTTATCTGACAAAGGAGTGAACTAGGGTTGATCTCTCAGGCCAGTATTAATGTATCAATATGTTATACAGTATAAAATATGTGAAAACTTTCAACCAGAGGAAACAGGATCCTCCTTACCCTTTGCCGAGTAACTCTCAGTGTTTCTTCAGAGTTCAACTCATCATCACTTCCAGAGAAATTTCCCTGATGACCATGATTACATCGAATCCCTCCACACAATGCTCTCTCACATCACTATAAATCTCCTCTTTGTAGGACCCATGATACTTAGGATTTTTATTCATTTCTGTATTATTTAATTAAAGTCTATTCCCATTTATCCTCCCTAGATTCAATACAATGAATAAACAAGTGTAATCTGTCTTGGAATATGAGATCTTAGAAAGCAGAAGTATTTTTTCAGTAGTTTTCTTTGTAATGTATATAATTACATATGTTTCAGCATTTAAATGCTTTCCAAAGATGATGAGAAAAGCTACGTGATCACAACTTCAAAGAGTTAATGTAGTTTTCAAAGCATCTAATTTGACATTTCATCAAAGACTATATATTCAAAGAATATGGTCTCAGACATTTCTAAGCATGAAATTTAAATTAAATTCTCTTTTGTTTTATTTCATCTCTTTGCTATGTTAATCTGCTTTTTCTTTCTCTATTTAAAAGAAATTTATTGAGGAACCTATGTGGCTCAGTCGGTTGAGTGTCCAACTCTTGATTTGGGCTCAGGTCATGATTCCAGGGTCATGGGATTGAGCCCTATATCAGGCTCCACACTGAACATGGGGCCTGCTTAAGATTCTCTTTCTTTCCTTCTGCCCCTCTCCCCTGCTCGCTCGCTCTCTAAAATAAAAATAATAATAGTAATTTAGAAAAAGAAATTTATAAAACAACTCGTCACATGTGTTTTCTTGGGTCATTAGTTATGTAAAAATACCAATTTAGAGATTCTATTTATAATATAGAAAGTAAGCCCCCTATTATGATCAAAGAAAAAAAACAAAAATGTTTCTTTATAAACAGCCATAATTTAATATTTGATTTATAAGTCAAAAAAATTAAACAGCTTTAATTAGTTAAATGAAAAATCAATGAAATCTTTTACATGAATACTAAGGAAAGACTACAACTTATCTTGACACAGCTAATCAAAGCAGTGGGAAATAAAATTTGAAATGCTCAACTTGATATAAACATTTAAAACGTATTGCTCTGTCTCATGAATACATCTAAATTAACACAATTATATTAGATTCAACAAGCTGTAACACATTGTTCCTTACTAAGTCCGCATAACCCATTATAATTAGCACTGTAATTATGAATGCTAATTATGAATCAGAGTTCTGTGTGCTTCTTGGATTTTGATGTCTGTGTCCTTCCCCAGATTAGGAAAGTTTTCCACTATAAGTTGCCCACATAAACAGTCTGCCTCTTTTTCTCTCTCTTCATCTTCTGGGACTCCTGTGACTCAGATGTTATTCCTTTAGTTGTTGTTATTATTTTGGGTTTTTTGTTTGTTTGTTTGACCTTATTCTTTTTTAATAAGTCACTGAGTTCTCTAAGTCTTGTATCATGCTCTTTTGCTTTTGTTTCTCTCTTTTTATCTGCTTCATTATTCTTCATAATTTTATCTACTATAGAGCTATTTTGCTGCTTTGCTTCATCCATCCTTGCTATCATGGCACCATTTGTGACTGCATCTCAGTTATAGCATTTTTAATTTCATCCTGACTAAATATCACTTCTTTTATCTCCACAGAGAAAGGATTCTACACTTGTTTTGACCTCAGCTAGTATTTTTATTATCATGGTTCTAAATTCTAGTTCAGACATCTTGCTTATAACTATGTTGATTAAGCCCCTGGGTGTCATTTATTCCTGTTCTTTCTTTTGGGGTGAATTTCTTAATTTTGTCATTTTGGAGGAAGAAAAAAGTAATAAAATAAAAATTAAAAACAAAACAAAAAATCAAATAAAGGAAGCTACATTGTAGCTGTGTTTCAGTCTGTTTGTTGAAAGAAGCTTGATAGAATAGAGAAAACGGAAACAAAAGCATGAAAAGAAAAAAAAAGTCAGAAAAGTTTTAAAAATTAAATATATATAATAAAGTAGAGTGAAATAAAGAAAATGAAACTGAGTAAAAAATTTTTAAAAAGAAAAAATAATTTAAAAATAAAAATAAATTTTAAAAAAAGGAGATAAAAATAAATCTATTTCTGTCTCCAAGAAAAGGAAAAAACATTAAACAGAAACAAAAGCAAAAAAAAAAAAAAACGAACTAATAAAGGAGCCAGCAAACAGGATGAAATCCGAATGAAGTTATATCCAGTTTCCCCTTGAACTGAAGCTATGAAGCCCTCTATGGTCCGTACACTAAGCATGTGGAGGGACGTGTGCTGATCTTCTAGGGTATGTGCTTGGAGGGTAAAGTTGGGCCAGGCGTGGTGTAACAGCTCCCTTCTCCACTGGGTAGCACTGCTTACGTTACTGAAGTGGATCAGTGTGGCACACGTATGCATGTGTGGGAGAGGTGGAAACGGCTTCACCCAGCTCCCCGGTCTCTGGAAGAGCAACTTCGCTATCTCACCCACCCTCAATCAAGCCCCTCCTTTGTCTCAGGCCTCCGTCCACTCCCCACCTCTACCCTGTCGGTGTCCAAGCTGTCTGCTTTCCAGGCAGCACCTCCCTCCAGAGATTTACCTCAGATGAGGTTGTGTTTCAAAATCAAACACTGAAGAGACCCCTGTAGCTTGGACCCATGCCGACTCTCTGGGGGAGAGCTTGCTGAGCAATGGCCAGGTGCCAGCTTGTCCCAGATATTCATGCAATAGTGCAGCAGCAGAGCAGAGATTATGGCATCTCATAACACCCAGCCAACACGTCTCGCCACACTCTAGCATCTCTGTTCCCATACCAGCAAACATGGCTGCTCTCCAGGGTCTGTTGGGACTTTTGCCTGTATGGACTCTACAAAATGGTCTCCAAGCAGGAGAACCACTTCTTCCTGTATGGCACATGAACCCCTCAAATCCTGCTGCCTTTTCCCAGCGATTTGCCTTACTTTCTCACCAGAGCACAGCCAGCCACTAAGCTCTGGAACTTCAGACTGCACTCCACTGTTTATAGAATCCTGGTGATATTAAAACCTTCTTCTTCCCATCAGTTTTTGGGGAACAGATTTCTTAGTCAGTCCCCTGCCAGTGCTTTCACTCTTTCTCTCTCTTTCTCTCCAACTATTTCCAGGGGAGTGTTTTCCTGCACTCTCCCGGTGCACTGTACTCTCCCCCATTCTCTGTCCTCTCCACAAAAATAGCTCCCTGCCCTCTGCGGCTTTTCTCTCCCCTACTTCACCTTTCCACACAGCATACCTGACAAGTTCTGAGGCTCAGGTTATGCAAAGTGTTGTGTTAACCCTCAGATCAGTATCCTAGATATGCAAAATGGTTTGGTGCTAATCCAGCTGCATTTCAGGGATAAGACAAATTGAGAGTCTCCATGATGCTCTGCCATTTAACTTCTCTCAGGTGTACAATATAGTGATTCAACAATTCTACACATTACTTAGTGTTCATCATGATAAGTATACTCTTTTCATCTGATCTGACTCAGAGTTCCCTCAGTATGAACAGCCTTGTCTTTGGAGGCATTTAATTGTTTAACATCACTGCTGACTGAGGCCGCAGGTAATAATTGGGGCAAACAAAAGACTAAGCAAAAAGCTTATCAAGGGAAATCTGGGGAGTGAAATGTCAATAAAGAGCTTTGAAAAGCGTCAAAACATTGCTGGAAATCTAAAAGGCCCATCACATGTATGGGGTTGTTTGCATCTCCAGAGATGTGCACATGCTCAGAAAAAGAGCTGAGAAGACCCTCTTTCTCAGCCATGACTGACCTTGAAGCTATGTGCAAGCAGGAAGTGAAGAGTAAAGCAGAGTTGTCAAGTGCCTCATGGAGTGTGAAAGACATGTGCCAATACACACCTAGAGCCTCTCAGCAGAAACTTGGAAACTTACTGGTTCCATGCATTTATGCACATTTCTGTCCAATCATTAACTGATCGCCAAGCTAATGGAGAAGAGACTTCAGAGGTCACACACAACTACAGACTTTACAGATTCAGCTCAGAAAAATCATTAGGCAAATAGCAACAACAAACCCTGAAGAGGGAGAAGAATCTGATTTCTAGAGTCACCACATAATATTATTTTATTATAGCCCTCATACTATTCTTTATTTACATGTTAATATAAAAATTTGAAGTACAGTGAAGAGTTGAAGAAATTCTTTAATACATATATATCCACTACATAGATCCTGCAATTAACATTGCACTGCACTTGTTAATCACCTATCCACGCCTCTATCTACCCACCAATACATCTCTTTTTCTCTTCATTTTTTAACAGTGCATTTCAAAGTAAGTTGCAACCCCAAATACTTTAGCATATGTATCATTACTTAGAGTTTAGTATCTTTTTTAAGTTTTTTTTTCTCCCTTAGGTAAAATGTATATACAATGAAATGCACCAAATTTCAGTATACAGAAATCTCTGCAATCTAAAAGTTTCTCAAGATACAGAATATGACTTTGCACAAAAAGTTCCCTCATGCCCTTATCAGTATATCCCTCACCCTTTCCAGCCCCTCCCAAGCAATCACTACCTAGATTATCTTCACTTTTTCCAGACCCAATCATATAAATGGACTCATACAATATGTAATCCTTTATGTAAGACTCTTTTTACTCAAGACAATGATTTTAGAGCCATCTATGCGATTTGTAAAAATATATTTAATTTGAATGTACCTACTTCATGAAAATGACTATCAAGGTGAGACAGATGCCCGCTATGATGAGAAAGGGATTAGGTGGTATTCCAGAAGAAGACTGCTTGTGGAACTAAGATAATGTGGCCCCCTTTTTCATATGTGAATTCATCGTTCAGGGAATTAGCTGATGATTCCCCAGTAAAGACAGATGGGATGTCAATTTTCTTTACCTCATCAGTGTCATTGGATCCCATGCTAATGAGGTTATAAGAATCAACACTGTCAACTATGGCTGCTTTATATGCTGTTCTCTGTGCATTTAACACCTTTACATCAGTGACAGAGCAGAGCCTGCTTGGGATTCTCTCTCTGCCCCTTCCCTGCTCTCTCTCTCTATTAAAATAAATAAACTCTAACAAAAATAAATAAGACCTTTACATGAAAATTACAATCAAGCCTTCTAATTACCACAATGAAAGTGCCAGATGAATTGTCTTTTAGTGGTGGAGGTATTCTGGGTTCACAGGCATTCTCTGGTTTTCAGTTCATCAAAAACCTTTTAGGGGCACTGGAATGGTTCAGTCGGCTAAGCATTCAACACTTGATTTCCACATAGGTCATAATCTCTTGGTTCATGACTTCGAGTCTCAAATCTGACTGCAATGACAGTTCAAAGGCTGCTTGGAGTTCTCTCCCCCCTCCCTGTCCCTCCCCCACATGTGTGCACGTGCTCTCTCTCTCAAAAATAAATAAATAAACATTAAAAAGAAAAAGAAAGAGGGGCAGCTGGGTGGCTTAGTCGGTTGGGCGTCCGACTTTCGCTTAGGTCATGATCTCACGGTTCGTGGGTTCAAGCCCCGCGTCAGGCTCTGTGCTGACTGCCAGCTCAGAGCCTGGAGCCTGTTTCAGTCTGTGACTCCCTCTCTCTCTGACCCTCCCCTGCTCACGCTGTCTCTCTCTCTCTCTCCTAGAAATAAATAAAACATTAAAAAAAGAAAGAAAGAAAGAAGGAAAGAAAAGAAAGAGAAAGAAAGAAAGAAAAAACAAACCTTTAAACCTTCAGCTGGAAATCTACAACCGAGTCTTACTGGACAGTCATCAAATGCCTGAGATGCGTTTTCAAAATTATATGCTAAAATGTCTGCTTCTATAGGTACCAGGTTTAAAAATGCAAAAAGCTAGATACTCAAGAATGAATAGACTTGCGTGGCTGATTTCATGAGCATCCTTATGGAGAGTAGCATTCATTGTAAAATCACCTGACTGGCCAACTGGGAAAGGATGAAACCTCATCCCCTCTGCATGGTGTCCAGGCTGAGATCTGTACAGATGGGACCAAAACCCACCAATGTCTTAGATAGACGGGGGGTTGCATTGTTAGAGATGAGAACAGCATGAAGGCTTAAAGCAAGTACCTGGTCACCAGGCTTGGAGCCATGCCAATGTCAGCACTCTGAGCTTGACACACAACCATCACTGAGACTCAGCAAAAGTCAAACCCATCATTTAATATTATTTTAAATGTGCGATTTTCAATAACAACAAAAATATGAAATATGCAAGAAACAAATTTGAAAGAAACAAAATTTATGGCCACTAACAAGGGGGGAAAGGCCATCTATAGAAACTATTCCTGAGGAAGGCCAGACATTAAACTTACTAGACAGACTTTATTAGTTTCCTATGGCTGCCATAACAAATTATCATGATCTTGGTAGGTTTAAATAACATAAGTTTATTCTCCCATAGTTCTGGAGCTCAGAAGTCTGAAACTGAGGTGCTGGCATGGCTCACCTCAAGAGACTCTAGAGAACATTACTTTCCTTTTCCTACCACCTTCTAATGACTGTCAGGTCTCCTTGGCTTGAGACTGTATCACTCCAATCTCTGCCTCCATATTCACATTGCTTTCTCCTATTTTGTGTATCTCAAAACTCCCTCTACTTCTGTCTAATACAGATACATGTGATTACAACTAGACCCCACCCAGATAATCCAGGATAATCTCCACCTCTCATGACTCTTAATTTAATCACATGTTTTGCCATAAATTACTCTTTCGGCACATAAGACAGGCTTTAAGGATTAGGACATGAATACATCATTGAAGACACCATTCAGCCCACTACAAAAGCTGTAAATCAGCTACTTAAAATTTTTCAAACAATTAAAAGAAACCATGTCTTATGAACTAAAAGACAGTATGAGAGCAATGACTCACCAAAAGAATATCAATAAACAATCAGAAATTATAAAAAGAACGAAATAGAAATTCTGGAGTTGAAACGTACAATAATATAAATTAAAAATTCACTAGGTGAGTTCAGTAGAAAATTTGAGCTAACAGAAGAAAGCATCAGCAAACTTGAAGATAGGTTAATTCAGAGTATCCAGTCTGAGTAGCAGAAAGAGAAAAGAATGAGGAAAAACAGTGTAAAAAAACCCCTTACCAGCTTGTGGAACGTATCAAGTGTACCTATATAGGCATAATGAGAATCCCAAAAGGAAAAAAGAGAGGGGAGAGAGAGAAGAGAGAAAGAGAAAAAGAGAAAGAGATAAGAAGAGAGGGAGAAAGAAAACAAAACAAAACAAATTTAAGGAATTAAAGGCCAAAAACATTATATTTGATGAAAATATTTTTTTAAAAAACCCTAGCTATACATCCAAGAACCTCTGTGAACTCCAGGTTGGATAAAGCAACAGAGTTCCACAGCTAGACATACCATAATCAAACAACCAAAAGCTAAAGACAGAGAAAATCTCGAACGCAGCAAGAGAGAAGAGACAAATCACATAAAAGAGATCCTAAATAGGATTAACAGCTGATTTCTCATAAAAAAAAATCACGAGGGCCAGAAGACAGTGGGATGACCTGTTTAAAGTGCTAAAAGAAACTAAAATGTCAGCCAAGAATCCTGTATTGGGTAAAAACTATCCTTCAAATATTAAGGACAAATTAAGATAAAAATGAGAAAATTCATTGGACACAAACCAGCCCTACAAAAAATAACTAAAGAGTTCTTCAAACTGAAATGATGGGGCCCCTACACAGGAATTAAAAGCCATATAAGAAAATAAATAATACCAGTAAGTGAACTGACCGAGCAAATATAAAAGAGAGTATAAATGTGTCTTCATCTGTAACTCTCTTACTCCTCCTGGTTTAAAAGACATCTGCATAAAGCATAATTTTAAGTCCATGTTGATGGGTATACAATTATAAAGATAAAATCTGTATAAAAATCACAGCAAAAAGGAATGGGGAGAAAGTGGGGCTGTAGAGACAAAGTTTTACATAATATTGAAATGAAGTTGCTATGAATATGTAAACTTGATTTTTAAAAGTTAAAATACTAATTGTAATCCCCAAGAAAATGATTAAGAAAATAACTTAAAAAGAATACAGGGTTGTTGTTTTTTTAAAGCTTATTTATTTATTTTTGAGAGAGAGAGAGCACAAGCAGGGGAGGGGCAGAGAGAAGGAGAGACAGAATCCCAAGCGGGCTCCACGCTTCAGCACAGAGCCCAGTGTGGGGCTGGAACTCATGAACCATTAGATCATGACCTGAGCCGAGATCAAGTGTCAGAAGCTTAACCAATTATGCCACCTAGGCACCCCCAGTTTTTTTTAAATAAGGAAATATTAAATGGTGTACTAGAAATTATCTATTTGAGGCATCTGTGTGTCTCAGTTGGCTAAAAATCTGACTCTTGATTTTGGCTCAGGTCATGATCTTGAGGTTTCATGGGTTTGAGCCCCACATTGGTCTCCATGCTGATGGTGCAGAGCCTGCTCAGAATTCTCTCTCTCCCCCTCTCTCTCTGTCGCTCCCCTGCTCGTGCTGTCTCTGTTTCAAAAATAAATTAACTTTTAAAAATATTTTTAAAAAAGAAATTATTTAATAAAATCCCTATGTTTAAAAAATATTTTTTCTGCCCTTGAGATGGAGGCATCTGGAAGTAGCTGCTCAGGATGGTAGAAAATATTAGGAAACAAAAACGTAAGGCTGATTTTCTCTATAAGATAAAACTACGAGGTGGGGAAATAAAAAACTTGAACATAGCATCCTTGGGAATTCCATGTGCTCCCTAACTATTCAGGAATTATAGCAAAAAGAAAAGTCACAAAAGTACATACTTTTATACCAACTGTGCCAACCCACAGCTCAAAAGTAGCTTTCAGCCCTTTATCACAGTTCTCCCCTCTCTCTGCCTACAGAAAATAGAAAATCAAATTGAACCTAAGCCATTAATATTTCATCCTTAAGCATAAACAACAACAGGACCTTTATAAGGTGGAAAAATGTTAAATGGAATTCATTCACATCATATCTGAGAAAACAGAAAGCTGACATGCAGTACCCCATGTCAAAGTTATATAAAATGAAAGCAATTAGACAACATGATGCAAAACCACTGCTTAAAGAAGACAAGCGAGAAAAGTGTATGGAAGATAAAGGAAGATGGAGAATGTGTTCTGGAAGAAGACATATCATAAAAAATAGTTTCCCATAGCAAGTATTTCACTCTCCTGAATAAAAGTAAAGACAATGTGAGAACTTCTATAAAAAGAGATCAAAGACAGGATGATAAGAAAGCTAAACTCAATGATATGGGAATAGAAAGAACCAAGAAAAAAATTTAGAGTAAAACACTGCATAATTAATGGACAATTATAAACAATGAAGAATAGGGTAGAGTTTCAGCTCCCAATAAGGGAAATATACCCAGGCCAAGTTTTCTTTCCCAGTGAATGCAACTCTAACACCAGGACAGAAAGCATTGTGCAACTATTTGACTTCAAAAGGTAACTATCAGCAGGCAGACCAGAAAAGAACACCAGAATGTAAAGTATTACCAAACTGACAAATATCAAACTGAGTTTGTCATTCTGTTTACCCCCACATACCTCCTGATCTGAACTCTGTACAGCTCAAATCCTAAAAGTGAGCACTGTGGTGCGGACAGAGAGAGACCAAGAAGCAAACTTTTAGTTCAAAGAGAAGAAAAGAATTCTTACAGTTCAAGAGAATGGGGAAAATATTCATAGGCTCGTTTCTCTTCTCTTCTTTTCTTTTTCGTTTTTCCTTTCTTTTCTTTCTTTTCTCTTTCTTTCTTTCTTTCTTTCTTTCTTTCTTTCTTTCTTTCTTCCTTTTTCTTTCTCTCTTTGACCTTCTTGTGCTCTAATAAAGAGGTAATATTGTCCAAAAGGGCGATGGGTAGAGAGGTAGCAGTGAAAAGCAGCCAGTAATATGAAAATAGAAGCCATAACTATATGGAAGGGAAATCTTTCTGTTCATTGGAGTTCCAGTAGTATAGGAACAAATCCCTTGCTTTTATTTCTTCTCTTGGTTGGCCCTCCCACTACTTGGCCCAAGAATTAGTGCAATTGGAGAAATAGGCAGTTTTTGGCCCGGGAACCATAAAGAGTAGCCCAGGGAACTGGAAAGAACTAGAAAGGTAGTACAGTGGAAAGAAATCCTATAAAATTGTTTATGAACACTTTAGTTCACCCCTTATCTATGCCTATTAAGATCTGGCCTTCATTGGTATATCAAAGATTTTGAAAATTGGCTAACAGAGCCCAGGTCCTAGATAGACCACTGAGTAGTGCAAATGCTGGACAGATTCAAATAGTACTGCAAAAACTTTGAGAGTGAACTACCATGAGAACTAACAAAAGGCAAACAGAAAGCAGTTTGAAATTATGGCCTAAACCTAACCAAGTCAAATGTCTGCTAAAACAAAAATAACATTTTCCATAGCCTTGAAACAAGACCCATTGTCCCACAACATTATCTTCAAAGCACCCATAATAAAATGCAAAATTTCTCAGTAATGAAGGGCTATGAAAATTGCAACCCACAGAGCAAGACATTTAACACACATCAAGGATGAAATAGCACCTATGTAAAAATTATCTGACAAATATTATGAAGCAGCTATTTTAAAAATGTTCAAATGATACTAATACTCTTGAGACAGATATTAAAATAGAAAGTATCAGAAAAGCATATATAGACAAACCAAATTTTAGAAGTAAAATATACAATAACCGAAATTAAAAAGTCACTGATGAACTCAAGAGCAGATGACAAAGGAAAGCATCAGTGAACTTGAAGATAGATCATTAGAAAGTACTGAATCTAAACCAGAGTTGGGAAAAACGTTTGAAAAAGAATGAACAGAACAGAATGAAATGAAAATGGACAGGGATCTGTCGGCCAAAACAAAATGACTAATATTTACATCATCAAAGTGTCTGAAAGAGAGGGAAAAGGGTGGTGCTGAAAATACTTTTTAAGAAATAATGGCTGAAAATTTCCCCAATTTGGTGAAACACAGATCAAACAGGGTGAATGATTTCCAAATAGGATAAACTCAGAGCAATCCATGCCCAGGCACAAAATCAAATAGGTGAGAGCTAATGACAAAGAAAAAGTACTTTGAAAATTGCCAAAGAAAAATGATGCACTACCTATAAGGGAACAATAATTCAAATAAGTATGGGTTTCTTATCAGAAGTCATGGAAGGCAGAAGGAACTGAAACAATTTTAACATGCTGAAAGAAAAGAACCATAACCCAGAATTCTCTACTCAATAAAGTTACCATTCGGGAATAAAGATGAAATAATGACATTTTCAAATGAATGGAACTAAGAGAGTTTGTAACCAGCAGACCTGGAAAAGAATATTAAAGGAGCTTTTTCAAACAGAAGGGAAATGATAATAAAATGACACTTCAAGAGAGTCATATACAATTGTTAAAAAACAAGTCATTATACCTTTACGGGTTCACATGAATAAATATTCATTTGCAAATTGCAAATAGCAGAACCATATTTCTATTATAATCAAAATGGTTTAGATAACAAGGGGATAACTAGTTAGCTATCTAGAAAGATAAATAAGATCAATGACAGACGTATACACATATAAAATTTATAGAAAGACATGTAAAAATGTATTAATAGTGAATAACTGTAAATGGAATTGGGGGAACTAAAAGTTTTATTTTCCCTTTGCAGCCTTTACTATCATTGAAACTTTATACCTTCAAAATGTATTAATTATACAATTTTTAAAGAATTACTCAGTATTCTACCTTAGTGGTATGAAATTTTCAGCAGTATGAGATTTCCCTATTGCTATTACACATTAAATTCTTATTACAATGCATACTGGGAAAACGTCTCCCACATCCTCCATCTAACATGGGAATCTAGGGTTCCCATAATACCTATGGTTTCCTTTTTATTCAGTTGTATTCCCATTATTTATTCATTTACACATACTTATTTGAGCATACATTCTGTCATGGAACTAAAGTCTGAATTCAAAATCTCTGACCTTACAAAATTTATATTCTCTGAGAACACTGTGGGATACATTACTCTGAGGCTACATTTCTAAAAATATGTAAATAGACAAAATAATTATAAATTGATTAATGTGATAAAAACTAACAAAAGATAACAAAAAATAACAAAAATTAACAACAACAACTAAAAACAACAAAAGACAACCCAAAGCCACAACAAAATAAAGGTGGAAGGAACTTACTTTTTAGATGAGGTTTAGAAAGGAATTTACTTTTTAAATAGGTAACAGTCTCCCAAAGGAGAGATAGTTGTGCTAATATGTAAAGAACTTAAAGAATAAAAACAAGTCAGCTCCATTAAGAATGGAAAAGAACAATACATACAGGACATAAAGCGTGTGCAAAGGTCCTGAGGTGGAAAAGAAATTCATTATTTCAGCATCCAGACATGAATATACATAGGCAATGTCTCATAACCTTATTTCTCCTCCAAAGGCTTAAAAGTCCATTGAAAGGAAAGAAGCAACTGCCTTCACAAAGTATCCTATCAAAGGGACTTGCCTTAATTAGGTATCTCAGGAAACAATCTTACACATACACAAAAACAAAACAAAACAAAACTGATTGCACCTTTCTATTCTTCTCCTGACCCTTAAAAAGTTTATCAGTAAAACAACATGCTTACAGTGTCCCATAAAAATATACTAGTAACATCAGCCAATGTTCAGAGCAATGCTCAGGAACTTACCTCACTTACTGCGATTCCTTTTCCAGCCTCAGAAGACAGTTTTGTGACCCTGTCTCCTCCAGTGCTCTCCCAAGAAGCTGGACCTACCTCAGTTCAGCTTGAGATTTCAGGACCTCCCTTCCAGGGACGCAGCCTCACAGATCATGATACTCTCCTACTCACCTGGATTATGGCCAACTCATCCCAACCTGGAGTTCACGGAAGAGGTGAGGTGGTTGGGGAGGTGGAAAGACAAACAGTATCCTTAATCTGGTCTTTAGCAACTTTCTGCCAAAGTTCCCTGGATAAAAAGCTATGCTCAGGCCAGATGAAATTGCTCTCTACGTTCACCCTCATGTTTTCCTCCATGTTCCTGTTCATGTGATGCATTCAGCTCAGGCTTGCATATTCAAAGAACATCTAAGTCCAAGCAAATGGTGTAGTGAGTGCAGTCAGATGGGGATAATAGAGAGGAGTGAGACTGAGATAACTAGCAAATGCTTCTTCTACCTAAGGCATTCAAATTCAGACTTAAGAAAAAAAGACAAAAGCAAAAAACAAAACAAAAAAAAACACACCACACTAGTCCTACCAAACTCATTTGCAGGCTGAATCCAGTTGATCACTCATGCAGTTTGTGACCTCCTTAGTCCCCCACATCAAGATTTTGCGTGTCCCTTAAGGCTTTCAAGCATTGTCTCTCCCATAAAACTTATGTTGATGCCCTGAATATGGGTGAGAACTTCTGTCTCCACTTGATAGGAAGAAAAAGTAAAGAATATACAGCCAGGAGACTTGAGTTAAATTCACTGGCTCATCTATGATTTAAGGCAATTCATATCTCTGAACCTCTCAGTTTCCTCACCTACATCAGATGGTCACTTTGAAGATTAAACCAGAAAATACATGCAAAACTCCCCCACATAAATATTAATTCAAACTGTAATTACTGACATCTTCAACACAGAAATAGCTTTTACTCAAGGCTAGATTAATATCCCTCTTTCCTGGATCTTTCCTATATAAGCATTTGCCCAGCAAAGTACCTGACACACTTTCTCAAAATCTTGTCCTATATGGGGCGCCTGGGTAGCTTAGTCGGTTAAGCGTCCGACTTTCGCTTAGGTCATGATCTCGCGGTTCGTGGGTTCGAGCCCCGCGTCGGGCTCTGTGCTGACTGCCAGCTCAGAGCCTGGAGCCTGTTTCAGTCTGTGACTCCCTCTCTCTCTGACCCTCCCCTGCTCAAGCTGTCTCTCTCTCTCTCTCCTAGAAATAATAAAACATTAAAAAAAAAAAAATCTTGTCCTATATGTAACTCAGATGCTTCACAAGGAGCTTCAAGTCTTACTTCACAGCAAAAATTTAAAAAAATATTTACGAGAACATTTTTGTATTTGACCAGATACAAATGGGGGCCTTGGGTATATATGCCACTAAATTGCATACATAAAAAGAAAAAACTTAATATAGCTATTTTGTACCTACCCAAGTGAACTCTTTATGATAATGAATTCAACTTGCATATTCTTTTTGTCTACAGAATATTCAAAACATCCTCACAGATTTCTATTACTCTTGTCATTGACTCATTTCTATTAAAACTCAGTTATTTTGTCAAAACCCCTGAAAATACTTTCCAAAAGTGATTTGCCACAAACAGATTGAGTCAATCATAGATAAATCACTTGTCTATCTCCGCTGTTACTTACAAAAATAAATTTGCACTCAACTTCCGATACCAAGGACAATCAGAAATACACACAGATAGACACAATGACGTCCACAGTCAGTCTCTTCCTAATTTAAATGTGAGGACTTCCTTGTCTTATATTCCTTCTTCAAAAATACATACTCTCCCATTGAACAATTCGCACATTCAAACTAATATCCTTAAATTATGAGGATATGATTCAGAGTCATTTTAAAGTCTCATAACGCTCTTCAGGGATAAAATCTATAAAACGTTAGGGTTACATTTCACTGATCTAAATTTGATATAAATCTTACTTTATGTGAGCTAATAATCCCCTGTCGTTATAAGTTGGTGCTACAACTTATTTTTATTAAAATCAACACGGATTTGAGGGACACTTTGGTGGCTCAGTCGGTTAAACATCCAACTTCATGATCTCATTGCTCACGAGTTCGAGCCCCACGTCGGGCTCTGTGCTGACACCTCAGAGCCTGGAGCCTGCTTCCGATTCTGTGTCTCCCTCTCTCTCTGTTTCTCTCCCATTTGCACTCTGTCTCTCTCTCTCTCTCAAAAATAAATAAAGATTAAAAAAATTAAATCAACATGGATTTGAGATTATGAATTCTTAGAGGACAGCATACCTGAATTACTTGTATTGAATTTTTCACAGTTATCTGATTAAAAATGTTGTCTGTTCCTTAGAGTAAGTTGCTGTTTTTTACAACAGATAGTATTTTTCATGTAAATAAACATTCTTCATTAAATATTCTTTTTTCTTAAAAAGCAACCTCTATGATCCTTAAGTTTCTCTTTCAAAGTTTATTTAGATGTTAGTTTAGTTGCCTGAAGAATTTTAGAGATTTTTCCCATTGACATAAAAAACTATTTCTATTAAGAATGAAAATAACATTTGAATGGTGTTTTCCAGCTGAGAAACAAATCTATATCCTTCAGGAATACATATGTACCAGGAAAATCAGAAGAAGCAAAACTATGAAAGATATCCCTATATAAATGCTAAATGATGTAAAAGAGCTCAAAAGAAAAAAAAAATGCCTAAGATCAGCTATGGCACATATTTGTTTTTAAATCAGATTAATGCATTTTGTGTGAAAACAAGAGAAAAATATAGAAAGAGCTAAGCATTCAGTATATTTCAACAGCCAGTTTTATTAATCAATTGCACAGTGCTTTGTGAACATTAATTAATTAAAGATGTAAGGTCTAAGATCTGCAGTACATTTTGTAATGGCCTAAATTAGTCTTCAAAATTCCAGATGACTAACAAGAAAGAAACAGACACCTGACAGATGATGTTACAAAGACTGTCTCCGTGTGAATCTGCCAGCCCTTCAACTCTCATTCCATCGCTGGACTTATAAGAACAGGAAAAACATCAGAAAAATAAAATTCAAAAATAAAATTTAACAACAACAACAAAAAAGAAACCTTCAAGCCAGTAACCATGCAAACACACACAGACAACTCTGGATCTCATTTGAAGCACGTTACATAATCCTGATTAAAAAAAAAAAAAAATACACGCTGTACTCCTCAACCTATACTATTTTTAACACACACATATATATACACCCGCAAGCAAATAATTATGCTTCCTGTTTATTTAAAGGAATTATAAAGAATTTCCTGTGAACATGATTTTTAAATTAGGGAGAAGAAAATTAGAAGAGTCTTTTCTTCCTATACCTCAGGAAATGAAATGGAGGGGTTTTTTTAATAATCTGTTTGAATATCAGTACAATGTTGAATGTTACCTCTGAGCAGTGACGATTAAGATGCGAAGGAAACAATACCAAATTTCTTTGATAACCGAAATATCTTCTAAAAATATTAAAGTTAATGACGTTTGTTGCACAGCTGAGACTTCTTACTAATATTTAAACAACCTGTAATGTTTTGTCAAGTTCCCAAACTTGCTCGGTTAGCCAGTGTAGAGAAAACAGAATATAATTTTTTTTAATGCTTTATTTATTTCTAGGAGAGAGAGAGAGAGAGAGACAGCGTGAGCAGGGGAGGGTCAGAGAGAGAGGGAGTCAGAGACTGAAACAGGCTCCAGGCTCTGAGCTGGCAGTCAGCACAGAGCCTGACGCGGGGCTCGAACCCACGAACCGCGAGATCATGACCTAAGCGAAAGTCGGACGCTCAACCGACTGAGCCACCCAGGTGCCCCGCATCGATTACTTTTAGAAACTTGAAGTGTACAGGAAGTCATGCTCTGCCTTTAACCCGACTCCACACCTGCATTCCTGAAGGTTAACAACTGACTTTCCTTCTACGGTAACCTTTCCTACTCTTTCCTCACTGGCATCACTGCTTACTGACTATGTGCTCACAAGCTGTAGGAGAAATCAAAAGAACAAATCGAACAAACAAAGCACTGAACCAAAGCATGAAGAAGAGTTCCTGGCTCATCCTACACTGTATTTAACTTCTATTGTCATGAAAAATAGCCAGTCAACATTTACTGAGCACTTATCTAGAAACACACTGTTTTTAAGGCACTAAGAGGGAGAGGACACTGGATAAGTCACAATGGAGAACTTGGTCAAAATGGATTCTTCTCATATTGTTTCCTGATGTTTATAATAAAAAAACAATTAGCATAAAAGAAACAGGTATGGTCTTTTGAGTTGGGACTGTCCAGCACTGTACCAAAGTCTTTGGGCAAGTCACATAATTTCTCTGAGCATCAGTTTCTCCACTTGCAAAATAATAATCATAATAATATAATAATATATGTTGTAAATTGTTACTAAGAGTCACTTAAGATGAACTGTTTATTTATAGTTGCTCCATAAATTAACACTACCCTCATTTTTTGTTGGTTTCAAGCATATTTTTTTCATATTTTTGTACAAATGCAGATTATAGCTGAGGTGCTTTATAAAAACACTTTTTTTTATTAAAAAGTAATATTACACAAATTGTAGAAATGTTCAGAAAACACTGAGAAGCAAAAGAAAAAATGATAATCACCCCATATCTTAAAACTGAGATAACCACAGTTAACCTTTAGGTATGTCTCCACCTCCCTCCATATCTATCTCCCTCTCTCTCTCTCTCTCTCTCTCTCTCTCTCTCTCACACACACACACACACACACACACACACTCTCTCTCACACACACAATTCTACCCTCTACATCCTTTCTAAGCATAGTGAAAAGAACCCCTGGAAGTGAGGGCCCCCTAGGTATACGAATCCTGTAGCCCCAGCTAAATATAAAGCAATCAATTTCATAGAGAGGGACTTAGCAACTACTCCTCTTGGGGGAAGAATCACTCTTGACCCTTCAGGCTGAGCAGAGTTAGGAGAGAGTGTGTGTAGAGAAGAGCAGGTAGCGTTCTGAGTCGCACTCATTCCCTCCTCAGGGAGCTTGGGAGTTAATCACCACCACCACGGCATACAGATCCCGGGGGTATCACTCTGCACATGCTTTACAATCTGCTTTACTTTTTCCATGTTGATGGACTTTTTAAAGTTAACATTGAAATGCAAGAAGAACGTGTATCTATTTGCCTACAATAAGGAGAAAGTAATATATACAAAGAAAATAGCCTGGCCAAAAGCAGAGAGGCCTGAAGGAAGATGGCATTTTCAGAAAATTACGTTTGTCCCACATGGCTGTAGCTCAGGCACTCTGCCATGGAGAGGGGAGCAGTGGAGGAGCGAACCTAGAAGGGGGGAGGGCCAGCCAGCAGAGGGACTCCCCTGCGTGCTTAGGCTTTCTGACCACAGACACAAACGGTCAGAGGCATGAATTTTGCTGTCAAACTGTCCTCAGTTATAGTTCCAGGCACACCACTCAAATGACCTTGGGGAACTTACTTAATTTCTGTAAGCTTGGGTTTCCATGCTGGGATAATGGCAGGATGGGTATGAGAATTAATTGAGTTAATATACAGTCAAGTCTTATTTGCAGCAGTTATATTCAATACAGTCACAGGGAGCACTGAGCTGGCAGACACTGAGCTGTTCTCCTAGGTGAAATACAGAGTTAGGTTCCTGAGAGCCTCTGGTCACATTTTCATCAACTCATTGATACATAGACTTGTTTTACGTGTGCTTCTGCTTAAAGACACCTTATTTAATGTATATTGTTGACTCATTAACACTGAACTCACAGCCGACAGCACTACACTCATGCATGAACAACTTATCTAACACTTGTAGTTTCTCCATAAGGCACATTACAGCCTCCTTGCACTTAGGAAAACTAGAAAGTGCTTCAGCACTACACTTGGGTTCCATTTTACTTTTTATTTTTTTACTTTTGTTTATTGATTTTGAAAGAGAGAGAGAGAGTGGGGAAGGGGCAGAAAGAGAGGAAGCCAGAGAATCACAAGCAGGCTCCACGCCATCAGTGTAGAGCCCAATGAGGGGCTTGAACTCACAAACCACGAGATCATGACCTAAGCTGAAGTCAGATGCTTAACTGACTGAGCCACCCAGGTGCCCCTACACTTGGGTTCCATTTTAAACAGCAAAAGCCCAAGAAAAGGCACGAAAAAGTGAAAACCATGTTACTAAATAGGCCACCCAAAGGGCACCAGTTTACAGTATAAGAGCATCGCCGTGTCTGACTTCAGCTTCGAACATGCATGACAGACAGCGCTGCTGCTCTGTGCAACATTGCACATGACCATGAAACCACACAAGTATTGATTTGGGATTACAAATAAATTTCAGCAACCAGACAAACTGACAATACAGAGTCCTTGAATAATGAGGACGGACTACATTCTGGAACTCTAAGATATATTCAAGAAATTCTTCTCTAATTTGTCAGAGAGAACCACTTAAGCCTTCTGGGCTGGGTGGTGATGCTCAGATTTTACGTATAGAAAGAAAACTTTAAGGAGGCATTGGAGCAAGGAGAGCAGAGAGGCAGAGAGAATAGCTAAGAGGAGGAGAGGGGAGAGAGATTCAGAGATGTTTAGGAGCTAGAAACAATACCACGTCAGGATAGAGAAAGTGAAAGAAGACAATTCAAGATTGACCACAAAGCTTCTAATTTGGGTAGTTTAATAACTGAAGTATTCAGAGAAAGTATGGAAAGGAAATGGGTTCATCCTTAAAACTGGTCTCTCCCTGGCTTCTGCAAGAACCATTCTTGTTTTCTTCCTTCCTTTCTACCTACCTCTTCTAGGTGTCCCTTACTAATTAATCTGAGGGAAAAGGGAGGCAGATATGATGAGACAGCTTTCTACTATTCACTTTCTACTATCACTCTGGAGTGCCAGTGATCAGTAGATCAGAGGCTCCACTCCCACTAGCAGGTAGCATCAGATATTTGCAAACTGCCCTAAATACCAGATCCAATGTGCCTGGAGTTCCTCACCTTCCCCTACACCCAATTTAGCAGCTGCATCATGTGTTACATAGACAACGCCAGGGGCTGCATGAGCCATGTGTCCTAAACTGAATTTCTGCCACCTGTCCAGTATCATACTCCCAGCTTCTTCCCACTGGACTCCACCCTGGCCATGACCTCATTTAATCTAGCCATCATTCTGAAATGCCACCAGATGTCACCAGTTGCTTTCTTCCTTTCCACAACCTTCCTCCATTCTCGACATATTCCCACAGTTCATAGGAACCTAGGGTCTAATGTAACCGATCCTTGACATCGTAATCTCTGGGCCCAATTCTTTCCTTGTGGCCTCCATCCAATTCTCTTTCTCCATTTCCTGCTATCTTCTGCTCACAATAAACCCAAAATGATTACAACTTTTCTATGTCTCTTAAATATATGGCTTGGACTAATGCCCCATCCTCCTTCCTAGGGACTTGAGCTACTGTAGAGTCACTCCTTGGCATGGCCCTACCACATTTGAACTTCCTTCCTTCTCTCACTGGCCTATGTTCCGTGTGTGGTTGGACGTAAATGTATATAAAATTGCTAAGCATTTATATACCACGCTGCTACAATGTGGAAATGGAAAGTCAGGGTTAGGATAAAATATCTGATAATATGAAAAGGGAAGAAATTGTCAAGATATTGATATAGACATTGAGCCTTAGTTTATTCAGAAGAACTCAACTTAGAAGTTTTCTTTCCACAAAAGCCACAGAAATGTGTAATAACACTCGTCTCCCTCCTTATGCTCTATCCCACCTCCAAAACAAAGAGGGAACACGGTTACACCAGCATTTTGCCAAGCTTTCTAAATTACTGGTCCCCCATTGCTACGCTTCAATCCAGTGCTAATCACTGGATGTGAACTACCTGGAGAACTTGCCAAAAATATGGACCTCCAGGCCCCAACCAAAAGTTCTAATTTGGGACACCCAAACCCCAGGAATTTACATTTTGAAAATCGGTCTACAGATGACTTTGAAAATCAGAAACTTGGGGAATCAGTACATTATAGGAAAATGGACTTTCTTTAATTTCATGATTGCCTAATTCTGAGTAGTGGTAAATTAGAATCAACACTAATGTCAGCTATAGATATTCAGCCAATGAATATACTCTGTCCTTAAAGTCTGAACTTCAGGCAACTTCGGACAGAAGATGAAAACTCTATTCCATCATCATATCAGCTCAGTGTAAGAGAAACATTCCAGTCAAGAGAGGACAAGAAAGAATATGGAGCTCAGAATACAACCAATCAAATACAATGGATCCATTCAAGCACTCATTCATTCATTTTTTTTCAAGATAACATATAGCGAGAACCTACTATGTGCCAGATAATGTGCTATGTGTGGGAATACAAGAATAAGCAAAACAGATCCAGCCCTTGCTCTTACTGCTTTTATGATCTCTTAAGACAGATAACAAACATGGGGCGCCTGGGTGGCTTAGTCGGTTAAGCGTCCGACTTTCGCTTAGGTCATGATCTCGCGGTTCGTGGGTTCGAGCCCCGCTCAGGCTCTGTGCTGACTGCCAGCTCAGAGCCTGGAGCCTGTTTCAGTCTGTGACTCGTGACTCCCTCTCTCTCTGACCCTCCCCTGCTCAAGCTGTCTCTCTCTCTCTCCTAGAAATAAATAAAACATTAAAAAAAATTAAAAAAAAAAAGACAGATAACAAACATTACACAAATAATCACACATACACACACACACACACACACACACACACACCACCACCACCACCACCACCAACAACAACAACAACAACAAATATGGATAAAGTCTCATAAAGTCTTGATTCAGTAGGCAAGAGCAGGAAGTATGAGAATGTAGTCAGGGAAGACTTCCTGAGGAGGTGACTAAAAGATAAACAGGAGTTTATGAGATGAGAGAGATGAGGCAGAAAGTGTTTCAGGGAGATGGGAAAATGGCAGGAAGAAAGGCTTAGGGGCTGAAAGAGGAGTGATTCATCTGAGGGAGTGAAAGCAGGCAGTTTACATGGAGTGCAGTACAGACAGAAGACAATGGCAGGAGATGAGCGTGGGCAGGGAAGCAAGAACAAATCATGTGAGCCAGGATGGCCAGTTAAAAATTGGGTCTTCAACAGCAATAGCCCTGCTAGGAATTTACCCAAGGGACACAGCAGTGCTGATGCAGGGGGGCACATGGACCCCAATGTTCATAGCAGCACTCTCCACAACAGCCAAAGCATGCAAAGAGCCTAAGTGTCCATCAACGGATGAATGGATCAAGAAGATGTGGTTTATCTATACAATGGAATACTACATGGCAATGAGAAAAAATGAAATCAGGCCATGTGTAGCAACATGGATGGACCTTGAGGGTGTTATGCTGAGAGAAATAAGTCAAGCAGAGAAGGACAGATACCATATGTTTGCACGTATAGGAGGATTAGGAGGAACTTAATGGAGGACCGTGGGGGAGAAGAAGGGAAAAATAGTGGGGGAAAGGGAGAAACCATGAGTTTCAAACCATGAGAGACTCTTGAATGCTGAGAACAAACTGAGGACTGATGGGTGTGGGGGGAGGGGAAGGGAGGTGATGGGCATGGAGGAGGGCACTTGTGGGGATGAGCACTGGGTGTTATATGGAAACCAACTTGACAATAAACTATTTAAAAAAATGGGTCTTCAAGGTTTGCAAGGCAAGAGTGGAAGTAGGGAACAATGAGATTCTTCAGGATTCTAAGGGATGATGGCCCAGAGTAGGGGCAGCAGTGATGGAGGTAAGTAGACATAACAGGAAAGATCTGTGAAATACTGAAAATCAGTATCTTTGGGGCGCCTGGGTGGTTCAGTTGGTTAAGCGTCTAACTTCAGCTCAGGTCATGATATCACGGTTCATGGGTTCGAGCCCCGTATCAGGCTCTCTGCTGCCAGCATGGAGACCACTTTGGATTCTCTCTCCCCTCCTCTCTCTCTCTCTGTCTCTCTCTCTCTCTCTGCCCCTTCCCCGCTCTCTCCCACTCATTCTCTCCCCAAAAATAAATCGATATTTTAAAAAAAGAGAAATATCTTTGCTTTAGTTAAATCTTAGATTCTTAATTTCCATTATATTTATTCTTGCTCTTACTATTCATGGAAAATGATGTTGGGTTTCATGGTATGGGAGTCAAATAACAGTTGTGTTTTATTTTTTAAATAATGGATATTTTTGGTGGTGTTTAGCAAGTCGATATACTTTTAGCAAATACCTCAGTGCCAGTAGTTTTTGTAAATGAGTTGGGTTTTGGGGGATTTTTTTGGTTTTTTTGCATTTCACTTTGTAATTTTTAAAACTAGAACTGTTTTCATATGTATTAGATTAAATTATATTTTGCAAGTCAAATGACTAAAAGTAAATTCTTTCCTATCACATAGGTCAAAACTACATTTTTTCTGGAATTAGATAGTAGTAATAGTTATACAACCTTGTGAATATACTAAAAGCCACTGAATATACATTTTTATTTTTTTAATGTTTATTTTTGAGAGAGAGACAGACAGAGCACGGGTGGGGGAGGAACAGAAAGAGAGGGAGGCACAGAATCTGAAGCAGGCTCCAGGATCTGAGCACAGAGCCTGAGGCAGGGCTCGAACCCATGAACTGTGAGATCATGACCTGAGCACAAGTCGGACACTTAACTGACTGAGTCACCCAGGCACCCAGAATTGTACACTTTTAAAGGAGGAATTTTGCAGTATATGAATTATATCTCAAATTTGTAGAACTATATTATTGCTTCCAGACTTAAGCTTCCACTTCCAAATTTCCTCCTCTGTTGGGTGTAATCTTCAATACTTGCAGCTATAGAGTACTAAGACAGAAAGAGATAACTACACACACATACTGAGACCAGATACATGTAGGGATTCCTTGCCAAGCTCCCTTCTCTAGCATGCAGGCTTAGTCCCAGAGTCTTTATCCATAGCATTCATTGTTATCCTATACATCCAAGGAAGGATACTTTAGTTAGTAGTGATGGAGAGTCTGGAGGATTATGGATGATTGGTTGGTTGGTGGGTCTTTGAACTCAGTTATCTGAGTCAAGCACATATGATGCAGCTCTCTTCAATGCCCCTGAAGAGTATTGTTTCCTTGGACCCAGAGTCAGCCCACCTGTCTTACTTTCCTCTCTGATCTGACTCTTAAGTGTCATATTCTTTACTGGGCTCTCTCCTCCCTCTGGGCCAGAGCTTCTCAAACCTTGACCCAGGTCAACCTGGATCAATTAAGTCAGAATTTCTAGGGATAGGTCTCAGGTATGAGAATTTTTTTTTCAAGTTCCCCCCAAAGATCCCAATGTGCAGCCAGGAGAGAAAACTACTGTTCTTCATTCCCTCCCTGGATAATTTCTTCCCCTCGGTCACTTTAATTAGTTCCCTTATGCCAACAACTCACAGATCGGTATTTCCAGGTCCCACCACCTTTGCCATTCAAAATAAGACACTAAACAACAAAACAAAATTTTATTTTTCAAATTGACACAAAATTTAAAATGTATGCTAAAATTCAAGTAACTTCTTTCTAGATTTTTCTAATTTTCTCTCTCATGTTTGAGGTGTGAGGTGCCTGTGCTTTGCTGGCATCCCAAAAGCTGACTAGAGTGCCTGCTGGGAAATGAAACACATGCTAGAACTTTCCTTCCCTTTCCTAAGTCTCCTTTCCTAAATTACAGATATTGGGATGGTGTGGCAGAGAGGGATCTCCCTCTGAAAATCCCATAAACGCTAAAAAAAATCAATATGTCTAAAAAGGAACTCATCATTTCCCCAGTTCCCCAGACAAAACCTGTTCTCCCTCACACATTTCCTGACTTAATGAAGGGCACCAACATCCACTCAGGGGCTGAA
The DNA here is from genome assembly GCF_003009895.1 of Hyaena hyaena. Classification (NCBI taxonomy): domain Eukaryota; kingdom Metazoa; phylum Chordata; class Mammalia; order Carnivora; family Hyaenidae; genus Hyaena; species Hyaena hyaena. The sequence continues at coordinate 2,780,640 of NW_024080765.1, forward strand.
GTAAAAAACCTGGGAATCATGATTTAATCCTCCATCTTTCATATACCCTCACTTTCGGTTAGAGACCAAGTAATACCAATTCTAACCCTTTAACAGATCTGGTATCTGTTCGCTTTCTCTCAACCTCTGTAACCATCATTTCCTTGAGCCCGGAGTACTGCAACAGCCTCTTCACTGGTCTTCTGACCCACAATCTTTACTCATCCTGCACTACTACCAAAATTGTACTTCTGAACACAAATGCCTTGGTGTAGTTAAAACCTTTCAGAGGCTCCTTCCTGCCCATAAGATAGTGTTCCCACTTCATAACATGGTTTACAAACCCCTCCAGATGTTTTCACTGCTCCCTCTGCTGCTAATCACCGGGTTTCAGATTTCTTCCGAGAAATCTTGTCTCCCAAAACCAGTTAGGTGCCCCTTTCATTCACGCCCATATCACCGTGCACTTACTCTGTTACCGCATCCATCACTGACTTGGTTGTCTTCCCAGCTACAGGTAAGCTCCTTAGAAGCAAAGACAATGTCTTATTCTTCACTGTCACCCAGTGCTTGGTACATAGTAGGTGGTCAGCATTATTGAAATTAACAATTAATTAATCATCGTCCTTAATATCCCTTCTTACAAACCTCATTAGCAAAATCTGCATTAATCCTCTTCAAGCAAAGTTAGAATGCAAGAAAAACGGTAGTTAAAAAAAAGTCTTGCACACACATGCACAGCAGACCCATGGGCTACCCCATGGATATTAAAAGGCTGTGGTTCATTTATCCAACATTTGTAAGTAGTTACTGTTTAACTCTGCCCATAATGACCTTGTATTATGCAGTGTCAACAGTCACCTAGTCATCTTAAATTAAGAAATATTAAAGTATGAAATCTGTCATTTAATATAAATAATAGCTACCATTACCGTTCTCCAAGCACTGTGTTCAGCAGTTGACACATACTGTCTCATTTAATCTCCATAATCAAGCTCTAAATGAAGATCATATTACAGTTTCTCAGAGGAAAAAAACCAAGGCTCAATAAGGGTAAGCACCTTGCCTACAAGAACACAGTTAGGATGTGAAAAGGCCAGTGTACCAACACTTCTCTTATATACCATTATAGCGGGGGGGGGGGGAGGTCAGGGGGGAGAGGGGAGGTAGGGAACAGGAACCTGTATTTTCATAGCCATGTCACATTTAATCTTGCTCTAGTAACAAACCACAAAGTTAAGGCTGCTGTGAGAAATGCCTCTGACTTGATAAAATAGTGCATATCCCTATGCCAAAGCTTAAGAACTGAGTTCTCTAACTGCATGTGATCTAAATGAATTTGAAATGTAGTACAAAGTACACCTTTGGCTAATAGTCACAGGTACCCATATCCTAGAGTCAAGCCACAATCCTGAAGGTACACACTAATTGAGAGGAAGGATTTTACTTAAATAGTTTTGTGTATTAAATGGCTAAAATACACTGAGTTCACTCTCTTGGAAAATGCAATTAGCTACTAGCCTCTTTGGCTTGAAATTCTTTCCTTCTTGAGACTTCTTTCACTTTCTCTGCATAACTTTTTTAAATTGAGGTGTAATTGACATACAACACGTTAGTTTCATACAGTGTATTATGTTAAGCAAAATTAGTCCGAGAAAGACAAATATCATATGACTTCACTTACATGTGGAATTTAAGATACAAAACAGATGAACACAAAGGAAGGGAAGCAAAAATAATATAAAAAGAGAGGGGAACAAACCATAAGAGACTCTTAAATACAGAGACCAAATTGAGGTGGCTGGAGGGCTGTTGGGTGGGAGGATGGGCTACCTGGGTGATGGGCATGAAAAGAGGGCACTTGTTGCGAAGGGCACTGGGTGCTATATGTAGGTGATGAATCACTGGGTTCTACTCCTGAAAGCATTATTGGGCTATATGCTAACTAACTTGGATGTAAACTTTTTGAATTAATCAATTTTTAAAAATAAATAAATAAAACTTAATTCTAGCCAAAACAAAAACAAAACATGTTAGTTTCAGGTGTGCAACATCATGATTCCATCTTCGTATACATTGTGAAATGATAACCACAGTAAGTCTGGTTACAATGGGTCGCCATACAAAGTCACAAAGCAATTTGTATGTGTATGCTGAGGGCTTTTAAGATTTACTTTCAGGGCACCTAGGCGGCTCAGTTGGTTGAGCATCTGATTCTTGATTTCAGCTCAGGTCATGATCTCACAATTCATGTGTTCAGGCCCATGAACTTGGGTCAGGCTCTGTGCTAACAGTGTGGAGCCTACTTGAGATTCTCTCTCCCTCTCTCTCTCTCTGCCCCACCATGTGCTCTCATATTCTCTCTCTCTCCCCGCCCTCAAAATAAATAAATAAACTCTAAAGAAAAGGTTTACCTTTTTAGCAGCTTTCACCTTTACAATACAATACAATATTATTGGCTATAGACACCATGCCGTACATTAAGTCCTCATGACTTATTTATAACTGGAAGTTTATACCTCTTGATCCTCTTTACCAATTTCATCCATCCCCAACACCCTCCCCTCTGGCAACCACTGATCTACTCTTTTTATCTGCGAGTTTTGTTTGCTTTGTTTATTCATATCTTTTGCTTTTTTAGATTCCATATACAAATGAAATCATATGGTATTTGTCCTTTTGTATCTGACTAGTTTCACTTAGCATAATAGCCTCCAGATCTATCCACATTGTGGCAAATGGCAAATTTCATTCTCTTTATGGCTGAGTAGTATTCTGGTGTGTGTGTGTGTGTGTGTGTGTGTGTGTGTGTGTGTGTGTGTGTGTGTATGTGGTGTATCTCCACATCTTCTTTGTCCATTTATCCATCAAAGGACACGTAGGTTCTTTCCATAGCTTGGCTGTTATAAATAATTCTGCAATGAACATTAGGATGCATATATCTTTTCAAATTAGTGTTCTTCTTTTCTTCAGATAAATACCCAGAAGCAGAATTGCTGGATCACATGGTAGTTCTATTGTTAATTTTTTGAAGAATTTCCAAACTGTTCTCGATAGTGGCTGCACCAATGTACATTCCCACCAACAGTGCGTGGGGTCCCCTTTTCTTCACATCCTCACCAACCCTTGTTTTACTTTTTCGAAAACAGCCATTCTGACAGGTATGAGGTAGTATCTATGGTGGTTTTGATTTGCATTTCCCTGATGATTGGTGATGCTGAGCATCTTCTCATGTGTCTGCTAGCCATCTGGATGTCTCCTTTTTTTAAATCTTTACTTGTATTTGAGAGAAAGAGACAGACAGAGACAGAGTGAGAGCAGGGGAGGAGCATAGAGAGAGGAAGACACAGAATCTGAAGGAGGCTCCAGGATCTGAGCTGTCAGCACAGAGCCCAGTGCAGAGCTTGAACTTATGAACTGTGAAATCATGACCTGAGAGCCAAAGTCGAATGCTTAACCGACTAAGCCACCCAGGCATCCCTGGATTTCTTCTTTAGAAAGAAATGTCTGTTCAGGTCCTCTGCCCATTTTTTTAAATTGGATTGTTTGGTTTCATTGGTATTGTGCTATGTGAGTTCTATATTTTATATGTTAACCCCTTATCAGATACATGATTTGCATATATCTTCTCCCACTCAGTAGGTTGCCATTTATTTTTGTGATTGTTTTGTTGGCTGTGCAGGAGTTTAGTTTGAGGTAATCCCAATTGTTGCATTTTACTTTTATTGCCACTGCCTTTGTAGTCAGATCTAAAACAGTATCACCAAGAACAATGTCAAGGAGCTTACCACCTGTGTTTCCTTCTAGGAGTTTTGTGGTTTCAAGTCTTTATTCCATTTTGAGTTAATTTTTGTGTATGGTTTAAGACAGTTGATCCAGTTACATTCTTTTGCATGTAACTGTCCAGTTTTCCCAGAACCATTTTTTAAAGAAATCGTCCTTTTCCCATTGTCCATTCTTGGGTCCTTTGTCATAAATTAATTGACCATATATGTGTGGGTTTATTTCTGGTCTCTTTATTCTGTTCCATTGATCTCTATGTCTCTTTTTATGACAATACCACGAGGGTTTGATTACTACACCTTGTAATAATGTTTGAAACCAGAATGTGATACCTCCACCTTTGTTCTTCTTTCTCATAATTGTCTTGGCTATTCAGGATCTTTTGTGAGTCCATACAAATTTAGGAGTGTTTGTTCTTGTTCTGTGTGAGATGCCATTAGAATTTTGATAGAGTCTGCATAACATTGTTAAGAGATCTAGGTATAAAATCTAATGGTAAACAGTCTTATTGAAATAGCCTACAGAGTATTTCATTTACCTGCTACACCTCCCTACCATCTGAATTACCTGAAGTAATATGTTCTCCAGTTATTATTACTTAAATTAGTAACCTGGGGATGCCTGGGTGGCTCTGTCAGTTGAGTATCCAACTCTTGATTTCCACTCACATCATGATAGGGATTGAGCCCCATGTTGAGCTCCCTACTGAGCATGGAGCCTGCTTGGGATTTTCTCTATCCCTCCGCCCTTCTTCCTGGCTCATTCTCTCTCTCTTCTCTCTCTCTCTCTCTCAAATTTAAAAAAAAAAAATAGCAGCCTGGCCCAAATGATTCTCAGATACTAAACATTTTATGCTTCTCAGGGCTACCATTCTCTATTTTTAACTTCTCTAAAATTAAACAATTCATTTCAACCTCATTATCTTTAAGATCCAATAGATTGTAATGATAATATAAATCATCCATATCATTCATCCAACAGACTTATTCTAGGCTTTTTATAAGCCAGAAATTCTCTATCATTTATTACTCAAAAAAATACTTACTGTGCATCTATGTGCTGGAGATTTAATGCTAAACAAGACAGTCAGGTTTTCCTAACTGCCAAGTCTTAAGTAATGCCTAGACATCTTAATTGCTTAGCGTCTCTTGAGATTCAAAGTGATCTAAGATGATCAGCAGTCAGCAGACAATGGCCTGCAGGCCAGACCTAGCCTGCTGGCCCATTTTTGTTTGATCCCCAAACTAAGAATTATGTTTACATCTTTAAGTGGTTAAAAAAAAATCAAAAAGAAAATGATATTTCATAATAGCTAAAAAAATTATATGACACTCCAACTTCAGCGTCATAGATCAATTTTTATTACAACACAGCCATGTTCACCTGTTCACTCCTCTGGTTGCTTTTGCACCTACAAAAGCTGAGTGGTTGAAACAATGACCCCATGCGGTACTCCCACACTCATGGCTTTGCACACTTGCTTGGTGCACTCCAGGTCACAGTGATTCAGCTATAACTCAACAGCTTTTCAAATGTCACATGTATCACCTTACCACAATGCATACCCATCATGTCAAAACAAGAAAAGGGGAGAAGTGTACCATACTCTTAGAACACACTGGAAGATGGACTATTTTTTTAGTGAATTAGATAACAAGGTATTTGGTTTATTATTCAATGATATTAGATCCATGCTAACTACTACAATATAAACTATTAAGTGCTCATTGCAATATGCCCAGCTCATAGGAAAAGCAGTGGTCAGAAAAATAACAAAATTGAGAACAGAATAGCTCATCACAGCAGAATTTCTTCACAAAAGTATAAAAAAATTAAAAATGAGACAGCAACAAATTCAGTTTCTGAGTGGCTGCTGTGTTGGCCAGGCGAGGAAAGCCATTTACGAATGGTGAGTTAATTAAGTTGTGTTTGATTGCAGCAGCTGAAGCAATGTGTCCAAAGAAAATAAACTTGTTTAGGACGATTAGTCTTTTGGTAAGAACAGTTGTTCAAAGAGTTGAAGACGTCGAGAGTAATATCAATAGTCAATTTAAAAATGAGGCAAATTATTCTGAGTGGTTTTCCTTGGCTTTGATGAGTTGACAGATGTTATGGGATACTGCTCAGTTGTTCTTTATAAAGAGTCAATTTTGCTGATTTTGAAGTGACTGAAGAATTAGCCTCTATGAATAGGCCGCATGGAACAACTACAAACAAGGATATTTCCAAAGAAGTTAAAAAAGTACTAATTCAATACAACTTAAGCTATTAAGTGGACTCCGTGAAGATATTTTACAACTTAGGCTGGTAAAAGTTATGTGTGGGACAAAAACAGACTTAACTGAACAAAGGTGAAGAGCTTGTAAAAATGTCAGGTGTTTAAAGTCCAGGGTTGTTTCAGTCGTCAACAAGTATGCTGAGGACTCTGTCGAGCGACATTAAACCAGCAGTGTTAATGATGATTTTCATTTGTTCTGATAGTCTTAACCGTCATTAGTCTCATGAAATTTTCTCAAAAATAGAAGCTGAGTATCATGAACCACTCTATCATACAGCAGTACTATGTCTTAACACTGGTCAAGTTTGACTGTGATTTTATTGTATTTTTTAATGTTTTATTTATTTTTGAGGGAGACAGCATGAAGGGGAGGGGCACAGAGCAGCAAGCCTGCTGTGGGGCTCGAACTCACAAACCATGAGATCATGACCTGGGCCAAAGTCCAATGTTCAACCAACTACACCACCCAGGCGCCCTTTGACTAATTTTTTTTTAAAGCTCAGGGTCAAGGATGAGTCTTTTCTGAATTAGAAGAGCCACCATCACTAAAATGAGCAAATCAGAGAACACTAGATGCTGGCGAGGATGTGGAGAAGCGGGCACCCTCCTACACTGTTGGTGGGAATGTAAACTGGTACAGCCCCTCTGGAAAACAGTGTGGAGGTTGCTCAAAAAATTAACAATAGAACTCCCCTATGACCCAGCAATAGCACTGCTAGGAATTTACCCAAGGGACACAGGAGTGCTGATGCACAGGGGCACATGGACCCCAATGTTCATAGCAGCACTGTCAACAATAGCCAAAACATGGAAAGAGCCTAAGTGTCCATCAAAGGACGAATGGATCAAGAAGATGTGGTTTATCTATACAATGGAATAATACATGGCAAAAAGAAAAAATGAAATCTGGCCATGTGTAGCAACATGGATGGACGTTGAGGGTGTTATGCTGAGCGAAATAAGTCAGGCAGAGAAGGACATATGTTTGCATACATAGGTGGGTTAGGAGGAACTTAACGGAGGACCATGGGGGAGGAGAAGGGGAAATATAGTTGGGGAGAGGGAGGGAGGCAAACCATGAGACTCCTGAATGCTGAGAACAAACTGAGGACTGATGGGTGTGGGGGGGAGGGGGGAGATGGGCATGGGGGAGGGCACTTGTGGGGATGAGCACTGGGTGTTATATGGAAACCAACTTGACAATAAACTATTTGTAAAAAAAAAAAAAAAAAGAAAAATCACTCCACATGTTTAGGACTCCAAACCCCTCCAGTCATGAACAGGCTCATGAATTTAAAGGTTAAAAACAAATAAATAAATAAAAATAAAATAAAATAAATGAGACAACATATGCAATTACTTAAATAGTTCATCACCTTGCAATTCTTACCATTAATTATGCAGATAAGAATCAATTAAGGAAGAGTCATAAAGGTAACAGGCTTGTCCAAAGTCAGTCAGAAGAAGGTCTGGGATTTGAACCCTATGTCTACTGTAGGAGAGAGCTTCCAAAATAGCACCAATGATTCCTACCTCCTGGTGGTCACATCCTGCGTGATTTCCTCACACATTATATCCACAGGTATGGCAGAAGCTACAGTATGTCACTGTCAAGATGAGATGGTACGAGTCTGTGGCTCAGAGTGGAATGGTGCTAGCCAGGAGGCAAAGGTAGTGGAAATGGGAAGATGTTCATCAAAGGGCACAAAGTTCGAGTTATACAGGGTGAATAAATTCTGGAGATCTAATGAACAGCATGGTGACTATAGTTAATAATACTATATTGTATGTTTGAAATTTGCTGAGACTATACCTTAGGTGTTAACTATCTGAGATATTGTTAATTATCTTGATTGCAGTGATTATTTGACAATATTTACATATCCCAAAATATCATGAGGTACACCTTAAATACATACAGTTTTAACTTGTCAATCGAACCTCAATAAAGTTAAAACAAATAAAATAAAATAAAAAAAAGAAGAGCCACCCTCAGCCACTATAAATGAATGCTGAGTAGCTTTGGAAATTACCTTTTCTGCAAAAGTGACAATGGATTTTGAGTGACTTCAACCTAAAATTATAAGCCAAAACAGAACTAACATGCAAAACTTTTATGGTGATAAAGTCATTTCATTGCCAACGAATGTCTGAATCACCAGTAATGCTTTATGTACTTGCCATGCTGGCAAAAGTTAAAACAAAAACTGAGATTTCCATTCCCACACAAACTTGCAACAGATAAATTTTCTGAACTCAAACTATAGCAGCGGTTTTCAGACTTCCATGCAATTGCAAAGGAAATTTTCATATTTCAAAATCCATTTAACTGTGTCATTGAGGAGCACCTCCACCTAACTTTCCATTTTAAGTGATAAATCTGCTATATAACAACACGAAACAAGAGAACAATCTCCTAAATTCTATAAATGTCCCCCAGGCAGTGAATACACTCAGTTAAAATCACGTGCTTGTGGATTGATATCACTATTTAGCAGCACCTTTCTGTGTGAAAAAAAGAACATTTTTAATGATGAAATATGTACATTCTTATTACAGATCAACATTAAGGGGAAAATATTTGCAATTAATTCCAGTGATAGGGAACATTAACTTTGTACCCCAATTAAATGAAAATGTTACCCTCCCCCCAAAATAATTTCACTCTTCTCATTAGCAACTGTGTTTCACCAAAATAATAATAATAATAATAATAATTACATTCAACTATTATATTTCTAACTTAATTAGTGAAAATTTGTTTTCTCTCTTATTGTGTAAGTACTTGCATAAGACCTTCAATTTTGCCTCTTGAATTACTATCTAGCCCCTTACCAAAAAAGTTTGCGAACCCCTGCTCAAAACAGTTGGTGGTAAAATGGAGGATGTCACAGTCTCCAAGGAGCATAAACTGTTCATATTTCCCAGAAGTGGAACAAGTTACAAAAATATAAAGATAAAAAAATTATCACAGGTTATGAATGACATAAATCAAAAACTCTTGAAGTATAACCTTGTCTGAAAGAGGGACAAAGTACAACATACTTCACTAAGACTCTTGCCAAAAGATTTGACACAAATTAGGATATCAGGAATGACTCCCCCTTGGGGCTCAAGCCTCCACAAAGATGCTGGTACTCCCTAGCTGATAATCCAGGGATCTCAAGTCACAAGGGGGAGGTCAGCAGAATCTAGTGCCTCGAATTAGAGTCCTCCTTATTTATCTGGGCACCATGCAAAGATCCTGGCTTTCCATGCAACTCAATGAAGAGGGCAGATGCCTATAAAATAATGACCGAGATACAATCTCCCAATACAATTAAAGAATCACAACCAAATCTGAGTCAATGTAAAAAAAAGAAAATTTGCATACGTATTTGTGGACACGAGTCATCACTGCGACTTGAGATGGCTAACTTCATAGCCATGTGAGGACTGAATGGAATAAATTATATAAAGTATTTAGCCAAGTGCCTGGGGCCAGAATTATATTGGCTGTTATTACTATTTATCCAGCCACATCTGTTCTTCTTTGTTCACATTCCCTGCTTCCTTTGCTCCTTGTTATTCCTCAGAGTTGCCAATCGTTTGCATTTCTGTGCATCAGCACATAATGCTCCTTCTCCCTGAAACTGCCATTTCTCCCTTGTCTCCTGGTTACGTTAATTGCCCGACCTCCATCCATTCTCAGTGTGCTCTGCCCTGCTCGGCGCTCCTGACAGGTGCTCCTGACACCGACCGTATGGACTGCAGTACCCGGTTCCCTTGCCGGCTGACTTCATTAGATTTGACCAATAGCCGGGCACCAATGGGAAGAGGAAGAGATTAAGGAATGTCTTAGCAGCTGCCACCCAGCTTAGACACTGTACCTCTGGAAGCAGCCAGGTGCCTTCACTACTGCAGCTGTAACCAGGTGGCTTCTCCTCCACGGCTCCAGCCCTCACTGGGCTCCAGGACCTCTATTTCTTGCTCGTCCTTTTGGCTGAATAAAGAGGTAATAGTGTCCTACTTTGCCTGCCTCTCCGTCCTTCCTTTGCCTTCTGTCTCTACTGTTGTATGTAGTACCTCCACTGAAACTCTCAGGGCTGACTGTGTTTCCTGCTGCCCTGGCTAATAAATCTGCCTAACAAACTTGTTAGGATGAGCACTGGGTGTTATATGGAAGCCAAATTGACAATAAACTATGAAAGAAAAAATAATAATAAAATTTTTAGAAAATTTAAAAAAATCTGCCTAAAGTTCTTTTTGTAAATATGTATTTATTTTGGGGAGAACGCAAGTGGGAGGTGGGAAAAGAGAGAGGGGAACAGAGGATCGGAAGCTGGCTCCATGTTGTCAGGCTGACAGCAGCAAGCCCAGTGTGGAGCCCAGGAACCATGAGATCATAACCCGAGCCGAAGTCAGATGCTCAGCTGTGTCACCCAGATGCCCCTGCCTAACAAATTCTTACCCAGCCTTACATTCAGCCTGAATAGATGCACTTCTGTGAAACCCTGTTCAATAACACTTTTTCCCAGGTTGAGCTGAGTCCTCCCTTGTTGGTGTTCCGCCCATAGTTTCTTCAGTGTTTTGTGATCGGTTTTACATATCCCCAACAGAATGTCAGCTCCCTAAGAAACAGAATCATATCTTATTCACTGATTAATCTCTGGTATATTTTACAGTGTAGGGGAAGAGAAGGGGGGAGAGAAGGAAAAACTCTAAATGTGCTCATTTACTCTCAGGTGGGAATCAAGATGGAAGGGAGTTGGATAATGGCCTAAAATAATGGCCCATTAATAGGGCTCCCTACCCCACTTAATTGTTTTCCTCAGTGTAGCACTTTTTCCTTAAAACACTAAGACTCTCAAAACAAATATCATAAAAATGAAAGCAGAAAATAGTGATAATCCTCAAAACAGTTGCAACATGAATGTGAGACAAACCCAGAATCTTCAGTTTTACCAGAAATAAGTGACAGAAGTGGAGAATAAATGGAGAGAGGGAGAGAGAGAGAGAGAGAGAGAGATGGGAAGAAGGTTCAGACACATTCATATTTGATATCAATGAAGCTGATGACAGCTGTCATTATTTCTTATATTTAACATGTTATAATATTGAGACTAGTAGAAAAATCTCAAATTTTATATCATATGTGGTAAAAAAAAAAAAATCCAACTCCATCAGATAAAAGTAAGAGTGTAACAGAATCTTGAAATGACTAGGCTATAAAAGCAGAAAAACTGATACTAGTTTGGCTTAAAAATTGATTTTTACTTTACTGTAAAAGTAAACATCTGAGACCCATTTCAGAAAACTAATTTTTTTTGTTTGTTTGTTGGAGATGTTTTTGGTTTGGGTTTACCTATTTGTCAGGTACCCTGTGCACACAAATCCCCTGGGATAGTGTCATAATGCAGACTCCAGATCCTTAGGTCTGAGATGGAACGTGCGTTTCTATCAAGCTCCCTGGTGAGTTCTCCGCTGCTGGTCTGTTAGCAGACTTTGAGTGGTTAGACTGTCTGTTCTTGCTCTTGACGTCTCATTTTTAAAGGGATTTTCTTGGGCCTTCACTGCATTAAAATCACCTGAAGGCTTGAGAACATACAGATTCTCGTTCTATCTTAGCTGTGGTGGTAGAATCCATGATAAATTTTCATAGAACTAAATACACACTCTAGTGTATGTCAGATTGGTGACAATGGGGGCACCTGGGTGGCTCAGTAGGTTACAGGTCCGACTTCGGCTCAGGTTACGGTCTCACGGTTCCAGAGTTCAAGGCCTGCGTCAGGCTCTGTGCAGACAGCTTAGAGCCTGGAGCTGCTTCGGATTCTGTTTCCCTCTCTCTGCTCCCCTGCTCACGCTGTCTCTCTCTCTCTGTCTCTGTCTGTCTCTGTCTCTGCCTCTGTCTCTGCCTCTGTCTCTCTCTCTCAAAAATAAAATAAACATTAAAAAAAAATTTTAACTGGTGACAATAGATCTCTGTATTATTTCTTCCAATTTCATGTGAATGTACAATTATCTCATAACAGAAAGTTAACACACACACACACACACACACATACAGATTGCCAGGTCCTATCCCAAGGGTTTCTGATTCAATAGGACTGAGACACAGCCTGAAAATTTACATTTCTAACAAATTCCCAGGTGATGCAGCAAATCTGGGGACGATACTTGGAGAATTGCTGATGTCAAATAATGGTTTTCTACTCTGGCTGCACATTAGAATCACCGAGGGAGCTTTTTAATAACTCTTCATACCCAATCCCAACACAGAACAATTAAACAGTAATTTCTGGAGGTGAAACTTACATATTAGTGTTTTCTAAAAAGCTTCTCAGATAATTCTAATATGAAGCCAAGATTGAGAACAACTCAATTTAAGTTTAAAATCTCCATTTGTTCAATCACAATCTACCTCATATCATTTAAGAAAGATGAATAACAGTAGCAAATTTTCCACAGATTAAAATATGAAGTCGGAAAATAAAAGTCGGAAAAGTTGCCATTAAATAGAACTATAGTTTTATCCCAAATTCTAAATGCGATGTCAGGCAGTCATTAAAGACTGCTTATAAATGTTTTGTTAACAAAATTAAGTCTTATTTGTTCCAGAAATTTTCTAAAAACAGCCTTGGGATTCTGATCACAGTTATTACCTAAGCCACAAGGGTGTGGTGTGAATTAATGAGATGCCACTAGTAAAGGCTTGAAGCATCTTGCAAAGATAGTGGAAGAAAATACAATCAAACTATTAAAGATACATTATTCTGAATCTCAGAAAAAAATCTAGTAATCCATTCAAGGAGATAGGAAATAGTTTGTTTATTTTTTAAAGGGAGGAAATAAATATAAAAATATTTTCATGGGAAATCATAAAAATTTGGCAAAAGAAGATCAATTATTATCATATTCCAGGATGGAACATACATTTTTAAATATTTATTTATTTTTGAGAGAAAGAGAGAGACAGAGCACGAGAGGGGGAGGGGCAGAGAGAGGGAGACACAGAATCCAAAGCAGGCTTTAGGCTCTGAGCTGTCAGCACAGAGCCCAACGCGGGGCTCAAACCCACAAGTCTGAGGAGATTATGACGTGAGCCGAAGTCAGACGCTTAACTGACTGAGCCACCCAGGTGCCCCAGAAAGGATTTTTAAAATAAGAAAAAGAATGCTACAAGGATCACGGGTACTGGAACAGAAATGTTGAAGATTTTCTGCTAGGCATATTCTAAATAAACCAAAATAAATGAAATCACCAAGGATCCACTGATGACTCCCATAAGTGAAGGAACAGCATTGGCAACAATGCGAGAAGGGCCTTGTTAGAGGAGCCAGATAGGGCAGTAGCTGTGGAGCACGGGGGACAGCCTCCATTTGGGGAAAAAGCAATGTTTGAAAGCAGGGCTATGGGACGAGGCCCCGGATTTGGTGCACGGACAACATCAGACAGAAAGCAGAAGACCAAAGGCTACACTCAAATGTCTCAGACAGGAGACCCAGCTTATGCTTGGAAGAAAGACTAGAATACTGCCAGACATGGAGAGCTCGTCATGGGAGCAACAGCTCCATCAGCACACTAAAACAGTAGGCTGAGAAGCGCCCTCATTCCCCTGACTGGACTGTCCACCCCAGCAATGCCTTGAGTCTAAGTTTAGACCAGTGAGCATTTCACATTAAGATTTAAAAGAAGCATTTTGAACAGTAAACAGACAGTGATTGAGCACTAAAGAGAAGTGAAGCCACCTGCTTTGCAAACACCAGACAACACAGATGAGGGCTCATTCAGGGAGACTTACGCAGAAGTGAGATGGAGAGGACCTATAAAATAGTCTACAATAAAGAGAGAAGAGAACAGAGGACTCCAAATACATGAAAGAGACAAAAATTTCAAAATTATTTATGCAGGGAAAAGAAGTCAATTACAGCAAACACCGCTTTGGTCACTCAGCAAAATTCATGGAAATCTGGTCTTTCTGAAATAGGAGATAAACCATATGCTTATGAGATAATGGTACAAACTGAGAGGTAAGAAGAATTTACAACAGAAGCAGGTAAGGATATGATGACATAAATATATTAAAAACAAAAAGCCAGTTTCAGCACTGCAGAAGTACTAGAGTAAATCGTGTGTGGGAAGAAGAAAAGGAACAAGAATGAAATTGAGGAGACTTAATAAATATGGAGGACAGACAGACACCCAAAGTAAAGATAATCTGGTATTTCTAAAGAAGAGATAAAAAGACAATGAGAGTACAGGCCCCCAATTAAAAAAAAAAAAAAAAAGACAGGTTTGTAAATTAAAGACCTCAAAAATCACTAAATGAAGACCAACCTAAAAATATCTTGCTGCGAATTTCAATTTCAAGAAGAATAAAACCACCCTTTTGATACTCAAAGATGAGATTCTCTTGAGTAAAAAATTTAAAACTAAACTTGAATTAATTGAAATAGAACAAGAGGGTCAGTAATCAAATACTCAAAATTAGAACAAAGACCTAGTGACAAATAGAGAGAATTCATAAAACTATTTTTTAAATGACATTATATAATTTAGTGCAGGTGGTCATAAAGTTAAGCTGAACAACTGAAGACACAAATAAATACTATAAACTAAAAGTGACTCCCCAAGAAAAAGCCCTGGAATCAGAGATTTTAGGAAAGTTTCTTATCAAACCTTCATAGAAAAGATATTCTGTTACATAAAGGGCAACCTGAAAGTTGGTAAGAGACTAGCTCTTACATGTTCCCACCACAAAAAAGAAAAGATAATTATGTGACATAATAGAGGCATTAGTTAATGCTATGGGAGTAATCATGTTGCAAAATACAAATGTATCAAATCAGTTGTGTATACACCATCTGAACTTACATAATGTTGTATGTCAATTATATCCTAGTAATTTAAAATTATCTAAGAAGTGCAATGTTTAATAAAACTGGAAAATTGCCTACTTTGACCCCAAAAATGTAGCATTGCCCTCAAACTACAACCTAAAACATAATAAAGAAAACTTAAGAATCAATACTTAGAAAAATAGATGAAAAAATTTTAACTAAAATATGACCAAATTAGATCAGCAGCATATAAGCAAAAAGTAAACTATGACTGAATATAGTTGGTCCCAGAAATATCTGAAAAACTCAATATTAAGAAATGTATTATACTAATCCATTAATCATTAAGTTAAAGGGAAAATTCTTTTTTTTTTACATACAAATAGTTTATTGTCAAATTGGTTTCCACATAACACCCAGTGCTCATTCCCACAAGTGCCCCTCTCAGTACCCATCCCCCCTCCCCCCCCACATCCATGAGTCCTCAGGTTTTGTCAGCATTCAAGAGTCTCTCATGGTTTGCCTCTCTCCCTATCCCCCACCATTTCCGCCCTTCTTCTCCCCCTTGTTCCTCAGTTAAGTTCCTCCTAATCCTCCTATACGTGCGAACATATGGCATCTGCCCTTCTCTGCCTGACTTATTTCGCTCAGCATAACACCCTCAAGGTCCATCCATGTTGCTACACAGGCCAGATGTCATTCTTTCTCATTGCCATGTAGTATTCCATGGTATAGATAAACCACATCTTCTTGATCCATTCGTCCGTTGATGGAAACTTAGGCTCTTTCCGTGTTTTGGCTATTGTGGAGAGTGCTGCTATGAACATTGGGGTACACGTGCCCCTGTGCATCAGCACTCCTGTATCCCTTGGGTAAATTCCTAGCAGTGCTATTGCTGGGTCCTAGGGGAGTTCTATTGTTAGTTTCCTGAGGAACCTCCACCCTGTTTTCCAGAGGGGCTGCACCAGTTTACATGCCCACCAACAGTGTAGGAGGGTGCCCGCTTCTCCACATCCTCGCCAGCATCTAGCGTTCTCTGATTTGCTCATTTTAGCCACTCTGACTGGCATGAGGTGGTGTCTCAGTGTGGTTTTGATGTGTATTTCCCTGATGAGGAGGGACGCTGAGCATCGTTTCATGTGTGTGTTGGCCATCTGGATGTCCTCTTGGAGAAGTGTCTGTTCATGTCTTCTGCCCATTTCTTCACTGGGTTGTTTGTTTTTCGGGTGTGGAGTTTGGTGAGTTCCTTATAAATTTTGGATATTAACTAAAGGGAAAATTCTTGCCCAACAATTTATATGTTCAATGTAATTTAGGAAAACTTGAAAGAAATTTCTTAACTTGAAAAAAACTTCTTACTTATTTTGAAAGAAATCATCAAAAAAAAATCTTAAGTAAACGATGAAAATGAAAACAAGGGGCAGATGTTCACTGTAGAATATTAGAGCATATTATAGAGTCACAATGTGACACAGGTTTGAGAGGAGGCATCAGGGGAATAAACAGAAAACAGGAGTCAGAAAATGATCAATGAAGGTAAATTTGATATGTCACGAAATTAACACTTTAAACGGTGGACAAAGCATGGGTTATTCAATATTCTGGAATAATTCACATATCATTGAGAGGAAAAAACTATTAAAATTTTCTTCAGATTATATAGCCATATAAACTGCAGATGAATTTAAAATTCCAAAAAAATGGGAAAACAAAATGCAAGCAATTTACCAAGTTAATTACTGCAAAAATTGAAATTATTTTTCTTTTTAATGTTTATTCATTATTTGAAAGAGAGAGAGACAGACAGAGCACAAGTGAGAAGGGGCAGAGAGAGAGGAAGACACAGAATTCAAAGCAGGTTCCAGGCTCTGAGCAGTAGGCACAAAGCCAGATGCAGGGCTTGAACCCACAAACCATAAGATGATGACCTGAGCAGAAGTCAGACGCTTAACCAACTGAGCCATCCAGGTGCCCCCAAAAATTGAAATCTTAAAAGAGTGATGGATTTGATCACATTTAAAAAACCAAAGTATTCTACATGAATAAAACTACCACATACAAAATTTCCATTTGAAGAACATAAAAAAATATCACAACTAAATGCCAAAAGATTAATATATTCAACATATAAAAAGTTTTACAAATCAATGAGAAAAAGATGAACTCCATTAATGATTTACTGAACAAAAACTGCAAATCAGCTCACTAGCCAATCACCAGTACAGAAATGGTGTATGGGCGGAGGAAGAAGAAGGTATAAACCCCTGGGGTTGAGCTAGAATACAACACAAATGCCAAGTGCTGCTGATGGCTGGGGAGGGAGCGACAGGATGCTAAGAATTGGAAACAGGAAAGATAAAAACAGGATAGATCCCTTACATGACATGTTAAGGAGCTTAAATTTAAACTCAAGTGATAAAGATAATGCTTTTCAATGTGACAAGTGACAAAAATCACCACCATCATCATTCCTAACCAATGTGACATTAAAAATCATGTTTTTGAGGGGTGCCTGGGTGGTTCAGTCGGTTAAGCCTCTGACTTTGGCTCAGTTATGAGTCCCAGCCCCACATCGGACTCTGTGCTGACAGCTCAGAGCCTGGAGCCTGCTTCTGATTCTATGTCTCCCTCTTTCTCTGCCCTGCCTCGCTCACACTCTGTCTCTCTCTCTCAGAAATAATAAACATTTCTTAAATTTATGTTTCTGAAAGATGCAGAGTATGGCTCAAGATAAAGAAAAATGGAAGAGATGGAAATGCACGTTTTATGTGTTGCGCACATATATAAACATGTACATGCACATACATCTATGTATACATGTACACACACATATGTACATTTATATATACACCTCTCCAAACCTAGGAATACAAATAAACACACAGATACATCTACACAAACACATGGACACACACATAAAAAAATGAGAAAGAACTGATTAGAAAAAAAAGCACACAAATTTCAATCGCAGTTATATTATCCCTTGGATGGTGGATTTCAGCCAATATTTTCTTTTTTACATACTCATAATAATTTTTATAGTCTATAAAAATTTAATGTTAAGGGCATCTGGGTGGCTCAGTTAAGCATCTGACTTTGGCTCAGGGCATGATCTTATGGTTCATGAGTTCGAGTCCCACATCAGGTGAACTCTAGCCCTGCTTCAGGTAAGCTGCGCTTCTCTCTCCCTCTCTCTCTCTCTGCCCCTCTCTCACTTGCGCACTCTCTCTCTCTTTCCCTGTCTCTCAAAAAAAATTAATGTTAAGTTATTCTGGATATCTCAAAATTAGTTTGCCATTCATCTAACTCAATACAATATATTTACAAATAAATAAAAATATTATCTCCATAAATTTGTTTTTATACAGTCGATTTCAATTGTTAAATTATGCAATTTCATTATTTTTGTTATTATTTCCAATGGCTTACTGATTAACTTTGTAATTTACTGAACATTTCCTTCTTGGCAATTATGACATTCCACATATAAATTTGGAAACATTCAAGCTTATATTAGAGGAGAATGTATAATCAGAGCCACACAGGGTCAAGAGAAGATGGAAATCCAACCATAAGCAGGACAATTTCTCAACACTACTTAAAACATATAACATATGATGCATATATACACATATGTACATACAGATACACATGCACATGCATATGTTATGCCATGATAAGCAAGCCAAGAGCCTATCCAACCCATTTTTCTATGTATAACGGTATCACTAGTCTTTATAGACTCTTCACTGATGGTATTTTTAACCAGTGTTCATGAAAATGATTACTTCCTCACATGCATTATGCCTACATGATCCAAAAAAGGCTTTCTATAGGCAAAACTAAATGAGAAAACCCATATCTTAACAGCAATCAATTTAGTCTTTTATATAAAATGAAGTGTTCCTACAAAATACCTAAAAAGAAAAAAATCATGTAATTATTATTAATTCTGGTGGATAGACTGTCCTGGGAACTTAGGAAGGATCAGGTGTCTTATTCATTCTCAAGTGTTCCACTGGGGTACAATGAAGAGAGAGATGATAAGTTCTAAGCACAGAAGATGTGGGCCATAGTTAGAACCATGAATGATCTTCAAGCAAGTACCTAAGACCAGAACCAGCCAAGAATGCAAAAAGTCAGCTGTCAAAAACAGAAAACAACAGCCACAGTGATATTCCGGAAATCAGTAAGAAAAAGATGAAAATTATAAAATTGCTTAGTGATCTGAATAAGGAAGTTACAAAAGCAGAACAAAAATATGGCTAAAATAAAACTCTTGAGGCCAAATAAGTGTCAACTAAGATTAAAAAAAAAAAAAGGCAGTATCATTTTTTATTTGCAAATAGGAAAAAAATTTTTTAATGATGACACCTAGCATTGCTGGCAAGAGTGAGGAAAAATAGACACTTTCATACGCTGTTGATGTATTTTTAAAAAGCAGTAATCAACTGAAAAAAAAAATGTCTACCTGCAAGGGAAACATAAATGTCTCCACGTGAGATAGGGAAGAAACGCCTTCCCTAAAAATCATGGCAGCTTCTTACATGGAACTTAACCCAGTCAGGTCCAAGTTGTGTAATATTAGTCTGCTCAGGCTGCTATAACAAAACACCACAGACTAGGTAACTTAAACAACAGGCATTTATCATAGTTCTCAAGGCCAGAAGCTCAAGATCATGGTTCTATCCAACTAAGTTTCTGGTAAGAACTTTCTTCCGGGCTTGCAAACAGCCACTTCTCGATAGGTCCCCACATGGCCTTTCCTCAGTGCATGCACAAAGGAGGGGGAGGCACACAGATAGCTCTCTGGTGTCCTCACCCTTATGACCTTATTTAACCTTAATTACATTCCATAAAGTACATGTAGCCACACTGGGGGATGGGGCTTCTCTATATGAATTTGAGTGGATACAAACTTTCAGTTCACAACATTCCACCCCTACCTCCGCCAAAATTTATGTGCTTCTCACATGCAAAATACATTCATTCCATTTCAACAGCCCCAAAGTCCTAACTCATTACATCATCAACAATAAAATCCAAAGTTTCATCTAAAATGTATCTAAATCAGGTTTGGGTGAGACTCCGGGTACAATTCATCTGAGTCAGAATTCCTCTCTGGCTGTGAACTTGTGAACCCAGACAAGTTATGTGCTTCCAGAATACAATGGTAGGGCAGTCGTAGGGTAGCCATTCCCATTCCAATCAGGGGAAACTGGAAGAAAGAAAAGGGTGATGGGTTCTAAGAAAGTCCAAAACCTGTCGAAGGAAATTCTAGTAGACCTTGAGGCTCAAGACTAATACTCTTTGGTTCAGCGCTCTGCCCTCCAAGCCCCCTGGAGTGGTAGCATCTCCCCACGGCTCTGTGGGGCTGCCCACACAGCTCTCTGCAGTGGTCGCCTGGCACACTGAAACCAAAGAGGGGGCCCCAGTTCTGAAACCAAAGGGCAATGAGCCTTAACCCCTGGGCCTTCAGTGGAGGGAGAGCCTCAATAATTTCCGAATTGACTTCGAGGTAAATGTTCTCCCTTCTTGAAGGATAACCGTGACTGCAGCTGGATAGCTCTATGGTCCCTTTCTGTAGAATCCCAGAGGTCCCCAGCCTTCCTTCATTCCATCCTGTCTCCATCCCCTGCAGTTCAAATTGGCAGTATTTCTGCTCAGATAATCATATGATCTCTTTATCAACTTATAGTTAGCCACGCTTTTAGTGTTCTCCTCTAAACATGCCTTCTAAGTTTTTGCAATATGGACGAGAAATTTCCAAGTCTTTAAGTTCTGGTTCCCTTTTAGTTTACAATTATTCTTCAATTAATCTCTCTTCTCTTGCATTTTACTCTAAGCAGCCACACTGAGGGTTAAGACTTCAGTATATAAATTTTGAGTGACACAAACATTTAATCCATACATATAATATATACATTACATCATCATATATATAATGATGTATATATATATGTGCATGTGTGTGGACATGCAGATAAGACCGATGAACATATATATATATTTGTGTTTATGTAAATATGTGTATATATATATGTATTTTCATGTATATACATGTTTTTAGATTTGTAATATTCTAAGTATAGCCTGTAAGGTAAATGCTATTTTACCATCATTTTTATAGTTGAAGACCTGAGGCACAGAGAAGTTATGTAACTTTCTTAAGGTCATATAACCCGAAAATTGGCTAACCTGTATTCAAACCTAGATAATATGACTATATAGTCTGCACTTTTATTCACTACCCTATAGTTATTTTCTCTATCTTAGGAATAAAAAGAAGAAAACAATAATAGGTACAAGAGAGGTTTTTATTTTAATCATAGGAAAACATACTAAACTTTGTGAGAATAAATTAGAATACTTACATTGCATGGACAAATTTATAGAAAAAATGTAACTGAGCAAAACTGTCTTAAAAAGAAATAGAAAGCCCACATATAGATCTTTAATCTTTCTTTAAAAATCTGTAATTTAAAATCTATTCATCCAAAAACTACTAGACCCATTTGGTCTAATAGATTATTTCTACCAACTTTTAATATACAAATAATTATAATCTAGAGAACAGCAAAGGAATGGATATTCTCTATCTCATTTTTAAAATTTTTCTAATGTTTATTTTTTAGAGAGAGAGACAGAGACAGACACAGAGCATGAGTGGAGGAGGGGCAGAGAGAGAGGGAGACACAGAATCAAAGCAGGCTCCATTCAGGCTCTGAGCTGTCAGCACAGAGCCCGATGCAGGGCTCAAATCCATGAACCATGAGATCATGATCTGGGCAAAAGTCAGATGCTCAACCGACTAAGCTACCCAGGTGCCCAATCTATCTCATTTTATGAAATTTATATTTAAAAAAAAAAACGAAACCACATAAGAGTACCATGAAAAAAGGAAGTTCTGTGCCAGTTTACGTATAATGTAAAACAGATGTAAGAGTCCCACATAAAACTCTAGAAACATAAATCTGCAAAGATATAAAAACAATACATTATATCAATTGGGTTTTCCTGGGAATGCAAAAACTGGTGCAATATTAGGAAATCTATTTCTATAATACAGGCAAAGTTGAAGATACACATACCTATGGCCCAGCAATTCTATTCGTAGGTATAGATTCCAAGGAATTTCAGATACATGAACAACCAAATTGTACAGAAGTCTTTCAACAGGTAAATGGTACACAATGTGCCATAATGAAAGAATGGAATAATACAGGGCACGAAAAATTAGTGTATTAGAACTATATGTGTTAATGCAGATAAAACTTATAAAAATGAGGTTGAAAGAAAAAAAGTAATTTTCAATGTGATGTATCTATATAGTTTACAAGCACCTTAAACAGTACTATGTATTGTTTAAAGATATATACGTACGTACAAGACTAAAAGTACTCATGATATTGATAATACCAGATGTAGGACAGTGTTATCCCTCTACACGGACGAAAAGGAGTGGGAAATCAGGCGCCTGGGTGGCTTAGTCGGTTGGGCGTTCGACTTTCGCTTAGGTCATGATCTCGCAGTTCGTGGGTTCGAGCTCCGTGTCGGGCTCTGTGCTGACTGCCAGCTCAGAGCCTGGAGCCTGTTTCAGTCTGTGACTCCCTCTCTCTCTGACCCTCCCCTGCTCACGCTATCTCTCTCTCTCTCCTAGAAATAAATAAAAATATTAAAAAAAAAAAAAAAGAAAAGGAGTGCGAGATCACCTGGATGCATTCGTCGATCCAAGCGTTGTACACACACAGGCTTCAAACGCTCAAGCCCTCTTCTCCCCATTCTCTCTTCTTCACTTATCAAGCCCCTATTCAGCTTTCAAGATTTAAATCAAATTTAATTTCCTATAAAAAGGCTTTTCTCACTCTTCTGGTTACTTGCTCTTCCAGAATCCCACAGTTCTTGTTACAAACCACAATTAAAACAGTAATCACATAAATCATTTCTATATCAAAATCTTATCTTCCCCATTGTGGCTCCTCATATGAAGTCTAGAGGATCCCACTGAAAGTAATTCAATTAAATTCAACAAGTATCTAGTATAAGTCAAGTACTATATTCCTAATCCTTGGCCGAGTTCTTGTTGCTAAATATATTACATGGCCCCTGCCTTAAAAAAGATTATATTTACTAAAAGTTATTTAAATTTTTTTTAATGTTTATTTATTTTTGAGAGAGAGAGAGAAAGAGCAGGGGAGGAGCAGAGAGAGAAGGAGACACAGAGTCTGAAGTAGGCTCCAGGCTCTGGGCTGTCAGCACAGAGCCCAACGCGGAGGTCAAACCCACGAACCGTGAGATCATGACCTGAGCCGAAGTCGGACGCTTAACCAACTAAGCCACCCAGGCAGCAACCCCCCAAAAGTTTTTAGGACAAAACTTAATGTACATAGATTCATTAGATGCTTACTCAGTCAATCAAATGTGCTAAGAGGAAAGAAACATTTTGTAGGTCATGATGGAAGTGAAATTAAAAAAATTTTTTTAATGTTTATTTATTTTTGAGAGAGAGCAAGAGAGCGTGAGCAGGGGAGGAGCAGAGGGTGGGGGGTGGGGGGGGAGAAACAGAATCTGACAGGCTCTGAGCTATCAGCACAGAGCCCGACACAGGGCTCAAACTTACAAACTGCAAGATCATGACCTGAGGTGAAGTTGGGCGCTTAACCGACTGAGCCACCCAGGCACCCCACGATGGAAGTGAAATTTAAGCTGGAACTCTGAGAGAGAGAAGGGCCCAAGGGCACACAGAGTGATATTGATTGGATCTTTAGAGATACTTTAAAGAAAAGGTCAGCAAACGCTTTCTATAAACAGTTCATTGTAAATATTTTCAGCTTTGCGGTGCATACCAGTCTCTGTCACACTCTTCTGTGGTAGCACGGTAGCCATAGATAATACATAATCCAGTGACCATGACTGTGAGTTGATAGAACTTTATCCTTGAACACTGAAATTTACATCTCATATCATGGTCATGTGTTACACAACAGTCATGTGATTTTTTAACCATTTAAAAATGTAAACTATTCTTAGCTCATAGACCACATGAAATCAGGCCCAGGTTCATGGAGGAGGGCACTGGTGGGGATGAGCACTGGGTGTTATATGGAAACCAATTTGACAATAAACTATTTGTGGAAAGAAAAAAAAAAAAAGAAATCAGGCCCAGGTTGAATTTGGCCCATGGCCCGTAGTTTGCCAACACCTACTCTAAAAGACTGCTGGTGGCAATATAGAAACTGAACTAAATCAACCTGAGGGCAGGATGGGTACTAAAAATGGATAATGAATGCTCAACACTGGAAGGTCAAGATGGGTGTGCATATTAACAGCGGATAAATATCAAGATAAAATACATATTAATAAACAATGCAAGCAAAAATATCAACAAGGCAATGTTCTATGAACTAACTCATGTGTGTGGAAACACATCCCAAGCTGGCAATTTAAATTTACGATTTCCCAAGTTTTAGGAAGTAAGAAAAGAAAATGCAATTATCGAACAAGAATGCATCGCACCACAGTTGCATCAGGGCTAACACAAGCCTGGGGAGTAGCCACCATTCAATCTTCCGGAAACAGCCCTGAGGTTTATATGGAAGACAGGGAGGGAAAGAAGTTAGACTTCCTACTAATGGAAATGTTAGTAGAGAAAGAAGGGGCCAGAAATGGTGGGAAGAAAAAGATACTTTTCAAGTTCGAGGATCAGCCCAAGAGATTCTGCTCTCAATAGAGTTTTGTCAAATGCCATCATCTAAGTAGGTCTCTATGATTCCTTTTTCTTTTTCTTTTTTCCAAAAGATTCTAGGACTGAAACAGGAGGCATGGTTTCAAAGAGGTTTCTGATTTCTTGGCTTTGGAAAAATCTGGATTCAAGTCCCAAGTCTGCCTAATTTGCTCTATCACCCTGGCCAGAAACATTCTGTGAGCTAGCATGTTGGTAATTATTATAAATAAATATCATGACTCACTAGTATGCTAATTTATATTTTGCAAGTAATTATAATAGCTGTGAGTTCATGAGCCAATGGTAATTTCTAATAAATATAACAATAATAATATTTGGAATTAACAGATGAATTAGGATAACATTTTGAGATAAACCCGAGAGTGAAAAGCTGATGATGTAGATATATATATTTGGGTATAATTATGGAACTCACTCCATAGGTTAGCCTAGATTTTAAGCAAGCAAACAAATAAAGATGTTTATCAACAGTGATCAATTCATATTAGAAAGATTCTTATATACCACACTTCTAAAAACAGCAAGATATTTCTGGCTACATTGCTTCTCGAGACTGGGGAGACCAATTGCTAAGATTTTGGGACTGAGGCACCTGAGTGGCTCAGTCGGTTGAGCGTCTGAGTTCGGCTTAGGTCATGATCTCATGGTTCGTGGGTTCAAGCCCCACGTTGGGTTCTGTGCTGACAGTTCAGAGCCTGGAGCCAGCTTCATATTCTGTGTCTCTCTCTCTGGCCCTCCCCTGCTCATGCTCTGTCTCTCTCTGTCTCTCAAAAATAAATAAACATTTTAAAAAATTGTTTTAAGATTTTGGGACCTTCTGTTAACTTCTAATACACTGGGATTGGAAAGTGTCAATGTCAGTAATAGGTTGTCTAGCATTTTTAAAGGCTTCTGAGAATGGAATCCCAATTACTCTATACACTTTCCCCAGGGCCCACTGCTCTGAGTTAAACATCTAGTGATCACTAAACTAAACAGAGGTGTGTAAGCTTGTGTGTAGGGAACTTTATGATTGATTACACTGTTGAAAAATCAGAGTTCAGAAACTGGTCATTTGTCTCTCATTTACTTTCCTGAGATTTGATTTCACTTTATATTCCTGATTCTCATTCATACAGCAAGGAGTGAGGTCTCAGGTCTTTCTTTTCTCTTATTCTGTTGTCCTATAACTTCCAGAAAGGGCGCTTTCAACAAAGTATAAAGTCCTCAGTGACAATTATTAAATCGTCTTCCTTTAAGAAGCGAGTTCCTTGTAGCTGAGTTAGAGAGAAGTAGGATCAGCATCTGGTATGGAATATCTTGTACCAGGCGACAGATTGAATGATTTCTTCCAACGAAGAGAGTCTAATTTCATCATGCCCCCTCTGAGACTCTGCATTCAACATTTGCCATGGACCATGGTTATATGCAATTTTACAGGTATTTAATTTGGTCCTCATGACAGTCTTTTGAGGACTGTGTCAGGATTTGAAACCCGGTAGCTGTCATGTTCCTTTCTGAGATCGGAGGGTCAAAACAAAAAGAATACACAGGCACAGTGGTTTGGCTTCATATGTACCTTTGTTTTCAGAATCTTCCAATATTCTGCTGGCCTATTCAGAAGGATGAAACATTCTGATGGCCTGTTCCGAAAGGAATGATGCCAAATTCCTTTCCTGGCTTCCAAATGAAAGCAGGTTTCTAAATAATTCAGAGCCCACAATTTTACAAGTTTACTCTGGTGTCTCCCTAAATGGGTAGCACTTCTCCTAGTACCAGAGTCTCTCGGCTACTTTCTTCCCCACTTATATCATCTTTCAAAAGCTCATCGGTGTTGATTTTTAATTTCACCACCCAAAAGAGCTCAGTCCTGCTCCCTCTGCAATTTCATGGTGTACTTACTCTTTCAGATTATCTATAAACATGTTTAATAAAGAGGCCCAGGAGAAATCCCTGGAGGGGCCTCACTGTTTACACTTCTCCACCAATAGTAGGCTCACACAGCCTACTTTTTGTGTCCTCTACTCATACCTGTGTATGATAAAATAGTCCCTCTCAAACCATGGTAACACAATTTGGAATAACCGTATTGTAAAACTTTGTAACTGACTCCTTGAAAGTCTAAGCAGATCACATTTGTTGTTTTTGGCTTTTTCCTGGTGATGGGTGTACCTCCTCAACCAATTCAGACATGTTCTAGAAAACACAGTGCTCCTCTCCATTCATTATACTAAGTGGTCAATGATACCATAACTTCTGGAGTTTACCAATATGAGTGAGATTCACCGGTAGACTGCAAGGCCTCTACATTAGAAGGGAAACAAGAGTGGAATTCATGAACAGTGAAGAATATGTGCAATAATAACTTATCTGACACTTTGGTCACTTATCCCCTTGAGCTTCCTCAGACCCTTATAACAGATGCCATAAAGTTTCAGCCATTTACTCATATCCGGTATGCCAAGCAGGTAGAACATCCTGTTCCCTTACCATCATTTGATCTCATACTACATCTCTTGCCTCTTTG
This sequence comes from Hyaena hyaena, assembly GCF_003009895.1. Lineage (NCBI taxonomy): Eukaryota > Metazoa > Chordata > Mammalia > Carnivora > Hyaenidae > Hyaena > Hyaena hyaena. Next base: position 2,807,750 of record NW_024080765.1, read on the forward strand.
CTTCAAACGACATGATGACAGTGGAAATGTCTATGTTTCGACAGAGACCAAAGCAAAGAATTCAGTGAGGCTCCAGATCTCCTTTCTTCCCCAGGAGCACATCTTTTGCATCCTGACCATCAAGCAGTCCCATTGATTCCCCAGTTGACCTTCTGCCTTTCATGTATAAAAAAGCTTTTTATTTCTGGATTAGAGTCTTTTTTGTGCTGTTTCTTGAATTCCTTTACAACCTGACTTATTTACACCTGACCTGTCACGCTTTGAGGCCTTCCTTGTTCTCAACTTGCACAATCTTCTGCCTACTTTCCTCCGACCCCCAGTTTTGCTTCTTTTACACTTTATGAGATGGATGCAAATGTTTTTATATGAACTCCTAATCTCTGGTATGTGACATATTTTCCTGCCCTTCCATTAATGTGTTTAAAGCATTTCCAGGTTTCCTACAAGTTACAGACTTTTTAAAATATTACTTTCAATGTTAACTTCATGCACACATTGATTTGATCATAGTTCCATTCTCTAGAACTGAATAACAATGTGACAGGATTTTTTTTGTCTTTTACTCCCCTTCAGAAGGTTGAATGTAATTGAGTTGTGAGCATTATTGCAACAGTCACAGATAATTTCCTGCACTAATCCCTGTCTAATCTTAGGCTCAAGGCCAGTATAATTTTATTCCTTCCTTAATTCCAAAACTTCTTGCCTTATGAAACAGATATTTGTATGAGATCTTCCAATTTTAGGCTATGATTTCCCTCATAACTATTATTTTGTCTAATTCTCCACACTGTTATCAACAGAATTTCAATATCCTTACCCTATCTGGTTAGCCTTTAGTGGGGAATCTTAGCCAGCATCCAGGGATGGGTGCTGGGAACTCTGAGAAGCTCCTGAAATCGTAGGCAAAACCACACATCTATGGGATGTGAACTTTCCGAGAAAGAATTCCAGAGTTTCTCACAGGGATTAAGAAACCAAAAAAAGTTTAGGATCCACTGGTCCATAGTGTCCCTAAATATATTATTATTGGGCATGAATTTCTCATCCCCACAGAATTTATTTATCTAGCATTATTTTGTACACTTGTTTACTGTTTTTATTATACCTATTATGTTTCCATCATTTCTGCTCATAAAACATTATAACCCCATCAGTTCATCCATCCCTAATATTCCCATAGATGTCCTAACCCTGCAGTACCAGTTTTCCCCAGTTCCTACCAGTTTTCTCCTTCTACCAAGCTAAGGAGGGGGAAAAAAATGGAATTGGGATCCTTACTTGCTACCATTCTATCCACTCTTATTTTTTTAAAATAAAGTTGTATTCACTTTTGAGAGAGAAAGAACATGAGAGGTGGAGGGGCAGAGAGAAGGGGAGACACAAAATCTGAAGCAGCTCCAGGCTCTGAGCTGTCAGCACAGAGCCCAACACAGGGCTCGAACTTACAAACCGCGAGACCATGACCTGAGCCAAAGTTGGACGTTCAACCAACCAAGCCACCCAGGTGCCCTTACTCACTCTTTTCTATACTTCTAGAGTTTATATATCCAATATGCACTTAAATACTTGAGGCTTTGCTTTCCTCCAAAACTGTCAATTCTCTGTTTATACGGGTGTATAGCTTTGCCATCCCATCTTCATCCAACACGCCACAGAGTCCCCTTCTCCTCCCACCCTCCTTCTGCACCCCATCACCACCTCCCGAGCAAGGTCTGTGTCAGATTTGGTCTCATGCTTCCTCTGCACTTATCAACTTTCTCCCAATTTTTAGGTTAAACTCTAAACTGCCACTTAACAGATTTGCTACACACAGAGCTCATTTTCTGGCCCCCACATTAACACAACACCTCAATGCACCATTATATTTGCTGAACAAACCTCAGATTCTTTTGCAATCTACACAGTAACACCATTATAAGTTTTGTTCCCTACCCCCCTCTTCTTTGAACTGGACTTGACTCCTTGCAATGGAAACAAGAATGATATGATGGGGGAAAAAAATGATCCATGCCCTTTTTAAGGTGGGGTTTTTTTTTGAGAATGCATTTGAAACAACTACCAAAAATATATATTAAGCTTCACTATGTAAAATAAAATCCAGTGCTGATTCCAAAAGTATAGCAAAAAAAGTGAGAGTGTTTTTTTAAGATAGATCATGCTCATAATTCTTAATCTTTTAAACCCTCTTCTACTTGAGGCAGCACACTCCTATGGCCACTGCTACATCAAAATCTCCATTGTTCTTCATCAACAGGATATTATCAGATGAAACCACAGGGTGGCTTACAATGGAATTGCAAAGACTCTTACAAGGATGTTCTCAGGAGGAAAGATCTCCTCAGACTTCTGCATAGCAGCAAACTGAGCCTGCTGCTAACCAGGTAATGTTCCAGAGACCCCAACATCTAGAGGCCCTTTGTGACTGAAAAGGCCATTCCAAAGCAGTTAAGATAATAAAGAGCAGGGGAGCTAAAACGTATGTTACAGAAATTCAATTGAGATTTGGCAGTTTTCATCTCAAGGGTTTTTTTTGTTGTTGTTGTTCGTTTCTTTATGTCTTCTGTTTTTTGGGGGGTTTTGGTTTTTTGTTTTTACTTTAAAAGCATTGTTTTAATTGGTGAACATGGTCATGGGCCAGCCTGTCCTGTGGATGGACTGATGATCCTAACAGTGCTCCCAATATTCTGCTGAACTGGACCATTTTATGCCACTGAGGGAGACGTCCACCAAGGGTTCCAGTGCGGGCTGTGAGGACGACTTCTCGCCTTGCTGCAGTCCTAGGATCAACATCCGTTCTACACTCCACCACCCTAGTGAGCTCTCCCACCCACCTACCTCCCTACCACATGCACATCTGCCAGGCAAAGGAAAGGAAGACTCTTCTTTGACTTGGAGAGAAAATGTATGGGGACAGGGGCTCCTGCCACAGATGGTGCAGGGATTTTAACAAGAGAGATGGGGATATCAGCCACAGGTTGGGGTTTGTGGGATGGATGCAAAAATGCTGGTAACAGCTACCATCTACTGAACATACGCTATGTGCCTGACTCTCTGCCACACACACTTTCAGTTTACTTATTAACTTTGAGAGAGACGAGAGAAAGAGAGAGAACTTGAGCAGAGTAGGTGCGAAGAAAGAAGGAAAGAAAGAGAATCCCAATCAAAGCTGACAAGGCAGAGCCAGATGTGGGACTTGAACTCATGAATGGGGAGGTCATGACCTGAACCAAAATCAAGAGTCCAATGCTTAATCCACTGAGCCACCCAAGCACCCCTATCCCACATACTTTGTATGTACTGTCTTGCTATATCATCGCCACCACCCGTGAGGCAGGTAATAGTATCCCTACTTTACAAATTAAACTGAGGTTCAGTGAAATGAAGCAGTTTACCCAAGGTCTGCCTCACTCCAAAGCCCACGCTTTTAAATAATACAGCATGCTGCTTTGTATCTGGTAGTTCAGCAGCAACAATTAAAAAAGAAAGGAGAGAAGGAAAGTCAACAATAAAAGGGATGCTGATGGAAAATCCTATCACTGCAGAAGTAGAAATTTAGACCTTGGGTAGAATGGGAATAAGCATTTTAGGTCTGCTTTCCATAATTTAGATTCTGTTTTAAAAAATGAAATTCATTTTCAGTATAACACTTGAAATGTTTACTTCTGCTCCTCGTCATTAAGAATCACATCATTATAAATGATGTTGCAGAAAAAGACTCTAAAGCTTAGAAGTAAATACTAAGGCCACCTTAATTATTTTGAAAAAAAAGAAAAATTATATTTAAGTAAAAATCATATTGTTTTCATACCAATAAGAATATTTACTTGACTGAAATCAAATTAAATATTTTACACTCATTTGGTGATATTATCAATTAAATGATCCCCCCACAGACCAAGAAGAGGGAAAAATACACACTCATCAAACACACCCAAGTGCACACACACACACCTGCTACTTTATGAGTCGCCTGCTCCCCTTGTTAACTGAAACAGATGAAAAACTACATCAGACTCAGAGGGAGGAGCGTTTGCAAGGGTTTGATTTATTTCAAGAACTAACTTTTCTCAAGCTGGGCATCCGGCAAAAAATTGGATATTCTAAAGTATAGTCCTTAACCTTTTCACCCTTTCCCTAATATGCAGACCTAACCAGTTGTTAACAGGACTTGTCCTAGGGGCCTCATACGTTTCTGAAAGTATATCATCTCCCTGTGGATTTTCCTCCACAGTAAAATTTACCTGTAAATGTCCCTTATATCCAACTCCATGGCTGGAACTAGCGTCCTACAGGGTTACACTTGGGACATTTCCTTCTAAGCAGAAGTGAACTTGATCTTCTTTATAAAACCACCCTCAAGACACCCCAAGAATTCAGAGAGGTCTGCACTTCCTCCAACAATCACATAGAGATTGATGCTAATTTCAGGATACAGCCTTGCTTCCTTTCTGCTCTCAATCACTTCTACAGAAATCAAATCTGCTCAGCCAGGATGCTGTTCTCTCGGTAAGCCAGTGAGCCAGAGCAAATGCAGTATATTCTGTGCTAAGGTTATATAATGACAGAACTACCCCCAAGCCACAGGGGGCTTGAGGAGGGAGAGATGTAAGGCATTGAGTGCTAATTCAACAAAATGAAAATCACTTCCAGGAATCTCTCTCCAGGACTTTGAACCAAAAAGAAAGGTAGTTTTACCTAAAATAATCAATGTGAATATCAGTAGCTCTAAGGATAGGGAGGAAGTCACCTAATAATGTGCTCATTATTCACAGAATTTTTTTCAAGTCCCCATTGAAGAGTGTCATCCCACTATCAGGTTACAAGAGTGACATCTAGTGGACACATAATACAATGACCAAAAGAACTTCACATGTACTTTAGGCCAGGGCATCTCAAAATCTAACGTGAACCAGAAATCACCTGAGGATCTTGTTAAAATGCAGATTCTGGATATCATATGTTTGCACGTATAGGAGGATTAGGAGGAACTTGACGGAGGAACAAGGGGGAGAAGAAGGGAGGAAATGGTGGGGGAAAGGGAGAGAGGCAAACCATGAGAGACTCTTGAATGCTGACAAAAACTGAGGACTGATGGATGTGGGGGGGAGGGGGGATGGGCATGGAGGGGGGCACTTGTGGGGGTGAGCACTGAGTGTTATGTGGAAACTAATTTGACAATAAACTATTCGTAAAAAATAAAAAATAAAAGGAAAGATACTATTATAAAAAAAAATGCAGATTCTGGTTCAGTAGAATATTATTTATTCTAGATCTATTATTAGATCTATTATCTATTAATCTATTAATAGATCTATTATCTATTATCTATTAGATATATCTATTATCTATTAATCTATAATTTCCAACAAGCTACAGATAATGCCGATGCCACTGCTCCATGGACCATTAAGAGAGGTGCACGGATCTAGAACAGTTCACACCTGCTTTTCCCTCAGGAAAGAAAAGGGGCAAGGGACATTTGAGAATCACTTCCAGGTTAAGATTAGGTCACATGAATTATTACCGTGATTTTTTGTAAGTTCCTGGTTAACTCACCCATCTCAGCATGCACACTCTGTCTCCCGTCTAAACAGAGTCCTAAGGCCAACACTCGTCCTAAATACTAGAAACAAAACTAAGAAGGAAAAGAGCTTATTTCACAACCACATTTATTTGTGACATGATTTGCTCAACTCTCCACTACAGGTTCACTTCAGAACTTAACATACTGCAAGTTTTCTTTCATTGTTATTACTGTATTTTTCCCAATACTGAATTATATTGTAATAGTGATTCGAACCATATCAGAACTCAGTTCTTTTCCCCCAGGTCACCTGCACCTGATGAGCAGAGGGCCGTCGGGGCAATGTCTAGGTGCTGAGCACACCTACTCAGAAGTTCAACAGTATTTGTCCTGAACAACCCCTAAGTACAGAACAGGATGTGTGACTATATCCAAATCCAACTGTTTCCAGAACCCAGTCCTATGTGATTTATCTGAGCCAAAGAGCCTTGACCTCCATGCGGAGTCCCCAGACTAGACTCTCAGCTGTAAGGTAGTGTGGGGGCTCCTCCACCCAGTCACTCTGCCAGGTCCCCCTCGGACTCCTCCTCAGCTGGATGACACCTTTTCTTTGGCTCTAGGTCACGATGCTGGGAGCCATCAACGTTGGGGAAAATCGGTCTCTCTTTCTCTAAACACACACAGAAGCATGTACAAAAACCTACTCTCTAGTCTAGGAGAATCCTTTAGTACAAACAGATTGGTCCAAGACAAATAAGCTTTTTTTTTTTTTTTTTTTTTTTTTTAAGCGGTGGAATTTTTATTTCAAACAAATAAGCAAACAAAGTAGAGCTGCTGTGGCTGAAATGGAGTTAGAGTACTTGGAGATCTACCCACCTGATTTCTCCCCAGGCTGCCCCTTGCCCTATAATACCTCTAAATATTCCTCTTCATCCCCTAAATACTCCTTCCCACCCCACATTCCACCCCAGCTACCACCTTCACAGAAACACAGCTTGAAAACCAGAAACTATGAGTCTCACAACAGCTCAAATCATCCCAAGTTCCCATATCGCTCAAGGATGATATTGTTCTCATGACCACAGAAGTAGCTAGAGATACCTGTTTCACTAGAACATGACTTAGCTATGATTCTAATAGTTTTGGCACCTGCATGCAACCAAAGGATTTATTCAAAAGAGGTACAACCTGATTTCCTGATGGAGATTTGCTTTTAAGTCATAATTAAGGATCTCTGTGATGTGTCAACAGCAGAATTGTTTCCACCTCTTCAATTATTCTTGGCAGTCCCAAAAGTTCGGAAAGTAGGTAGAGGAAAATGTCACATGATTCTTCCTCAAAAGTGGGACAAAGATGGAAAATGAAACTCAACATGCCAGTGTCAGTAAGTAGCACTGCATCACCTGCCTGTGGTTAGAATCCCATTACACCACTTGCAAATGACCTTAGGTGAGTTGGTTACCTAACCTCTCTATGTCTCTGTTTCCTCATCTGAAAGTGAGGACAACAGCAATAGCTATTTCACAGGGTTGTTGTGATGACTGACTCAATATAGGTAAAGTAGTTAATAACTAACACAGAGTAATCATTCAACAAATGTTACTTCTAATGATAGTTACAATTATTAATTTGATATTATTAGGAGTGATGACTGTTAATATTCTTCCTTAACAATATTCAAAATGGTATTTGATTCTCTTAGATAATTTTAGCCAAGTTTTTTTATTCCTTTTTTAAATTAAAGTCTAATAACCAACTTGACAATAAACTACTTGTAATAAACAAATTAATTAATTAATTAATTAAAGTCTAATGAACATACAGTGTTATATTAGTTTCAGGTATAGAGTAAAATAATTCAATAATTTCATAAATTTCTCAGTGCTCATCAACATAAGTATACTCTTAATCTCCTTTATCTATTTTACCCATTCTCCCACCACCTCCCCTCTGGCAACCATCCATGTGTTCTCTATATTTAAGAGTCTGTTTTTTGTTTTTTACTTGTTTTGTTTCTTCAATTTCACAAAAGTGAAATTGTATGATATTTGTCTTTCTCTGTCTGACTTATTTCACTTAGCATTATTCCCTACAGATCCATCCATGTTGTTGCAAATGGCAAGATTTCATTTTTCATGGTAATATTCCATTGTTTATATATTACCATATCTTCTTTATCCATTTATCTCTTGATGGACACTTGGGTTGCTTCCATATCTTGGCTATTTCAAATAATGCTGCAATAGACATAGGGGTGCATACCCAGCAGTATGAACTACTAGATCATATGGTAATTCTGTTCTGAATTTTTTTTTTTAGGAACCTCCATACTGTTTTCCACAGTGACTGCACCAATTTGCATTCCTACCATCAAATTTTTGCCAAAATTGATAGGTGTAAACAACATACAATCCCATCAATTCTACATATATATGGAGAATATTGAGAATATTGAGAATGCAAGAGAAGCTGATAATATCCTAAATGAATTTCAGATATATTTCTTAAGGTACATCCCCTTTCCTTGTGTCTCTATTTTACCTCTTAGTAAAATGCATTAAAAAGACCATAATGTGGTGCCTGCATGGCTCAGTCGGTTAAGCACCTGACTCTAGATTTCAATTCAGATCATGATCTTGCAGTTCCTGACACTGAGTCCCATGTCAGGCTCTGTGCCGACTGTGTAGGTCCTGCTTGGGGTTCTCTCTCTCTCTCTAAATTCTCTAAAATTCTTAGGAATTCTCTAAAATTCTTAGGAACTTTATTTTAAATTAAAGAAAGCTAAGCTTTTTCTAAGGAGAAGCCCAGAGAGTGGCAACTAATTATGCCACTAGCTGGCATATTTGTCCTAATTGTATCTGCCTGTCGGGCTGCCCAGTTACCTATATTCTTAGGACTGTGGCAAAGTTCAGGACAACTGGCTTTAAAGTAACCAGAATCTTCAAGTAAAAAATTTTGTTTTGTTTTAACAAGAATCCAAAATTTATAAGAACTGAGGCATACACATAAGCTTTATAGCAAATACTCGAAAGCTACCTTGCCAAAAGCTTTGGAATAAAGCGTGTGGGAGATATTCGGACAATTCATGCCTTAATTTATGCAAAAAAAAGATATTTGAATATTCTAACTTGTCACCACTAAGTAATCCAAAAGTTTTCAGAAACCTCAGAGATGCAATCTAATGTATTTCCTAACACCAGCACCTTTGTTCCAAATAAATCTCCAGGTATTTAATACTGGGCAAACTTTATCAAAGTTCACTGCAATCTTCAGGTTACAAGAACAGATGTTAAAAATATTCACTCATTCTCTCACTTTTTAAAACTGGAGGACTAATTGCCACAATTCTTGGCCCTCAGAGGAGGATGTAACTTTTATAGAGATAGATTCCCATCTTGTGGGCTTCTCAGAGATTACTTCTGAAAATCATTTTTGTCATGTTTCATTTTGTTAACTATGAATATAAACTAAATCTCAATTAACTAGACAATTCAGTAAACTAGAAGCCCTATTCCTTTGACAACGAGGTGATATTGCAATATATGATTCTCCTCAAACTAGATTCCTTTCAAGAAGTTGTTGAGAGTAAATCCTCAAACTAGATTTCTTTTAAGAAGTTGTAAGAGAGTTCTCAGCCAAGGAGAACATTTTTTTTTCCTTTTTTCTTTCTCTCTCTCTCTCTCTTTTTTTTTTGTTTGGTTGTAACTGTAAGAAAAAATGGCTGTTAGTTGAACCCATTGTAGTAATCACTTCACAACGTGTGTAAATCAAACCATGACACTGTAACCAGAACCTTATACAGTGATGTATGTCAATTATTCCTCAATGAAACTGGGGAGAAAAAGAATGATACATTTTGGCAATGGTACAACTTACAATTTCTTTAAAAGATCTAAGAACAGTTTTCTAAAACAAATGAAAATATGACAGCATGTTGCTCTCCTTTCCATCTTGAAAAGAAAAAAATTAAAGTAGAAATTCCATTATGAAAGAAATTCAGCTGTATATCTTTATTCTTTATTTACTCTGCTCCTAAACTGCCATGGATAGTTTTCACAGAGATCATTTCATAGCTTCCTAGAAACTTTTACAGTTATAAGTTCAACTACAGAAATAATAATATGAGCCACCTTCCACTGGATTCTTCTAAGAGGCTGGTACTGGAGAAAACACCAAGCATACGCTATCTCATTCAATTATTTCAAACAAACACGGAAACTACTATCATTATCACCTTGTTGGATAGGAAGCAGCTAACATTAGTGACATCAAAAGACTTGTCTCAGATTTCACAGTCAAAAAGGGGCAGAGCCAAGTTATGAACCCAGATCTGACTCCGAAGTTCAAGCTCTCCTAGCCATGCCTACTGTAGCGCTTCTGAGCTCCATGAAATCAAGGGCTGAGTTCTTCCTCATCTGGAAGCCTTCAGGAAATAAAACACTGCTACTCCACTGGGAGCTCAAGAAATTGTTGTTTAATTGAAAAATCAAGAGTCATTTGAAAGCATACACTGAAAACATGATAGAGGGAAACCTACCATTAATTGCCCCATAGCTCAAAATTCAAAATACTTCAATGTCACTTATTAGGTTTGATGCCTTCTAGAATCAAAATAAATAGGTCATTTGTCAAGATGATGGAAAAATATGAGAAGAATTCTACCATCTATCAAAGAAACTAAAAGACAGGCATCCATGATGTATCAAGCACCAAAACAACTACTAGTTTAAATACAGACGGAAAGGAAGCAAGTTTTGGAAATATTAAAACCATGGTTCTGATCCAGGGTCTCTAACTTTCTACCAAAGGCCACAGCAAAGTTGCTTTCTCTCTCTTGGTCTTCCTTTCATCAACATATTTACATATATATAATTTTTATACATGTGAGTATATATATATAATTTATATAAAGTATATATATTATATAAATACATCTATAATTTATATTTATATAATATATATACTATAGTTACATTGTATGTTTCAATGGAAGACAGCATGATTATTGTTACTGTTATTACCAAAACATCAATTAAATTAAATATGCAATATAAACATATGCCTGTTTAAAGTATACTTTCAAACACCAGTGAATGCTTTAGCATGACTATGGTGAGAAGAAAAGTCACACAAGAGACAGATGTATATCATTTATATTTTCACTTTTTAAAAAATCCTTAACATGGGTTAAAAATAAAGGATTCCCAAGGTTACCTAATCTGTTATGATTTAACAGCATTTTAATGTTTTCTAAGGACTGATAGCAAAGTACTGCATCTCTTCAAACTTGGAATTTACTGCCTGTCTGAGTCTCTGCTTGTGCCAAATTAAATATACAGTATAATGTCCATACCAGAAATAACAGAGCACAGCTTCCTGCTCCATTGCTTGGTTGTATGAGCCCAAACTGAAGAAAGGGAGACATGATTTTATTTATTCATCTAAATAATTGTTTTCTCTTCAATTTCTTGGTTTAGAAGGTACTCCAGAAAAAGAAGTTCCCATGTGAATTCTCAAGCCATTTAAAGGAAAAATTTCTTTTGAAAGCCTCAAGACAAAGCATAAAAAGAATAATATTAATGAACTGCTCAGAAAGCCAATTTCCCTGAGCTATTCCACAGCACCCAGACTGCTGAGGACTGAGGACTGTAAAATCTTTTTGCCTCTGAGGTACAAACGACATTGCAAACTAGATGATATAGTGCTTCTTCCCAGCAGATACCGCCTAAAACTCTTCTGAGGAATTTTGTAAAACAAGAGCACAGAGAAATGCGTGGCAAGTGTAAGATGCCCTGGGGGGGTCTAAGGTTGATGGGGTTTCTAAAGTGAGGGACATGATCATATGATTATCCACAGATACATAATGCAGGTGAAAGAGGAGATAAAGTGCAGGGGCAGTGCCTTTAAATAAGCAAAATGTGGAAAGGGACAATTCATCCATTGTGACAGGAGGGAATGAAGTGACCCATAGCTGGGTACACATGGAGGAGCTGCGGAGGCATGGCAGAGAAAAGATGAAAATCGTGCTCTTCTGACTGCACCAATTTTCAGTGAAATAAGAACCATCTTTGGCTAAGGATGAAGAGAGAGGGGGAAGGTCTGAAGAGAGAGAATACTTGAAACGGTCATCTCAGAAAGAGAAAATAAATATGTAGGAAGTATGCCGGGACCGTGGGTAAGGCTGAAGGACCACTTGAGAAAGATGGCCGTCAACTGAGAGCGAGCTTGTCAGCATGGTAGCTGTGCTTTCCTTGAGCTGTATTCACTACTTGAGTGTGGGCAGGGACTAAAAGGAGCCGTAGGATTTGGTCAACTGAATACAAAGGAGATGGTATAGTCACCAATAATGCAGTCACTATTATTCACAGTGCAGAATCAATATCAGCAAGAATCAGACAATGCTTCTTAAGAATCTCTATGTAGAGAGTCATATGCATGTTAAAGTCTCAGAAACACCTGAGTGGTAGCCAAGTGCGAACAAGAAATCATCATTCAGGGCCATGGAAAGCTAAAGAAATGAGATGCCAGGATGTTGCTTCAGTCATCCAAGTGAACTGTAAAGCCACCAAGATGGCTGACAGAAAAAATGACTGGGTCAAAGGAGGAGATGCACAGAGCCATGTGGGAATAACTGTGCAGGTGATAAAAGGGAGTCTGGAAGGCTTGGAGTCCTGGTGGTGACTGGGAAAAACATGTAAAGGATGAGGGGACTGGTGTTCTAAGAGGGGAGGTAATTGTGGCTGTCTCGTCCCCCGGATTGGTCTCTGCAACAGTACATACTGATCATGAGGGCAGTGCTGTAGCTGAAGAGATTGTGTTTTCCACGAAGCACATAGAACTCTGTGAGCTTCCCCAAGTCCTGCTGGTAGTATGGACTGGGAGAGAGAAGGTCTTGTCAGGAACCCAAAGGGAATTAGTGGGCTTTTATTAGATCCGTATACGAGCATGCCCCTTAGGGCACAGAAGCAGCACATTGTTAAGCATTTAATAAGAGATGGCCACCCAAAGATCTGTGCTTGAACCAGAGAGCACAATAATTCTGTATAAGAGTAGAGACGTCCGTTGCTCTCAAAAACAAGCAGAAAAGAAGGGGGGAGAGAAAGAGGAACAGAAAAGATGGGAGATTCTTATCCTATTCAAGATAGTGAAACTCCCCAGTAGCAGCCAAAGGATGTGGTTAAGACAGGTGAGGCCTCCTATCAAAGACTGTATAAGTTTCGTCTATAAAAATCTCCCCCATTCTCCTTGAAAATATTTAGTATAGTCTCCTACCTTCATGGCTATATTTATGAATGGGTCTTCTGGAGAGAGGGAGAGGGGTCAGTAAGTATCATGAGTCCAGAAAGCAGAGGAAAATATATAAATACAGGCTCCTAGCACATTGAAGAAATTTGGGAGAGAGTTTTGGATATACATGGACTATGAAATTAGGGGGATTACGATGTTCAACATTTAAGTGAAGTGCAATGGCCCCACTGATAACCAGGTTACACAATAAAACATATTCTTTTTGAAGACCAGCCAATTGCTTTCTCTGCACTCTCCTCTCCCATTCCCCCAAGCCCTCCTGTCTTTATAACCAATGCATTAAAAATATTCACATCAACATTATGTAATTATAAACCCCTTGGGCTCGGTGTTTCTCAGAGGCAAATGGTGATGGTAACAAAAGAAACACTGAAATCCACTTGTTAAAAATCTGAATTCCCAGAAAAGCAGCCACCAATCTATTCAACAAGTAGCAGAATGCCTATCTCAATTCTGTCTACTTTTGTTTAGTTTACTCATTTTCAGAAAGTTGGCAGTCGAAGACTAGGGAGGAAAAAACACAAGTAGATAATCAACCCGAGACGTTAAGACTTGCATGTGTATAAAATAACACACAAATCAAGGATCTCTACTTTTCAGAAATTTACATTCCATGCATCCAAGATCTGTGATCTTTCAGATAGGGTTCGACAAGAATTAAGCAGAGTGAGCGGGGTGCCTAACTAATTCCTAAGACCATCAGGGTCTTCCATTACAGACTTTCAACTCCAAACTCAGACAACTCAAATTAGATGCAAAGCTATAATTATTCTAGAAAACTGAATTATAATTATCCTGGCACTCACCCATAAAAATATTTCCCAAATCTATTTTAAAAATTAAAAACAGACCAAGGTCTAGAAACATACCTAGGATCCATTTTAATATGCTAGTTTCATTCAAGCTGAATTTGCATTTGCTCCTTAATCACATGCTGAACTGGTCCTCCACCAAGAGGAAACGAATTCTGAGTTCCTGAGGAAAGATCCTAGTAGATCTTCTCTTATTTCTTACAGATGATAAAGCTGCAATCAACTCGATCAAATAAGCACAGTACCCACTTTATGTGACTGGGACGATTCCAGTGGGAAAAGTACATTTCTGTCTTCAAAAAATACACACACACACACACACACACACACACACACACACACACACATACTCAGAGAGAGAGAGAGAGCCTCCCATATCCTTTACCTACCACAATAATTTCTTTTTACCTCAGGGTAAAATAATTGAGAGCATACCCAAGACTCCTGAGCTCAGGAGGAACAGCCAAGGTCTATACGAAATTTTTTTAAAAAGACATTCTATTTTTTCTGGGGCACCTGGGCGGTTCAGTTGGTTTAGCGTCTGACTTCAGCTCAGGTCACGGTCTCATGGTTTGTGAGTTCGAGCCCCACACGGAGCTCACTGCTGTCAGCACAGAGTCTGCTTTGGATTCTCTGTCTTCTTCTCCCTCTGCCCTTCCCTCCTCTCTCTCTCAAAAATAAATAAATAAAACATTAAAAATGTATATATTTAAAAGACATTCTATTTTTTTAAAAATAAGCATAGGGGCACATGTACCTCAATGTTTATAGCAGCACTCTCAACAATAGCCAAAACATGGAAAGAGCCTAAGTGTCCATCAAAAGACGAATGGATCAAGAAAATGTGGTTTATCTATACGATGGAATACTACATGGCAAAGAGAAAGAATGAAATCTGGCCATGTGTAGCAACACGGATGGACCTTGAGGGTGTTATGCTGGGCGAAATAAGTCAGGCAGAGAAGGACATATGTTTGCATATATAGGTGGGTTAGGAGGAACTTAACGGAGGACCATGGGGGAGGAGAAGGGGAAATACAGTTGGGGAGAGGGAGAGAGGCAAACCATGAGAGACTCTTGAGTGCTGAGAACAAACTGAGGACTGATGGGGTGGGGGAGAGGGGGGAGATGGGCATGGAGGAGGGCACTTGTGGGGATGAGCATTGTGTGTTGTATGGAAACCAACTTGAGAATAAACTATTTAATATAAATAAATTTAAAAAAGCAAAAAAAAAAAAAAACTATAAACATTACACTAGAACACAGTGAACACCTCCCTATGTGATGTGATTTGAATTATATTATAAAGCATTCTGAGTCAAAATGCTTTGTCCACACACCAAAAACTGAAAATAGGATTTCCATTATTAGGGATGAACGCCGGTGGGTTCCAACATTTCCCTCTGCTAAAATGCCTTTGAGAGGGATCTCCACTGGCAGTGATGAATATCAGTTAGTTGATGGCAACCTTTCAGCCACGAGAAGAGAGTGTGGGTTGGAGGAGAAGAAGCAGTTGAAACCACAGCACTCATCTGCCAAAGGTACAAGCACCTGAAAGACTAGTCAACAGGGAGGCATATCAGAGTTGGGATCCATCTATTCTATACAGGTTTCAAATTTCCTTTTTTTAAAATTTTTTCAATGTTTACTTATTTTTGAAAGAGAGAGAGAGACAGAGCGTGAGCAGGGGAGGATCAGAGAGAGGGAGACACAGAATTGAAAGCAGGCCCCAGGCTCTGAAATGTCAGCACAGAGCCTGATGTGGGGCCTGAACTCATGAGCGGTGAGATCATGACCTGAGCTAAAGTCGGATGCTTAACCCACTGAGCCACCCAGGCGACCCAGGTACCAAGTTTCTTATCTGAGAAGTGAGAAGGCTGAATTTGATGATCTCTAAAAAGTTCAAAACTGCAACTTTTGGTAGGTCTGGCTAGAAGGTTAGCCACAGAGGGCTAAGAAGTAGGGAACCCAAATGTCACTAACGATGGTCATAAAAGCACTGCTGAAGAAAAAAGGGGAGGCACTCAAGAAAATGTCTTCGAGGCACCTGGGTGGCTCAGTTGGTTAAGTATCATGCTCTTATTTTCTGCACAGGTCATGATCTCATGGTTCATGAGTTCAAGACCCATGTTGATTCTTTCTCTCCCTCTCTCTCTGCCCTTCTTCAGCTCACACTGTCTCTGTCTCTCTCAAAATAAATAAAAACTTAAAAAAAAAAAAAAGAAAGAAAATGTCTCCACTACTATAGTTACGACAAAAGGCACTTCTACAGGGAAAACATAGTAACGTCTCAGGTGTAAAGAGACCATACACAGAAATAGCGAAAAATTCTAGATCCACATTGGGCCACTGAATTGCTCAAATCGATATTAAAAGAAATGGAAAAGAAGCTAGTTTTGCTGAAGGAAATAACGTTCTTAAAACTAAAAGGATGTGTAGCGGTTGTTGATGGATTGATTTCATGGGAAATGGAAACTGCTGACTTCTATGTGGTCTGTCAAGACCACTAGCACTGAAATGGTTACAATAAAATTCACTCCTTCATACAACAGATATTCATATGGAGCCTAGTCCATACTTCTGCTGGATGTGAGAAAGGATACAGTAATGAAAAAGACACCTCTAACTCTTAAATGTCCAACATATTAGAGAAGATATAACAAATATAGTAAATATGATGAGAAATGATACTACTAAGATAAGCAAAGGTTAGGGGTTTGGAAGAAGAGTTAGTTTCTGTTCTTAGTTTTATTTGTAAAAGATCACAATCCCTTCACATATTCATTCACACTAGCCAACATCAAGAATTTCTAAGGACAAGTTTAGGCACTTAATAAAGAACAGCAGTTCCTGAACCATCTGCTTTGCTCTGAAAATAAAGATCCATCACACGCGAATTTTCATTTTACTCCAAACCTGTGAGAATATAATTGTCAGCTGGGGTAGGTAACATTTGGTTTATAATTGACATAGTGAACAAACCATGCTTTATAAAATGGCTACAATCAGTGTTTCTTTGGGGTAAAAAAACCACAAACCATCATGTGTGGCCAAAAGTCACTCACTTTCAGCAAGTTCCTTTGATCCATTTAAGTGTCCTGTTACTAATCTTCTGATGAAGAAATGTGCAAAACACAGAATTTAAAGTGAACAACAGAACCTTGTTTAGTCAGACAAAGACACATAACAGAGTATCCTGAAGGCGTTTTTTTCCCTTAACAAGGGAAATAATTGCCCAAATTCATATCATACAAAACTGCAGATTACAGTAGCCCAACTCGATGTTGTATGTATTATTCTTACCTGGTAAGGAACAATACTGCCATGAGCTGTGCCCCAACGTTTTGCTTCCTTTTGGCCAATCAGATAATTAGCAGCTACCTGGGTCAAACACGCCACCTACCAGGATGAGGAAAAAAAAAAAGGTTGTTTTCCCACAAAAGTTGTTCTCATTTGAGTTCATGTCACTGCAGAAGAAAATAAAAGAGAGACACAAACTCAAATAGGTTAGAAAATACACAAGAGGGGCGCCTGCGTGGCTCAGTCGGTTAAGCGTCCGACTTCGGCTCAGGTCATGATCTCACGGTTCGTGGGTTCGAGCCCTGCGTTGGGCTCTGTGCTGACAGCTCAGAGCCTGAAGCCTGTTTCAGATTCTGTGTCCCTCTCTCGCTCTGCTCCTTCCCTGCTCATTCTCTGTCTCACTCTCTCAAGGATAAATAAACATTAAAAAATAAATAAATAAATAAATAAATAAATAAATAAATAAATAAAACTTTTAAAAATTAAAAAAAAATAAAGAAAATACAGAGGCCTCCATGCCTTCATCATACAAAGAAAGGCAGAACGGCATTACATTATTGCCTGAGACTAAATACGGATAACATTTGGCTCCCAGAATGATCACCTGATGACAGGGGTGCCTGGGTGGCCCAGTCGGTTTATGCATTCGACTCTTGGTTTCACCTCACCACAGTTTCGTGTGTTCGAGCCCCACATCGGACTCTGCACTGACAACACAAAGCCTGCTTGGGATTCTCTCTCTCTCTGCCCCTCCCCTACTCATGCTGTCTCTATCTCTCTCAAAATAAATAAATAAACTTAAAAAATAAAATTTAAAGATCAACTGAGGACAGGGGTTGAAGCAGGAAATGAGGCCCTGGTCCAGCCTTTAGCATCAAAACCACGTCAAAATACATCAGCATCTAGTACATTCCTTTCTCCTCTTCACCCGTGTCCTTTTCCTTTCTGTCAAGACGACAAAAAGAAGGCTTGTGTCATCCCTGAGCAGCTGATGAGCCAGCCATGAGCCATGTTCCTCTAAAGTTCTCATTTCATGAAAAAAATAACAATAATAAACTTCTACTTTGTTTCAATCAGTTCAGCTGCCCAAAGCATTCTTACTGACACAGAGGATCAAAATTACTTGACTTTTTAAAATTTTCCAGTGAATCGTCCTCATTTAAACAAAACCTGCTGCACCTCTCTGAAATTAGTCCTAAACCCATGCCCTCATCATTATACCTATTTCAGATTTCAGAAGCCTTAGATCTCCTAAAGGGATCATCTAAAACCTTAGGGTCAGCTTCTGACTCTTGCGATATTTCATACACATATTTTGAAAACCTACAAAAATTCGGTTGCATACGAGCATAACATGAGGATAATGACTTGATTCCCGGTAACTGCCACAAGGAGCCTATGTGCCCATGAATATGCATGCCCCCACCGTGAACTATGGGAAGGCAACCTAATAAAAATTTTCTGACGTTTCCAGGAAAACAAAGCTTCTATCCTCATAATAGATTCAGGATATACCATATAAGCCATGGGTTGATCTTCCCTATTCTAGATCATCAAGTGCGGCTGGGAATCTCCCAAGCCAGTAAGTCGAACATATCCCAAACTAAGTCTGGCTCCCGGAACAAGTGAGGGGTGGTTTTTCAGGCTTTATGTCACGACCTGTTATTGCCCTCTGCCTGGCATGGTGGCTTGCCTCCCACAAGGCCTATCGACAGGGCTCAGCCTGGATGAATCTCCTTACAGCAGCAGACATTCTCCTTTACTTTATTCTTGGGATTTACACTCACTTTTATGTTCATTTACTGCTCTGTTGAAATTGGAACTGCCTTATGGCAGCTGGTGCGGCTGTACTGCCCAGGTGGCAAAACTAATAAACTTGGAGTCATCCACTTCTGGACCTCCATCTGGTCTCGGGCATTTGAACCACGGAGCATTCCAGGGCTGCCTGGGGCTGCCTCGTGCTAATCACAATTTCACAGATCACTTCTGTGTCTTTCAAAATGGAAAATCAAATCAACATTTTGTAGTCAAAAAATGCACAGGATGGGAAGTCAAGTTTCATGGTTTTGCATCTTTGTCAACTCTAAGAGGTTGTACGACTGTGGGTAATTTAACTACTTTGACCTTCAGACACATTCTCAATAAAATCTTGGGCATTTGGCCAAAATGGGTGGCTTTTGATCTTTTAAAAAAAAAAAAAAAAAAAAAGGAGAACTCCTGTACCAAACCAAATAATGGACAAAATCCTAATATGCAAGGAAGTAATACCCCCAAGAGTTCTGGCTGAAGCGGAAGCAGGTCTGTAATGTCACCCTGGGCACATAACACAGAATCCAATTTGCAAAATAGTAAATGGTTTTAAATTTGCTTCCTAGGTCAATAATTCTGACTTTTATTCTTCTTAACAGTCTGGCAAATAAAAATGATACCAGGGATGCAATTGTAATTACTTTCCCATTAAAGCTTTTCCTGAAATTGGGAGAATTCTCTCAAGTTTGAGGTTTTTCTGTAAGAAAGGTTTTACTTTGGTCTAACTATATATGAGAGATGGGGGGAGGAGGTTGCTCCTCTCAAATAAACTCTGGTAACAGTCACTCCCCAAGTTGCTCTGGTGTTACTGGAGGCAAGGAGTCACATTATAAAGGTAATTCTTTGCAAGCAAAGAATCATAAGAGGCTTGGTATTTCCACTCTTTTAATTTCAAAGTCAACTGAGAGTCAGTAGACCAACATCAGCAATAGCTACAAGAGGCAGTGAACTGACTGGATGATCACAAGTAAACCTGCAAATTCTAGATTGATCTGAGACAGTTGCCAAAAGGATGGATGGGATGGATTCTAGGCTGGAGATCACCCCCAACTACCTCATTTCTTGCCCACCACCTCTTTCTTTCATCTCAATTTTGACTTCCGTGTTTCTGACCCTACCTTGCTAAGCTATATGTTTGATAACTATTTAATAAAAGTAGCCTTATTTAAAATAAGTTTGAATGAAGAGTCAAAACTCCTCTCACCAACTGTTTCTAAATGGGATGCCTTATCAATTTCCTCCACACATGGTAACTCATGAAAACAAAAGAGCATTTGAGGACTAGCAGCTTCCTACTGGACAGAAAGTTTAGATAAGATTTTAAGCCATTGCTACCCAAAAACAAAGTGTGATTTGTCAGTAACTATTCAGAGGCTAATTTGGGGGGGAAAAGAATTCTATTAAAGAGAGAGAGAGAGAGAGAGAGCAACAGGGCTAAACTTAGCAACCCAATGTTTAAAAGGGGCATTGCAAAGCTAAGAGTAATCTATTTACAATGAAGTATTTTAAGGCAGGAGAAGGGGGAGAAAGTCAACAGCTATAACGTGATTATGTATGAAAAATCAGAGGCTTCCTGGCAATTAATGACAAATTTTCCACAAATCAAAAGAATGCAGGATGTGACTTTTAGGTTAATAACTACATACTGTATATCCATTCTAAATATTGCATTAGATCATTACTTACATCCCCTAAACTTAGGCCCATTATTTCATCATGTGGACGCTATATAATTTACTCAGAATGTCGCCTTTATATGGTTTCATCTGAACAAAAAAGCCAACTTTGGTTTAATAATAATCATTCTGACAGCAAAACTATTATTTTAGATAACATAGTGGGTCCTGGTATTGTGTGTCTAACCAGAAAACCAATGGCATGGTCAGAGTGGCTCTCAAAGGGCACAGCCCCAAAAGACATAAGGAAGAATACACCCAATTATTTCCCAAAGCAGCCCCATAGGGTCTGTCACCACGTTTCACTTCTACCAAATGAGGATCAAGCTGCAATAATAGAATCTTTCATCTCCAAAAGGACAACCAAGTATGGCGGGAAAAGTGGGGAAAACAACACTAGAATTGGGCTCATTGCATCACAACCGGTCGATTCTTCCCTCCTGCTCCCTTGCACATATTCTGGTCTCCAACTAAGCGAGGCAAAACACCCATCGTGTTTCACTCCTCCACCCGCCCATCTCTCCATCCATTCTTCAAAGTCCCTTTCAACATTACCATTTCCACTAAGCCCCCCTCATAACCCAAGCAGACAAATATAGCCCCTGCCTCTGAACAAACACAACTCCTTAATCTGCCTAACACCAGCTGCACTTTCACAGTCCACCTTATACAACTACACTTATAAGATGGCAAAGCTAAGAAGACCTAGATCAGTGGTTCCTAAACCCACCTGTACATCAGAGTCACCTGCAGAATTCCTGGACCCCACCCCAGACCTACTGAATCAGACTCTTCCAGGGATGGAGCCTGGGAAAAACATAATTTAACCAATGTAACCAGATTTGAGAACCAAAACCTCAGGGAAATCTAGCCTAATCTCTTGATGTTAGAGATGGATAAATAAAGAAACAGAGAAGGAATTAACTTATCTGAAGTTACACAGCACTCTAATGACAGAACTTTAAACTAGTCTAACTACAGTGTCCTCCTCCATTCTACCATATTATTCATAGCTTATCCTATCCCTCCTTTTAAGTTGGGAACTATTTCACAGTAGTAACTGTGCTACAAACCCTTCATATGGTCTCACAGAACCAGAACCCAACATAGAGCTTCCACACTAATTTTTTTAATGTTTATTTTTGAGAGAGACAGAGAGGAAGTGTGAACAGGAGTGGCGCAAAGTGAGAGAGGGACAGAGGATCTGAAGTGGGCTCTGTGCTGACAGCATTGAGCCCGGTGTGGGGCTCTAACTCATAAAATCCCAAGATCCTGACCTGAGCTGAAGTTGGGTGCTTAACTGACGGAGCCACCCAGGCGCCCCCACACAGTAATTTTTTTAATGTGTGAATGCAAACAGTAATTATTAGTTTATTTACTCAACAAATACTGAGTGCTGCTTTGTGTAAGGTATTATGTCAGGTACTGGATATACAAAAGTAAATGGGAAGATATAGTCCTGCTCTCTTTGGTCTTAAGAATAGTGGAGAAGACAAATAAACAGTTATAGGAACTTCCATGGGAAAAACTTTAAAAACAAAGAGAATGCCATGTAGGAAAGCCCTAAGGCAAGAAAGAGAGTGGCATACAGGAGGAAAAAATATGAACGTAGACCAGTGTAACTGAAGCATGGCAAGAAAGAGACAGTAAATAAAATTGGAGAGGTTGACAAATCATGTCAGCCCCTGCTGGTCATGGGTCAGGAGTCATTCTCCACACATCTTTCAGAATGATCCTTTTATTTTTTCTTTTTAATTTTTAAGTAATCTCTACACCCAACGTGAGGTTCAAACTCACAACCCTGAGATCAAGAGTCTCATGCTCCACTGACTAAGCTAGCCAGGTGGCCCTCAGAATGATCGTTTTTAAATCAAGAATTATATCATATCGGAGGGCACTTTGGGGATGAGCACTGAGTGTTATGTAGAAACTAATTTGACAATAAACTATTTGTGTAAAAAAAAAAAAAAAAAAAAGAATTATATCATATCATCTTTCTACTTAAAACTCATAGAGCTTCTCACAGCATTCGGAACTAAACCCAAAGAATCGACTAAACAGAGACAAGAGAGTAAAGGGACCAGTTCTACTGTGAAGGTCCAGGCATAAGCCGATGATCACTCAGACTAAGTTGCTGGCAGTAGAAATGGAAAAATGAATGGATTTAAGATCTACGTTAGGGACAGAATGGACAGAACACGTAAAAGACTGTATGGCAAGGGGAAGGCAGATAAAATGGTGACAGAGAGGGAGGAGCTACACATAACTCCCAGGTTTCTGGCTGAATATCTGGGAAAGCTATGAAGGCACTAACAGAAATAAGGAAATCTGAGAGAGGAAGGTGAAGGGGAAAGAAAACAAGAATCCTCCTTTGCATATGTTGAATTGGAGACTCGTGCAAGACAATTATTGGGGCTGGAGTCATCAGCATATAGAAAGTATTTAAAGTCATTCCCTAAGGGAAAATATAGAGGGAGATAATTAGAGAAGAAATCAGGAATAACATAACAAAAGAAGATAAATCTCCATGTCAAAAACAGCCTCTAATCAGAGGTATGGCCAATGACATAAGTCAAACCACCAGCACCAATTTACTCCCAAAATAGGGAGTAGGTGAAATAAACCAAGATATCCAAACATAACAGGAGACAAAAGTAGACATTTAAACTGATGCAGCAGCAGAAGACAGTACCATGTGAGGAAATGTTACAATTTTTTTACCTTTTAATTTTAGAACATTTTTCGATTCATAGAAAACCTACCAAAATAGTAATGAGTTATATTACTCCACACCCAGTTCCCCTATTATTTTTATTTTTTTCTCTGCTGATTTTATTATTTATTTATTTTTTTAGCTGACACAATATTACATTGGTTTCAGGTGTACCACATAGAGATTCAACATCTCTAGATGTTATGCTGTGCTCGGTGCAAATGTAGCTCCCATCTGCCTTCATTCAACGCTATCCAAGAACCATTCACTCACTCTATTCCCTATGCTGTGCCTTTTATTCCCATGACTATTCATTCCAAGTCCCCTATTAGTTAACCTTTTACCCCAGTGTGATACATATTTTATAATGAAAGAGCCAATACTGATACATTGTTATTAAAGTCCATTTGTTCTGATTTCCTTCATTTTTAAAGAAGTTTTTTTAATGTTTGCTTACTTTTGAGGGAGAGAGAGAGACAGAGCTTATTCTGTCCTTCTGAAGTAGGCTCCGGGCTCTGAGCTGTCAGCACAGAGCCTTACACAGGGCTCAAATCCAAAGACTGCGAGATCCTGACCTAAGCCCAAGACAGACACTTAACCAACTAAGCCACCCAGGAGCCTCAGATTTCCGTCATTTTTAATGTTCTTTTCAGATCCAAGATCCCATTCAGGGCACCTATCACATTCTATTTCGTTGCTTCCTTAGGCTCCTCTTCATTGTAACAATTGATCATAAATTCCTTCTTTCTGAGGACTTGGACAGTTTTGAGTACAGATCAGGTATTTTGGAGAATGTTTCTCAATGGGGATTTTTTTAATGTTTTTCTCATAATTAGAAACTTATGGGTTGGTCTCCGGGGATTTGGATTTTGAAAGCTCACAAAAGTACAGTGCCATTTTCATCACATCTTACCAAAGGTACAAACTATCGATGTGACTTAACACTGTTGGTGTTGACCTCGATCACCTGCCTGAGGCAGTGGCCATCAAGTATCTCCACTGCAAAATCCTTCTTTTTTCTTCTCCCCCTTTTCACATTGAAATCTTTGGAGGTGGGGAGTTATGCTCCTCCTTCTTGAGGATGAACTGTCCACATAAATTATTTTGAATTCTGCACAGGAAATTTGTCCCTTTCTCTCCTATTCATTTATTCAGTCATTTATTTATATCAGCACAGAGTCAAGGGTATTTATTTTATACTTTGGGTTATAATCCAATACTACTTTATTTTGTTGCTCAAATCATTCCTTTTTGGCCCCTTGGAGCTCTTTCAGTTAGCTCCTTTGACACATACCCCATCATTGGGAGATTTTTGTTTTTAAGCACTTCCTTTTTTGTGGCACTACAAGATGCTCCAAGATAATCTCTACATGTCCTGTTCCAGTTGTATGGGAAAGCGTAAAAAGAAGGGGGATCAAAAGGTAAGTGAAGGGAATGTTTATTTTATATATTACATTAATATATTATACACAATATTTATTTAAGTGTCGACCAGCACCTCCTTCATTCACTTATTCAAAAATCTTAACATCACACCTACTATGTGCCAGGAGCTGTTCAAGGCCCAGGGCACCGAGCAGTGAACAAGACAGACACCGCTGCACTGTCATGATGCTTACATTCCAGGGTCAGGTACATTCAGGCATAACAAAGGAGGATATCAAGAAATGATAAGAAAGAGGGCTTTTCTAGACCAGCAGGTTAGAAAAGCCTCTTTGAAGATGTTAACACTTAACTGGAGACCTGTAGACACCCCGTGAAAATCTCGGGGACTCTTTCTAGGCAACCACATCAGCCAATTAAAATAATTTATTGCAGTAAAAATTTACCATATTTAAGAACAGAAAGAAGGTCACTGTAGCCGGAAGGTAAGAGAGGTAGTAGTAGAAGATGGGGTTAAGGACAAGGGTGCCTGGGTGGCTCAGTTGGTTAAGTGTTGAACTCTTGATTTCAGCTCAGGTCATGATCTCATGGTTTGTGAGTTCAAGCCCCATGTCAGGCTCTGTGCTGACAGTGTGGAGCCTGTTTGGGATTCTCTCTCTCTTTCTCTGCCCCTCCCCTGCTCATGCACTCTCTCTCTTCTGATCTCTCTCTCTCTCTCTCTCTCTCTCTCAAAATAAATAAACTTAAAAAAAAAAAAAAAGATGGGGTTAAAGAGGTAAGCAAGCACCAGATCATGTGGGCATTGAAGGCCTGCGTAAGGATCTAGAATATCATTCCAAATGTCATGGGAAGCCATTGATTTATAATAATTAGATATGCTGGCTGTTATATGGAGTATCAAGGAGAAATGAATGAAACCAAACTATCTTACATGAGGTTGGTATTACAACTTCTATTTTACAGATGGGAAAACTAAGCCTAGGGAGATTAAGTGTCTCGTTTGGATCACACAGTGAGTTGGATAATGGCAAATCTATGACTCACTCACAGCTCACTCTACTCTCCAATCCATAGGGCTAAGAAGGAAAATCATTCAGGACTGGAATGGCTATCCCATATTGAAAAAAGAATTGGAATTATACTTATTCATACTGCATTTATCATTTTAAGCTTCTAGTATTCACTAACTATAAAAGCTAATGTCTATTAAGCACTTCTTGTGTACTTTTCTAAGCACTTTATGTGAATTAATCTTATTTCATTCACATGACACCTGTGTGAGAGAGGCCCTATAAGGTACCCATTTTACAAATGAGAAAACTGAAGCACAAAGCAGTTTTGTAATCTGCCCACGGTTATATACCTAGTAAATGGACAAGCTAGGACCTGAACTCAGCTTGTCTGGATTCTGGCATTCTATACCAAAAATCCTACAGAATCGGACTCCTTGATATTTCTGAATGGCCACAATGCTGGAAAAGATTTATTGGACTGTCCTACTTGGTAAACAAAAGAGAGTCATTAAATATCATTTTCTACTAGGTAAACTTCTACAGGTAAATCTGACCTTAATTATTACATAATACTTAATATGTACTCACTCAAAGATTTCTGCTTTGCTGCAACTATGTCTTTACTTCTATTCCAATGTAATTAGAAATAAACTTCAACCTATAAACATTTTACCTGTAAACATTGAAAAAATCAGTAGAGCTGTTATGTAATTTTAAAATCTCTACCTTTATTTGTTTAGCAAAGGAAGAACATATTATCAAATCCTTCTCTTCATAGCAGTTTTTTAACTTAATGAAAGGAACACACACATCTCACATTCCTCTGAACTATCACTAATGGCAGTCAAATCATATTGATGTTTATTTTATATACTGAACTCAAAAGGAAAACATATTTGCATTGTACTCAGAATAATTTTGCCAATCCATCTGAATCAAAATCAGACATGAGGAAACTGGATATCAAATGCCAGAAGGTAAGACCAGACAACACAGAGAGACAGAATTTCAAAAGCATGTTTAGTATAATACATCAAACATATTTCTTACCATTAACCACTGACCCAGTCAATCATTTCACTGAAAAAGTGGTTATGAATAACTAAAAGAAAAAAATGTGATGAGTAAGTGGAAATATATAAAGGTAACATTTAGTGACATGATGTACTTATTTATTTCTGTGATGTCTTCAGTTTCAAATGTTTTCCTCAAATATAGTTTTACATTTTAAATAACTTCATTCTTTAAAATATTTGTTTTTTTAAAAACAAATGAATAAACAAACAAAAAGCAGAATCAGACTATAAATACAGAGAACAAACCAATGGTTGCCAGAGGGAATGGGGGTGAGAGAATGAAAAAAATGGATGAAGGGCAGTGGGAGATACAGGCTTCCACTTATGGAATGAATAAGTCTCAGCAACAGAACACATAACATAGAGAATATAGTCAGGGATATTTTAACAGCACTGTATAGTGACAGATGGTAGCTACACTTGTGTTGAGCAGGGAGAAGTACAGAGTTGTTGCATTCCTGGGCCTTGCACCTGAAACTAATGTAACATTGTGTGTCAACTATACTCAAATATATTTTTAAGTTCTGTTTTTAGAATACATACATTGTTCTGCAACCCTAGTTTTAAAAAGAAGTTATAAGAAATGAAAGTTACTTTTGTTTATTGCTTTCTTCATGCATTTAGTAGATATTTAATAAGCCCTTATTATATGCAGAGCACTCTGGCAGGTGCTGTCAGAGACCCGAAATCAATAAAAGAGAGTTTTACCTCTCAAGAGAGTTAAAATCTTTAATTCAAAATAGAAATAATCAGTCCCACAAGAGACTTTAAAAAAAAACTTTCAAGTAGAAGGGGCACCTGGGTGGCTTAGTCGGTTGGGCATCCCACTTCAGTTCAGGTCATGATCTCACAGTTCATAGGTGTGAGACCCACATCAGGCTCCATGCTGACAGCTCAGAGCCTGGAACCTGCTTCAGATTCTGTGTCTACTTCTCTGTCTGCCCCTTCTACACTTGCACTCTGTCTCTGTCTCTCTCTCAAAAATAAATAAACATTTAAAAAAATTAATAAATAGGGGCGCCTGGGTAGCTCAGTCAGTTGAGCGTCCAACTTCAGCTCAGGTCATGATCTCACGGTCTGTGGGTTCGAGCCCTGGGTCAGGCTCTGCTGACGGCTCAGAGCCTGGAGCCTGCTTTTGATTCTGTGTCTCCCACTCTCTCTGCCCCTCCCCAACTCATGCTCTGTCTCTCTCACTCTCAATAATGAATAAATGGTAAAAAATAATAATAATAAATAAATTATAAAAATTTTAAAATTTGAGCTGACCCTTTGTTAAAAGGAATTTAGTCATGCAAAAACAAGGAAAAGGACTTGCACATAAAAGAAATACTGTAGGCAAAGTCAGGGCAGAGATGAAAAACTACTGGGTCTTCTTGAAGGAAGGAATGAATGAATGTTAAAAACTGACAAGGCATTAGATTTGATAAATAGAAGATCATAAGTGATCATTAAGATACAATATCAATAAAGCAGTAAGAACAAAAGCTAGATTAAAGGGGGACAAGGACAGAATGAAAAGAATAAAGGAGTCACAAGAGTACTTGTGTGGCTTATGTAAAGAAGAAGAGAGAGGGAGGAAAGAGTGGACAGTAGCTCAACTGAGTTGAGCAGGAAGACAAAGGTTTTATTTATTTATTTTTTGAAGATAAAGGAACACTTGAAGTGCATCTAATTATGCAAGCAAAACAGATACTTGAAGGTGTGGAGTCTTAAGCAACATGGACGAGAATAAAAGAGGAAGCAAAAGGTTGTGAGGGTGGCTCGGTCAGTTAAGCGTCCGACTAGGGCTCAGGTCCTGATCTCCGACTTCAGGAGTTCAAGCCCCACACAGGGCTCTCTGCTGACAGCTCAGAGCCTGGAGCCTGCTTCGGATTCTGTCTCCCTCTCTCTCTGCCCCTCTGCTTCTCATTCTCTGTCTCTATCTGTCTGTCTGTCTCTCTCTCTCTCAAAAATAAATAAAACATTAAAAAATTTTTAATAAAAAATAAAAGTGAAATGTCGTCTTTCAGCGAAGTCTTCCCTAAGTCTTGGGTCACTGGAGTCATTTCCTCTTCTGTCTCCCTGTCCCTTAGAACAAAAGCTTCAGGAGGGAAGGGACTTTTCTGATCACTGCTCTCCCCAGCAGCAGGGACACTACCAGAGAGCTTACTATAGGACTTCGGTAATTATTAAACTCGTGAAAATGAACAAATGACACAGTTTGCCTCTAATTTGGAAAGAGAATCTTAATGAAGAAAAACTGCTTGAACTGAAAAAGAGGAAATCTGGATGCAACACCTACAGGAAAGGAGAACACTAGAGTGTGTCTTCATGGCATACCAAGGACTGGCTGAGATTTGCCTCTTTCTCCCTCTAAACGCTGGCTCTGCTCACTGGAGTCGTATGGAACAAGTCTGTGCATTCTTTCACTGTTTGCTAAATGGGTAAACAGAGAGGCTGAGTTAGAGAGCAACGTCAGGGCCCCGGGCTTCACCTTTGGGGTAAGAAAAGCAACAAAGGTAGTTCAGGGAGCAAAAAGGAATCTTCGGGAGTCAAGACTTCATTGGGCTAAAGGTGACCATATGATGATGCTAACAACTTATGTATGAGTAGAGAGAGGAAAGAACAACTCTTCCCTTAAGTCAGAATTATTAACCCAGGAGTGAGGGTGGAGTGAGTCTTAACCAACAGGTCCCAGGAGGGAATTCAGAGAATAAGAACTTGAATAAAGGCTGACTCCCATGGACCCTTAGAGATCTCCTTCATTTTTCCATTAAGCCCAATGGAAACTCTGTTTCTTCCACAGAAAGCTGTGGTTTATTTTTCTTTTTATGTTTATGTATTTATTTTGAGAGAGAGAGAGAGAGCCAGCACAAGCGGGGAGTGGGGAGATTCCAAGAAGGCTCCACAGAGCTCGATGCGGGACTTAACCTGAGCTGAAACCTAGAGCTGGATGCTCAACTGACTAAGCCAACCAGGCCCTTCAGAAAGTTGTGGTTCATTTTAAGAAAACTTCAGGCACTTTGTGTAGTCATGCTAGTCCAGGGTAACTTCACCAATTCTCTCTTTGCCATGATTTTCCTCTAGTCCTGATTACCATTGCCTTTATATCCTGGTGACCCTGACAACAATTTTATCACTATTCAACGCTGTTTAATAATGTGTTCTTCATTTAAAAGAGGGAGGGGAAACACAAGTGTTTGCAGGTACAGAATACAGCACAGTAGGTTTTCTTCAGACCATTTACCCTCCTTGCAAGTAGACAGACGCTTGCATAGGTCTGAAGTGTGGATACTGTGACAAGAGAAGAAATGGCAAATCTGAGAGACATCTGAAGAAAGGAATTGTAAGATCTGGGAACAGACTACAGGGAACAGAAAAGAAGGTACAAAGAGGCTCCAATGTTCTTAGCCTGGACCCTAAAAGGAATATGAATTTACTTATAGAAATGGCTTTCATAGTTAGAAAGAGGCTGGGGTTTTTGTTAATTGGGAGGATTGGGGGTGGGGAATATGTTGATTTAAAAGTGTGGTTGGGGGGCGCCTGGGGGGCTCAGTCAGTTGAGCGTCCGACTTCGGCTCAGGTCATGATCTCGCAGTTCGTGGGTTCGAGCCCCGCGTCGGGCTCTGTGCTGACTGCCAGCTCAGAGCCTGGAGCCTGTTTTGGATTCTGTGTCTCCCTCTCTCTCAGACCCTCCCCTGCTCACGCTGTCTCTCTCTCAGAAATAAATAAAATATTTTTTAAAAATAATAAGTAAATAAAAGTGTAGTTGGGATATCCAAGGGGTGATACCCGTGGCTGGTTACATATCCAGCTGCTGGAGCATGGATGATGGTCAAAGAAGTCCATAGGTGTTTGGTGGCCATCCACAGAAAGGCCTATGATAGACCCCCATCTCCTGGCTGAGGCACTCCATATAGTCCCTCCCCCTTCTGATGGGATGTCACTTCCATGGTTACATTAATAATCAACTGACTAGGAGTTAATAAAGAAGAAAATTGTGTTGAGAGGCCTGGTGTAATCAGAGAAACCTTTAAACTACGGTGAAGCTCACCAAAAAAATTGCTAGAACTGATACATGAATTCAGTAATGTTGTAGGATACAAAACCAACATGCAGAAAGAAATCTGTTGTATTTCTACACACCAGTAATGAAGCAGCACAAAGAGATATTAAGGAATCAATCCCATTTACAACTGCAGCAAAAAAACAAACAACAACAACAACAAAAAAAAAACAATAAGATACCTAGGAATAAACCTAACCAAAGAGGCAAAAGATATGTACTTATCTTTTGTACAATAGCATTTGGGGCTCCTGATGGCTCAGTCAGTTGAGCATCCAACTCCGGCTCAGGTCATGATGTCACAGTTCATGTGTTCGAGTCCCGTGTCGGCCTCTGCACTGACAACTCAGAGCCTAGAGTTTGTGTCTCCCTCTTTCTCTACCCTGCTCATGCTCTGTCTCTCTGTCTCTCTCTCAAAAAATAAATAAACACTAAAAAAATTGTAAATACTAACAGCATTTTTCACAGAACTACAACAAATAATCCTAAAATTTGTAGGAAACTACAAAAGACCCCAAAGAGCCAAAACACCTTGAAAAAGAAAAGCAAACCTGGAGGCATCACAATACTGGACTTCAACTTAAATTACAAAGCTGTAGTGATTAAAAGAGTATACTACTGGCACCAAAATAGACACATACATATATCAATGAAATAGAATAGAAAACTCAGAAATGAACCCAAAACTATACAGTCAATAAATCTTTGACAATGCAGAAAAGAATACGCAATGGGGAAAAGACAGTCTCGTCAACAAACTGTGTTGGGGAAACTAGAATAATACGCAAAAGAATGAAACTGGACCATTTTCTTACACCATACACAAAAATAAATTCAAAATGGATTAAAAACCTAAATGTAAAACCTGAAACCATAAAAATCCTAGAAGAGAACACAGGCAGCAACCTCTGTGACATTGACCATAGCAACTTCTTTCTAGATAAGTCTCCTGAAGCAAGGGAAACAAAAGCAAAAATAAACCATTGGGACTTCATCAAAATAAAAAGTTTCTGCACAGTGAAGGAAACAATAAACAAAACTAAAAAGCAACATAGGGAATGGGAGAAGATATTTGCAAATGACATATCAGATAAAGGGTTAGTATCCAAAATATATAAAGAACTTATATAACTCAACGCTCAAAAATCAAAATATCCAATTAAAATGGGCAGAAGAGATGAATAGACATTTTTCCAAAGACAATATACAGATGGCCAACAAACACATGAAAAGATGCTCAACATCATCAGGAAAATGCAATCAAAACTACAGTGAGACATCACCTCACACCTGTCAGAATGTCAACGCAGGAAACAACAGATGTTGGTGAGGATGTGTAGAAAGGAGAGCCCTCTTGCACTGATGGTGGGAATGCAAACTGGTGCAGCTGCTCTGGAAAACCTATGGAGGTTTCCATCCAGCTACTGCACTACTTGGTATTTATTCAAAGAATATAAAGACACTAATTCAAAAAAGATACATGTACCCTGGCATTATCTATAATAGCTAAAATATGGAAACAGTCCAAGTGTCCATCCACTGATGAATGGATAAAGAAGATGTGATATATATATTTAATGGAATATTACTCAGCCATAAAAAAGAATGGAATCTTGCCATTTGCAATGATGTGGATGGAGTTAGAGAGTATTACGCTAGGCTAAATAAGTCAGTCAGAGAAAGACAAATACCATATGATTTCACTCATATGTGGAATTTTAGAAACAAAACAAATGATCAAAGGGAAAAAATAAAAGAGAGAGGGAGGTAATCCAAGATACAGACTCTTAACTATAGAGAACAAACTGACGATTACCAGAAGGGAAGTGGCAGGGGGGATGGGTTAAATAGGTAATGGGGATTAAGGACGGCACTCGTTGTGATGAGCACAGGGTGTTGTATGGAAGTGTTGAATCACTACACTGTATGCCTAAAACTAATACTGTACACCTGAAACTAACACTGTATGTCAGCTAACTGGAATTAAATAAAAACTTTAAAGAAAACAATAAAATAATAAATAAAATAAAATAAAATAAAAAAAAAAAAAAGTTAAGTTCAGAGAGACATGCTGCTGCCGGCCTTGACAACACAGCCTGCGTGAGCTCTTCAGCCACAAGGAACTGTATTCCACCAACAACCTGAACGGGTTTGGAGGACTCTGAGCCCCTAGCGAGAGAGAGCTGCAGTCCAGCAGACACCTTGATTGCAGCCTCTTCAGACCTGAGCAGATGATCCAGCTTTCCCTGGACTCTTCACCCACAGAAACTATGAGATAATAACCTTGTCTTAGTTCAAACTATGTGTGTGTTAATCTACTATGTGGCAATAGAAAATTAATACAAGTTTGAAGCCATCGAAGTGGATGAGTAGGCTGAATACTTACAAGGAAAGCAGAAGGCAAGGGCAGGGCTCTGGAGTCAACCAAGGAGGGGACAAAAGAAAAAAAGAAAAAAGAATATAACTGTAAAGGATGTAAAGGTGGAAGAAAAACAGAAAGGTGAGGTGCCTGGAAGCCAAAGGAGAAACGTGTTAGAAGGAATAGTGTTGACTGTGTGTCAAATAGCCACATGCGGCCAATGAGGATGACAATGAGAATAATTAGCCTTCACAGCAATGTCGAGAGAGGAATTGGAGTGTATATCCTAACGCCAAGGATTTAAAAAAGTAGATGGAAAGCAGAAAACTCAAAAACAAATACTACATTAAGTCTGGCAGTGAAGGGAGGAAAGAGACAGAACAATAGCTGGAATGCTTAGCCAAATTACCAAAAATGGTGTCAAGTGAAGATAGTTCATGATGTTACCTTTTCCAGGATATACAGATGTTAATAGAACACTAATGAACACAAAAGCCTTAGAACTAAAGGAATGAATCTCTCTGAGTGGAATTTCAGGCATTTCCCCCAAGTTCATGGGAGAAAGATTTTATAATTGAGTCATTTTCCTAAAACCTCGAAGTCACAGAGCTATATAAAACAACCCTGCATATATATCACAACAGCTTATAAGCCAAGCTCTGACATGAGAACAAAAATTCACTTACACTCTCTTCCTACATCTGATCGATCTGACTGACTAAAATCCGAGAATGTAAAGGTGATTCAGATGAGGGTTTGTGTCTGGCCATGTCACACTGCACTGCTCCCCTGAGCCTCTGTGGCACGGCTCCCAGAATAACAAGGGAGACTCACCAGCACGCAGGACATGACTCAGTTCTTCAGTGGGAACTCTTCTTAAAGTGTCCTCATGGGACTTCAAGGGAGAGGTGCAAAGCCAGGTGTGAATTAGGACAAGAAATCATGTCAGTGACAATGATGCAGCAGGTAAAATGTGTTATGTTATTATGCTTCAAGCAAAAATTCATGCACTAAACAAACACAGGTACACAGTGCCAAGGACTGCCATTCAATTAACAAAACCAACTCAGTGATAAAAATAGACGGACAGACAGACAGAAAACTCTAAGAATGCCAAGAGAGAAAAAAATACATTCTCTATTTTTATATGCTAATTCTGTTTTATTTGAAAGTGTTAATCTTGTACTTACATTTCATTTCTTCAGTCAACAAATATGTACTGGGTGACAACTTTGTTCCAGGCAATGCGCAAGGTGCTGGGAATACAGCAGTGAAAGAGATAGATCCTCTGCCCTGGAGGAACATGGGGCTAGCTAGAGAACGTACAGCTTATGGGGTGCTTGGGCGGCTCAGTCAGTTAAGCCTCTGACTTCGGCTCAGGTTGTGATCTCGGGGTTTGTGAGATCGAGCCCTGTGTCGGGCTCTGTACAGACAGCACAAAACGTGCTTGGGATTCTCTCTCTCCCTGTACTGCCCATTGCCTGCTCTCCTTCTCTCGCTGCCAAAATAAATAAATAAACTTAAAAAAAAAAAAAGCCACATATAGCCTAGTGAAGTGAGGAAAACTGGGGGGCAAGCCTAGTGGACTTTGAGCTAAGTGAACTTTGCATGATAAGCACATTCTTTTCACACTTCCGTGTCCCCTCCTGCCACCAGAACACAACACCTGCTTTTGGCAAATATAATTGCAACATTACAGCCATCTTTATTGCTTTGGGAGTCACATCACGGAAACAGAAACAATGAGGATACTCCACTCTGTGTACCAACACGTGGGCAACCTCCTCTCTGTTCTCACTAATACATCTGACCAGAGACTAAAATCAAGGAAACTGATTTCAGAACTTCGTTAACTTACATCCCACAGTCAGAACTCAACAACAAGCCATGTGATACAAGCTGGATGGCTTTTAAGGTCTAAGCTGCAAACTGTGGATGTGTTTGGACTTTTCCACATCACCTTTAAGAGACCCCAGAGGTACACCGACATAATCAGCCTTTGATGACACACTGTATCATGTATCCACATTCTCATATGCCACTAATTTGGTACATTTGCATATGATCTGCATTCCAACATATCCGCAAATCTGTTTTTCTGTGCTAGAGGACTGTAATATGATAGAGCCCTTAAGGATCCACTTTGCTTTGTTGTGTCAATCCTCATCTTCATCAGACAATGATCATTCTCTTAGCCACATCCTCCACCTACTCCTTAACCACAATTGGAGGGCTAGACAGTTCTGAAGAGGGCAGAGTCTTTGAATCTTTTTGACATCCTCAGCAGTTTGGTGGAAAGAAATTTGGATCCTGAGTCCCAGGCTCAGCCTAGCTCCTCACTGCAAAGTTTTGAACTCTGTTTGCAAATATAACCAACCTCCTTACAGCCCTGTTTGTATGACTTCACCATAACATGGTAAAAGCACTCTGAAAGTACTCAAATGTAAGAATCCTGAAAAACTATCCTTTCAAAAAAACATATTATCAAGCAAATGCAGACCAAACAGCTAACATGGGGTTTTACTATATAACAATTTAGTAATTTCTATGAATTAGATTGATGTTTTCAAACTTCCATTGATACACATAATCCTTCTAGGAAAAACAATTCCCAGAGATGCCAAAAAAAGGTCAGTCGGCTTTAGAAATTCCAGGTACACTGATTGTTTTTATTAATGAAAGAAATTTCTGAACTCCAAATTTCTTTAACTTTTATAAATAGTAATGAAAACACTGAAAACACATGAAAACACTGCTGGTTCAGGAAAGTAGCAGTGGAAACGTGATTAAAATCAACATTTGCACCTGAAACAAATATAATTCTGTATGTTAATTCTACCGGAATTACATTTTTTTTAATTCAGTGTTTGAATGAATCAAGCCATCAATTAAATCTTCTGTTAGACCATAAAGC
Organism: Hyaena hyaena; assembly: GCF_003009895.1. NCBI lineage: Eukaryota > Metazoa > Chordata > Mammalia > Carnivora > Hyaenidae > Hyaena > Hyaena hyaena. The sequence goes on from NW_024080765.1 coordinate 2,843,682, forward strand.
AGCAAGAAATGATTTCTAATGAGATTTCTAAGACAAGTCATCAGCAGTTTACCTGCGGGCAGCTCGTGAGCAGGTTTCCATTGATGACTGTGTTTTGTCTGGGCTACATAGCATTTCAAAAATTGAAAGGCTTTATATAAAAATTCAAAATTCTTACTTCAAAAATTGAAGATCTGGCTATACTGGGCCAGTATGGTGGAACTGGCTGATACTGGCTCTGCAGAGTTGATTGTTAGTCTCTCCTCCAAACATGTTCAGAAGCAACCATGTAGAGGCTTGAAATCAGCTATGTGGAAATATTTACACCATGAGAATTGGCAAATGCTACAAATCACAGGTTTTTTTTTGTTTGTTTCTTTTTTGTTGTTGTTGTTTTTTTTTTTTTTTGTCTCTTAGAAAGCAAGATGAACATTTATAAGCACACCCCACACTTGGGACCACAGCCTCACATGACAGCAAATGCTGGAGTGAGTAGTGACTATGCCCTCCCTAGCCCATATCCACCACTATTGTTTCTTGCCTGGCTCAGTTCCCTCATTTTAATAACCTGCCTGGCGTATTTAAGTATTTGCCACTCCTGGTTTACAGTTATCATGTATTCAAAATAACTCTTAGGTGAGAACACAGGGAAAAAAACAAAAACAAAAACTAAGCCACTGTGCTTGCTTAATAATTAAAAACAAAGACCAGGCTTAAATTCAACATGGTTGGACAAACTGAAATACCATCTTCATCTCCCTTTTCTAACCATTGTGGTATTTAGGCAAACAAGAACACTGTGATGATTTTCAAGTCATAATTTGAACAGCTAGCAAAAATAGATCTTTTTTAAATGGTAAGAGTATTCTTTAACTGTATACTCTTAAACAAATGAAAAACTGAGAATTTTTATTTCTAGGAGAAAAATGATTATCATTGTTTTTTAAAACTGTGAAGGCTTTGGTTTGTCTGCAGACAAATGGATATTTGACAGAAATCTTAAAAACCTGAGCGGAAAAATTCCGACACAAGACAAACCTCTGACTAAATGACTCTCGATAAGAATGTCTGAAAGTGAAATCAGATATGATAGTGGCCAGAAAAATTCCCTTTCATGTCACATTACACGGGTTCACACACAGATGACTGCTGCTTAGCCTGCCTTAATACATAGGTCTGTGCTTCCAAAGACAATAATGCTTTCATTTATCCCTCCCTTCCCTGGGGGCATGAGCATCAGCGTCCTACCCACCAGAAGAAAAGCATTTTCTAGAAACCACTTCCACAGTCCTAAGAACAAAGACAGGACAAAATCTGGGGAGGAAAGCAGGCCAATGCAAGTTTCTGGAACAGTTCCCATCGACAGGCCCCATAGGTGTGGGCACTGCCCTGCCAGGAATCACCACCACCATGAGGAAGGGACAATCTGAGCAAGTGCCAGGGAGCCTAGATAACACCGCTTTCAAAATTCTCACTTCTCTCCTCCACCTCTCGCTACACTTGTTTTCAGTCTCGGACCTACTTCAGCATGATTACTGGCTTTTTGTTTTTTACAAGAGGCCCCAAAGTAACAAGTATGTGGAATTCTATCCTACCCCTTAAATTATCATAAGCTCAATTTTACTGTGGCAATAACTCAAGGATAGTAAAGCAACAAGAAGAAAGAAATAGAAAGGAAGGAAAGGTGAGAGGGACAGAGGGGAAGAGCAAAGAAAAGACAGAAGCAAGTTTGAGGGAACATCAGAGAAGGGGACGAAGATGAAAGAATGGAGAAAAGCCACTGTCATGTGTTTTTGATTGCTCTTAATATAAATGTTGAGTTAGGGGCGCCTGGGTGGCTCAGTCGACTAAGTGTCCGACTTCAGCTCAGGTCATGATCTCACAGTTGGTGAGTTTGAGCCCCGCATTGGGCTCAAAAATAAATTTAAAAAAAAATTTAAAAATGTATACATATATAAATGTTGAGTCGGGGTAGAATCCAAATACTATTCTTGGTCTCCCGTGAAAGACATTTTGCCTCTGATTTTTGACAACGCTCCCACATCCGTGGGACATTCTCCAGTATACATGGGAAAGCTCAGGAAACAATACAGATAAACTTAAAAGGAGTTTGTTGATCATATCGGAAACAAAAGCAAAGCAGAACAATAACAAAAGGAGCAAGAGTTTTACGTATATTCAGCGATGTGTACTAGTGGCACTAATTCACATGAAGCTTTTTGTTTCAGTATATTGATTTCCACTGATCTAATAAAGGCCTGGGCCTCAAGAATAACCACAAGAGTAACAGAGTTCTTATTTTATTTTATTATTTTTAAAATTTTTAATATTTATTTTTGAGAGAGAGACAGAGAAACAGTGTGATCAGGGGAGGGACAGAGAGAGAGGGAAACAAAGAATCTGAAGCAGGCTCCAGGCTCTGAGATGTCAGCACAGAGCCCGATGTGGTGCTTGAACTCATGAACTGCAAGATCATGACCTGAGCCGAAGTCAGATGCTTAACCTACTGAGCCACCCAGGCAACCCCGGAGTTTTTTTTATTTATTTATTTTTATTTCAATTCCAGCATAGTTAGCATGCAGTGTTATGTTTGCTTCAGGGGTACTGAGTTCTTTTAGTAAAAGAACTTAAGGTGAGCCCAACTACTTATATAGAAAATTCTCAGATTTGTACTGCAGCTGACCGGAAATATTTCCTGGAATTACAACAAGTGGTCTCAGCTCTCTGCCTAGTCTAAACTCCAGCCAGCATCCACAGGCCTCACCTGCCTAATGAAATAAGCAATATGTCATCACTATTTTTAGCTTAATTTTGGTTGAGGCATTTGAGCACACACGTTTCCTCAACTTAAAAAAAAAAGAAAGAAAAAAGCAGTAGACTTACTTTTTTCATGGTTATTTTCAAAAAAAATTTTTAACATTTATTTATTTACTTTCAAGAGAAAGAGCACAAGCAGGAGAGGGGCAGAGAGAGAGGGAGATACAGAATCCAAAGCAGCCTCCAGGCTCCAGGCTGTCTACACAGAGCCCCAAGCAGGTCTCCAACTCACAAACTTTGAGATGATGATTGGAGCCCCGAAGTCAGATGCTTAAAGGACTGAGCCACTGAGGCGCCCCTTAATCGTTATATTCTAAATAATTGCAAGACTAGGGACACCTGGGTGGCTCAGTCCGTTAAGCATCCGACTTCAGCTCAGGTCACCATCCCTCTATTTGTGAATTCGAGCCCCGCGTTGGGCTCTGTGCAGACATCTCGGAGCCTGAAGATTCTGTCTTCCTCTCTCTCTGGCCCTCCTCCACTAATGCTCTGCCTCTCTCTCTCTCTCTCTCTCTCTCTCTCTCTCAAAAATAAATAAATATTTGAAAGAAATTTAGAAAAACAATAATTGCAAGACTTACTCAAAAGTAAAGGCTTTGGGTAAAAAAAAAAAAATCAGTCTCTGCTGCAACCAATATAGCTCCTATGTCAGGACATGCAAGGTTAAGGAATGCAGTAATAGGTAAGAGTGTACAGAAGAGGGGTCAAGGAAAGGACACAAAACAGGAAAACTAAGGTAGAGACAATGATAATAATGATAATATAATAATAATAACTAACACTTATTTCGTGCTTACTATGTAATGGACTCTGCAGTAAGGACTTTACATGTATTAGCTTATTTTAATCCTCATTGCAATCGGAGGAGGCAGACAGTGTTATTATCCTCATTTAACAAATGAGAAAACTGAAACAGAGACACTTTATGACTTGCCCAAGTCTTCAGTTACTTAGCAGCATATTGAGGATTTAAATCTCAGCAGTCTGGCGGGAGGGTCCATGCTCCTAACCTCTACTCTATAGTCTAAACAGGAAGGTTACCAAATGGAGAGAAGGTAATTCAACAGTAAGTTTAAAGTTAATTTAAGGAGCATCACGGTGGATCAGTCGGTTAAACGTCGGACTTCAGCTCTGGTTGTGATCTCACGGTTCGTGAGTTTGAATCCCGCGTCGGGCTCTGTGCTGACAGCTCAGAGCCTGGAGCTGCTTCAGATTCTGTGTCTCTCTCTCTCTCTCTCTCTCTCTCTCTCTACCCCTCCCACTTCCCCTGCTCTTGTGCTCTCTCTCTCTCTCAAAAATAAATAAATAAACATTTAAAAGAACTGAGGTTCTACCTTATAAGGAAAAAAATACATTTTGCATTCAGATTAAAACGTTCTACCTAATAAACACAATATAATGTGTATTTGGCAACAGGTAACAAGTGCAATTACAAGCATTAGAAATGAATATAAAAAGCCTTCTCCAAAAAATGGGAGCACAGGATTTCAGCCACCAAAGAGCCTATTTCTAGTGCAGTTCATGAGCCCACAGTGCCATCCAGTGATAAGGTAGGTGAATCACTCATATGTTTCTCCTGCAGGTTACCATAATCTTTTGTATAATCCAGAATTTTCACATAAAGAGGGAAACTTACATTAGTAATATCTATCTTTTAATTTACTATAACTTTTGCCAAATGACCCTTACATTTAAATTTCCCCCCACTCCTCTTTATTTTTTTTAAAGTTTATTTATTTATTTTGAGAGAGAGAGAAAGAGCAGGGGAAGGGGCAGAGAGAGAGGGAGAAAGGGCATCCCAAGCAGGCTCTGCACTGTCAGCACAGAGCCCTATGCGGAGCTTGAAATCAAACCATGAGACCCTGCCCTGAGCTAAAAGCAAGAATGGGAAACTTAGCAGACTGAGCCTCCTCGGCGCCCGCCGCCCCCCCCCCCACTCCTTCTTAATTAAACATACAAGTTTGACAAGAACAACCTAAGCTATTAACTTGAGGGGTAAGAAAGGTTGCTGATAATTTAGTAGAGTACTTCATTTTCCTCGAGAAATCATTCAAACTATTTAATAGCATCTGTCACCTAGTGACACCGTATAAAGAGTACTTCAGCGCTTGTTAACAAAACGGTTCAATTCATGGATAATGGAGTTGAGAAGCAGTCAGTGGCAAGGGCTGAAATATCCACTCCAAAGAACAACACAAATGGTGGGGAGCTCCCCATCAGCAGCACCTGTGCTGTGGAACTTCCAGAAGGAAACGGATGCACCAAGTAAGCATGTGGTGGAGGGAGTGAGGGTGCAGGGAGCAGAGCCAAGCAAGCATCGAAGGAGGCAGAATTTCTCTACAGACCTAAAAGGCATGTGATTCATTTTTTTAAATGTTTATTTATTTTTGAGAGAGAGTGAGAGACAGAGTGAGAACAGGGGAGACACACAGAATCCGAAGCAGGCTCCAGGCTCTGAGCCTGATGAGGTGCTTGAACTCACAAACTGGGAGATCATGACCTGAGCCGAAGTCAGACACTTAACTGATGGAGCCACCCAGGCGCCACTCGTTTTTAAAAATCCTCACACCGTGAAGGTTTGCAATATGACTTAACTAAAATCTAAAGTTTAGTTTTGTTCAAAACCATAATATTATAACTGATTATATCCTAAGACAAAATAACTATATATGTCCCTGGAAGTACTTCAAGAAATATGCATTAGTGAATTCTTTTAATAAAATCTTTTTCTGAAATATTTACCAAACTTTTAACAGTAGTTATTGGTAAGGAGTGGAATTTCAAAAACCTTTTAGTTACTAAGTTACCTATTTGTATATTTTTAACAACTTTGTCGTGAACATGCATTTCTTTTGTTAAAAGTCTAGAAAAGTCCTGTCCCCGACTTTATTACAGTCATCAGGAGGAAACACTAAATAAGGCATTTGTCTCTCTTTTCTATATATCCCTTCTACATTTTAATCATTATCCAATTGATATTTTCACATACACTTCTAAAACTCAGCGTTTTGCTTAAATTAACAACAAAGAACTACTTATAAATCTAATTAGTGGGTAAAGTATATTTCCCAGTTATCAGCTAAGCCTGAATTTTAAATTCTTTCATTTTTAAAATACCATGATTGATAACACGTCTATGGGTACAAATATGATTAAAAAGAAAAATATGTGAACTCTGGTCACCAGTATGTGAGAAACGGAGTCTGACTTGAGGTTCATGTCTGTGGTCCCTGGAATGTCCCTCTCTCCAGCTGTTTTTCTTTAAGTCAAGGGTTCAGGATGAAGAGTTCCCACACTCCTAAAGACTGTAAGTCACACTGACCGGTTAGCTGCTGATTTTCACTTATTCCACACCGTCAATGCCTCAAGCTGTGCTCAATTTACCATACAGTCAGAAAGCTAAGGCTCTTTCCAAATCACTCTACATTCTTTTGGTTCCCTATATAGCTACAGGTCCCATAGAAGCTTGTAGAGCAAAGCCTTGAAGTACAGTGATGCCAATAACTAAACCCAGCCAAAAAAATAGTTGTATCAAGTATGACTTGAGTTTTGATTAAAAATTCAGGCACCTGGGTGGCTCAGTCAGTTAGGTATCTGACTTCAGCTCAGGTCATGATCTCATGGTTTGTGAGTTTGAGCCCCACATCAAGCTCTGTGCTGACAACTCAGAGCCTGGAGCCTGCTTTGGATTCTGTGTCTCCCTCCCCCCCCCCCCCCCCCCCCGCTCACACCCTGTTTCTCTCTCTCTCAAAAAATAAACATTTTAAAAATGTAATTATTCAGGGAAATTTTAATGCCAATTAATTTTACAAGTATCAAGATAATATATGGAAGAGAAATACCTTGAGGGTTGACTGCAGGAGAGATTATGGTAACCTGCAGAAGAAATGTACACATGACTCACCTACCTTATCACTGGAAGACACAGCTTCTTTTAAAATTCTGGGGCGGTCAGGTGGCTCAGTGGGTTAAGCCTCCAACTCTTGATTTCAGCTGACAGTGCAGAGCCTGCTTGGGATTCTCTCTCTCTGTCCCTCTCTCTGCCCTTCCCCTACTCATGCTATCTCAATCTCTCTCAAAATAAATAAACTTGAAAAATAAATAATTTAATTCATTAATTAAAATAAAATTCTGACCCACAGGTCAAATGCAACAGTCACCTGGGGTGCTGCTTCATTCAAACTGCAGGCTCTGAAGTAAGTCCTGCCCTAGACCCACTGGAAGTGAATGCTTAAGTGTGAGGCCCAAGAATCTGTTTCGGGTTTTTGTAGGGGCAGGGGAGGTTGTTTTGTCCATCTCCCTGGACACAGCTATTAGAACGGCCAAAATCCAGAACACTGACAATAGCAAATGCAGGCAAGGATGTGGAGTAAAAAGAACCCTTATACTGGCAGAAATGCAAAATGGTACAGCCACTTTGAAAGGCAGCTTAGTGGCTTCTTACAAAACTAAATACAATCTTGCCATATGACCCAGCAATTGCACTCGGCATTATTTGCCAAAAGAGTTAAAAACTTACATCACTCAAAAACCTGTTTGTGGATGTTTATCATAGCTTTAGTCATAATTGCCAAAACGTTGGTTATTCATAATTACCCAGGCTGTAGTACATCCAAACAATGAAACATTATTCAGCACCAAAAAGAAATGAGATATAAAGGCATGAAAAGACATGGAGGAAACTTAAATGTATATAAGTGAAAGAAGCCCATCTGAAAAGGCTACATACTATGTGATTCCAACTACATGACATTCTGGAATAGGCAAAACTAGAGACAGTAAAATGATCAGTAGTTGCGGGGGGTTAGGGAAGGAATGAACAGAGGATTTTTAGGGTGGTGAAAATATTCTCTATAATATTATAATAATGGATGTACATCATTGGGCTTTTATCTAAACCCCTAGGATGTACAATGCCAAAAGTGAGCCTAAGTTAAACTTTGGACTTTGGGTAATTATGATGTGTCAATGTAGGTTCCTCCTTGGTAAAAATGTACCATTCTGGACAGTGATGTTGATAATAGTGTAGGAAGAGAGAGTAAATGAGAAATCTCTGGACCTTCCTCTCAATTTTGTTGTAAACCTAAAACTACTCTTAAAAATATTGTTTTTGTTTTGTTTTGTTTTAAAGTTCCCTAGTGAACGTCATACATCATAAGTTTGAGAATCACTTTGTGGAGTAGCAGTTCTCAAACTTTGCTGTACATCAGAATTATCTGGAGACCTTTTAAAAATCCCAATGCCCAGACCATATCTCAGACCAACTAAACCAGAATTTCTGGGGCTGGGACATAGGCAGAAGTTTCTTAAACTCTCAAATGATCCCAGTATGTGTCCAAGCTTGAGTACTAGCTATTAGGTAAAGCACAGAGGCCAGATGCAGTATTCTTTGGTGTCTAGGCATACCTAACTTTAAGTTTTTAGCAGTAACAACAAGAAAAAATGTTTAATACCCACTTGGTCATGGTGGCAACAAATAAAACCTAACACACTGCCATTAAGAAAAATGTCAAGTATGGAATAATACAGGGCGCCTGGGTGGCTCAGTCGGTTAAGTGTCTGACTTCAGCTCAGGTCATGATCTCATGGTTCATGGGTTTGAACTCCATATCGGACTCTATGCTGACAGCTCAGAGCCTGGAGTCTGCTTTGGATTCTTTGTATCCCTCCTCCACGCATGTTCTCTATCTCTCTCTCTTTCTCTCTCAAAAATAAATAAACATTTTTAAAAATTTAAACATGGAAAAATACTTACTACCAATATGACAACATACCAAAAAAGGGGGAGAAAAAGATTTCAACAGTTTGAGGTTTTCAATAGTTTGAGGCAAAGGAAAAGGAAACTTATTAAGTCCAGCCTTCATTGACAGAAAACTTATGCTCTAAATATCATAAGTCATTTTCATTACATAATATGACAAAGGAAGTAACAAATATTGCACATTTTTTTTCATACTGTTACAAACCAGTCTGCAACAGTTTAGGGATATTTAGTAGATGCAGAAGCAGAATGTGTATCAAAACAAACTAAATATTCAATTAGGTACCAATGTCCGAGAAACTAAATGATTTCTCCAGTCAAATCTTTTTTTCTGTAGTCAAAAAGACTGACAGATGCACTTGGTTTTCCCTCAGTGGCTTACAAAACACTACATTATTAAACTGTAGATAGTATATCCAAACACAGTAGAAAACTATAGTCCCAGAATTCAAAAAGCCTATTTTTACTCAAAGAAGTGCAAATTTCAGACTCAAACAGGGCCTATAAGTTGAACAGAACACTGAAGGAGAACGTACTCATTTTACTATTGTGGCCTGGCTTGAATTCAATAAAATCAAAAATATAAACAATTATGGAAATATTTGGTGGGAAGGAAGTCATCATTTCAGAAAAGACTCCATGATTTCAAATCACGCTTTAAGTTTTACAGCTTCCTTTAGAAAAAAAACCTCAGAATGTGTTTGTATTATCATCTATCATGTAAGTGTGGTTCAGTTTCAGAAAGAATTGATTAAACTGAAAACAGTATCCCACCAAGAAGACACAGTGTTCCTGGAATTTTAGAGACACACATATGGATTCCAGAGCTACCCTGAAATTTCTGGCAACTGCATCTCAGCAATGGTTTAGTCCTCTTGCCCTTGTGAAAATGTATCCAAAGCATAAAATTGCTGAAACTAAAAATGAGTACCTTACTCAGTGATGCAAAGCTTGAACTGATATGGACCGGGGCGCCGGGGTGGCTCAGTTGGTTAAGTGTCTGACTTGATTTTGGCTCAGGTCTTGATCTCACAATTATGAGATTGAGCCTTGCATCAGGCCCCAAACTGGGCGTGGAACCTACTTAAGATTCTCTCTCTCCTTCTGCCCCTCCTCTGTCCCCACTCTCTCAAAAACAATTAAAAAATAAAAAATAAAGAAAGAATTGATGTGGACCTTAATATGCACAGAACATGAGTTCTTTAATATTAACAAAAATTTATATATAAAGCCAACCTTTCTATAGCCATTTCTACCTGCTAAGGTGATGAATTAGGAGAGGCTAATTCCCACTGCTGCTAATCCCTCTGCGTTGTTGTAGATGACCCCAAACTTAGGGGCTCAAAACAACACAAAGTTGTTATCTTATAGTCCTGGAGGTCAGAAGTCTAAAATCACTCTCACTGGGCTAATGTCAAGGGGTCAGCAAGACTGGTTCCTTTTGGAGGCTCTCTGGGGAGAATCTGTTTCCTTTCCCCTGACAGTTTCCAGAGCCCATCTGCGTTCCTTACGGTGTGGCCTCTTTCCTCACACCACTCCACCCTCTTGCTACCGTTGTCATATCTCAAATAACGGACTCTGATCTTCCTCCCTCTCTCTTATAAGGACACTTGTAAGTAAAAGGATAATCTCCCCATCTCTAACTCCTTAACTTAATCATATCTACATGTTCCTTTTACCACAAAAGGTAACATATCCACAGGTTCTGGGAATAAGGACCTTGACCACATCATTCAGGGCCATTATTCAGTCTACTACAGATGGTAACAGGGAAGAAGTACATGCTGGACGTAGTTATAGTTAAGCATCACTTTTCAACACAACTGGGCAAGGATTTCTTTCACTAGAATTTCTAATTCCAGAATTTCAACACATCCACCCATTCTTCTGACTTCTAAGACTGTTCTGGCCATTGCAAAAGCCACTAGCCACATGCAACTAATTGAACCCTTCATGAGGATATTCCAAATTAAGATGTGCTATAAGCATAAAGTACATATCAAGTGTGAAAGGCTTAGTACAGGAAAAAAATGTACAATATCTCCTTATTGATTTTATATCAATTTTACATTGTGAAATTTTTTTTAAAAAATCAACTTTTTCAGAACCTGGAAGTTAAGCAAAGCCTTGGAACTTGATGAATGATTATTCAAGAAAAATGACTGAATTTAAATAAGAACAGTAAGACCTTTGTCTTAACTTGCCATATTACCATCCACCTTGACTAGCTGCAAGACAACCTTGAAAAACAATAGCCTCAAAGGTAGCAACCGAGAAGACACAGAAATGAGCAGAATGAGTTTGAAGCTTATAAAAGAGCCCCATCACCAGGAAACTGTCACTATTTAACCTATCTGGCAATGCCCTAGAAAAACCCCATTTTCAGGTTTGCCTTATTTGACTTGTCTTGAAGCTTACTCAGTACAAAAAGCCCTATCCTCAGGACATTTGTGAAAAACAATTAGCAGTAATTGTTTAACATCACAGCTAGCTGAAGTGGCAACACCCATGACAGCAGACAAGAAGCTACCCAAATCTTAAAAAGAAGCACTGGGTAAAGAGAGGTCTATAGGGAATCTTGAAAAGTTCCAACATATTCCTGGGAATTAGAAGGTAACATTTATGTGCAGGGCCATTGCAGGGCCAGGTGCATGAAAAAGAAAGACGTGAGAGGCCCAGTTAATGTTTCATTTATAGCCAACCTTCAGGTTCTGCACAAACGTGAAGTGAGGGCTAAAGCAGAGTTGGCAATTCTGTTCCAACACACACAGTGCAAAACTAAGAGATGTATTGGCTCAAGACAGTTAAGGGAAATTCTCTGCCTCCATTATGTGGTCTAAGCCAAGTACTGCACTCCTCAAACAACTGAAGATCTCTGGCCAGGGTGTCTGAAGGTCTGAGGGTGAGCAGGTCAGAATGCCCATTACTATGAGGGCTAAGGACCCCTTTCCTCTCCTGTGCCGCTCTGTGGCCTTGAAGCCTCCATTGGCAGCAGAAGCTCCTTCAGTCTGCATTTGTTTTGGATTTGCAGGGGACCCTTTCCTGACACTGGCTCACTCTCAGAGGCCTTGCTTTGTGCAGACCCACCCCCTTTTTCCTTTGTTCCCCCCAGATCCGACCACCATCTTGATCGACTGGCAAAATATGTTCCAACACATAATAGTGAATCCATCAATTCCATATACAAAAGATGATTTAACAAGGATTCCCGCAATAGCATCAAAGGATCCCCTACCCCTAAATCCCAAGGACCTGGCCACCAAGGAATTTCACTCAAATCACCTATCAGCCCATTACTATAATACCATGCTCTGGTCTATAATTGCACAGGCTCCTGACGGGTCGGTAAGTTTAGGTAGGGACAACACCCCACCCCAACCAGAATAAAGCAGTTACTGAAAATTTTTTTAATGTTTTTTTAATTTATTTCCGAGAGAGAACAAGAGAGACAGCATGAGCAGGGGAGGGTCAGAGAGAGAGGGAGACACAGAATCTGAAGCAGGCTTCAGGCTCTGAGCTGCCAGCAAAGAGACTGACGTGGGGCTCTAACCCACGAACCACGAGATCATGACCTGAGCCGAAGTCGGATGCCCAACCAACTGAGCCACCCAGGCGCCCCTAGCAGTTACTGAATCGGAGCCCTCCACCCAAATGCCAAAGATTTGTCATTGTCAATCTGTCAGGGGGAATGTAGAGGCTGCTTTTAGGTAAGCAGTTGGAACAATGGAAACCTGAATAAGGTAGAAAGGCCCACAGTGATCACTGGACTAGAAGCAACCAGACCCCTTAGGTGACCCACCTCAAAATATCCATGAGTCCTTACTTTCCAGAAAACTTTTCCCCAGCTGTTTCTTTATTAGGGTATCCCTAATAAACTTTTGTACTGTCTGTATAATATATAACATTTCTCCCAATTTATATTATTTTGGAAATAAAAAGAGATTTCATAAGAAAAAAATATCCATGAGTCCTAGCTGACCAATGGGCTATTTACAACTGGGCATGGATACCAAAAAAGGAAAATTCCATATGTTCCTATACCCCCTCACTTTCCCCCTTAACTATAGCCCCCCATCACTGCCTCCTGGCAAACAGTCTCTCCTTTGCTGTCCTGCCTACTCCTCCCTTGTAGTGTATTCAATAAGCTTCTATCTCAAAAAAAAAAAAAAAAAAAAAAGAAGGAAAGAAGGGAATGGAAGAAGGGAGGGAGGGAGGGAGGCACTGAGGGAGGGAAAGGAGAGGAAGGAATAGGGGAACAAAGGAAGGAAGGAAGAAATTGTCTGCCTAATCAGAGATGACCAATAAGCTAGCTGACTTCAGTGGCTACATAAGACAGAGAAGAAAGACTTTGTAGAATTCATTTGATAAAGTCATTAAAAGCAAACAAACAATAGCAACAACATATAGCAACAATAACAAACCCTTGGGCACAGAAAAAATTCAAACTCCATAGTTTCTACATTCTATTATCTAAAATATCCACTTTTGGGGGCATCTGGGTGGCTCAGTCAGTTAAGCATCTGACTCTTGATTTTGGCTCAGGTCATGATCTCCATGCTGGTAGCAGGAAGCCTCCTTGGAATGGTCTCTCTCCCTCTCTCTCTGCCCCTCACCAACTTGTGCGCTCTCTCCCTCTCTCTCTCTCTCTCTCTCTCTCTCTCTGCCCCTCCCCAACTTGTGCTTTCTCTCTCTCTCTCTCAAAAATAAACAGATAAACTTAAAAAAATATATCCAGTTTTCAACAACAACAAAATTAGGAGACATGAAAAGAAAAGGGAATGTATGGCTCTGCACGGGTGAGTGGTGCGGAGGAAGGCAGTCAATAGGAACTGTTTCTGAGGAAGCCTCAGTATTATACTTCCTAGACAAAGACTTTAAATCAGGTACTATAAGTTTGTACAAAGAAAGGTCTGAAAGAACCTTGCCTGAAACACTAAAAAAAAGTGTAAGAATGACTATGAGAGTGGAGTCGAGAGGAGAGGAAAGAATAACAGTGAAAGAATAAATATTCAAAAACGCAAAGGCCAAAAACTTCCCATATTTGATGGAAAACATTAATTGAAACATCCAAGAAGCTCAGCAAATTCCAAGCAGGACCCAAAGAGATCCAAATCTAGACACGTAAGAAATCAACTGACAAAAGACAAGGACAAAGAAAGAATCTTGAAAGCAGCAAGATTTCATACCCTGATTTGTCACTTAAAATCACACATCCCATAGAATAACATATATGGGTAGAGAGAATGTCAAACAAGAATCCTGCTTCTGGAAAAACTGCCTTTCAAAAATAAAGGAGTAATTAAGACATTTTTAGAGAAACAAAAAGAATGGAAGAATTTGTTGCTAACAAACCTGTCCCACAAGAAATATCAAAGGGAGTCCTGCAGGCAGAAATAAAAACAAACAAAGAAACAAACAAAAACACTATATAGTAACACAAATCCACACAAAGAAATAAAGAGCACCAGTAGAGCCCTTAAAATAAGTAAGCATAGGGGCACCTGGGTGGCTCACTAGGTTAAGTGTCCAACCTCAGCTCAGGTCATGATCTCACCATTTGTGGGTTCAAGTCCCACACTGGGCTCTATGCTGACAGCTCACAGCCTGGAGACTGCTTCACATTCTGTGTCTCCCTCTCTCTCTGTCCCTCCCCTACTCTCTTTCTCTCAAAAATAAACATTAAAATTTTTTTTAATAAAATAAGTAAGCATAAAAGACAGTATAAATATATTTTGTGTATAAATCTTTCTTCTTCTACCTGATTTAAAAGAGCACTGAATAGAGCCTATAGGGCTAAATCTGTGTTAATGAGCATACAATGTATAAAGATGTAATATGTATTACAATAGCAGTGCAAAGGAAAGGGGAAGAAACAGAAGTATATTGGGGCAAAATTTTTACCTAGTATTCAAATTAAGTTGGAATTAATCTAAAATAGAATGTTTTAGGTTAAGATATTAATTATAATTCCCAGAACAACACTAAGAAAATAAGAAAAAATAATATACATACTTTTATATATAAAGGTAATTACACTAATGCACTAGAAAATATCTATTTAACCAAAATAAGGCATTATTAAGGAACAAAGAAACAAAACATGTAAGACAAATTTAAAAAAACAGTAGCAAATAGCAAATTTAAAAAGCAGAGATTGGCAGAATGCATAAAAAATTGATCTAACCATATTCTGTCTATAAGAGAAACACTTTAAATTCAAAATCACAAAGAGGTCAAGGTAAAATGATGGAAGAAGATACACCATGTGTCATAGGCTAAAGTGTGCCTCCTCAAAATTCATGCACTGAAGTCTTAATCTTAGTACCTCAGGATGTGACCACATTTGGAGACAATGTCTTTTAAGAGGCAATTAAGTTAAAGTGAGGTCACTGAGATGTGCCATAATCTAAAATGACTGCTGTCTTTAAGTAAAGAAAACATTTGGACACAGAGTGCAAAAAAAGATGATGTAAAAACACAGGTAAACATGACTATCCACAAGCCAAGAAGAAAGGCCTAAAACAGATCCTTCCCTCATGGCCCTTAGAAGAAAGCAACTCTGACAACACTCTGACCTCAGAGTTCAACCCTCCAGAATTATGAGAAAATAAATTTCTAATGTTTAAGCCACTCAGTCTATGGTACTTCATTATGATAGCCATAGCAAATAATACATCATGAAAATGGTGGCAAAAGACAGATGGAGTGCATACAAATATCAGACAAAATAGACTCTCAGACCAAAAAAAATGTTACCAGAGGCAAATTAATTCATTTAATAATGATCAGATGGTCAGCTTATCAGGAAGACATAACAATTATAAACATATATGACCCTAACAACAAAGCACCAAAGACCTAAAGCAAAAACTTAGAGAACTGAAGGAAGAAAGAGACAATCCAACAATAACAGATGGAGACTTAAATACCTCACTTTCAATAATGGATACAATGACTAGGCAGCAAATCAACAGATAAACAGAACTGAAACACAGAAATTCAAATCAAAACCACTTTGCATGAATTACTTTATAATAGCTAAATTAAAAAATTATAGAGGGGTGCCTAGGTGGCTCAGTCGGTTAACTGACCAACTCTTGGTTTTGGCTCAGGTCATGATCTCACAGTTCGTGGGACTGAGCCCTGCTTCAGGTCCTGTGCTGACAGAGGGATTCTCTCTCTCCCTCTCTCTCTCTACCCCAACCCCTCATTCATGCTGTGTCTCTCTCTCTTTCTCTGAAAATAAATAAATAAATAAAATTTTAAAACAAATTATAGAGAATAGCTAGGAAAGGATGTGGAAAAATTAGATACTTCATAAATTGCTGGTGAGATTGTAAATATTGCTGCTGTTTTAGAAAAAAAAATGACAGTTCCTCAAAATATTACACATAAGATTACCTTACAAACCAACTAGACTTAACAGCCATCTGTATAACAGCCCACAACACTACTTCTCAAGCACACCTAGAACATTCTCTAAGACAGACCATTTGTTAAGTCAAAAACAAGCCTCAGCACATTTAAAAAGACTGAAATTCACACAAGGAACGTTTTCCAACTACAATGGAATGAAGTGAGAAATTAATAACAGAGGGTATTTGGGAAATACTCAAACAAATGGAAATTCAACAACACATTCCTAAAAACCAATGGATCAAAGAAGAAATCACAAAAGGAAATTACAAAGCAATTTGAGATAATTGAAAAGGAAAACACAACACACCAGAACTTATGAGATGTTTAGTGAAACAGTTCTTAAGGGAAATTTACAATTGAAAATGCCCATGTTTAAAAAGA
This sequence comes from Hyaena hyaena, assembly GCF_003009895.1. Taxonomy (NCBI): domain Eukaryota; kingdom Metazoa; phylum Chordata; class Mammalia; order Carnivora; family Hyaenidae; genus Hyaena; species Hyaena hyaena. The sequence goes on from NW_024080765.1 coordinate 2,860,039, forward strand.
AAATGACCTCAAATCAATAACCTAACATTCTACCATAAGATACCAAAAAAAAGAAGAGCAAACTAAATCCAAAATTAGCAAAAGGAAAGAAATACTAAAGAGCAGGAATAAATGAAATAAAATGGAGAAAAACATTAGAGAAAATCCATGAAATCTAAAGTTGGTTTGTTGGAAAGATCAACAAAATTAATAAATCTTAAAGTAGCTTTCTGAGAAAAAAAAGAAAGAGAAGACTCAAATTACTAAAACTAGGAATAAAAGAGTGAACATCTCTAATCACTTCACAGAAATAAAAAGGGTTATATAAAAATACTACAATCATATGCCAATAAATTAAGTCACTTAAATAAAATGGCAAATTCCTACAAAGACACAAATTACTGAAACTGACTAAATAATAAATAGAAAACCTAAATAAACATATAACAACTAGGGAGATTGAATTAGTACTCATAAGACTTAGAAAAAACTAAAAGTCCAGGATCTTTTAGCTTTACTGATGAACTCTACCAAACAATTAAAGAAAAACTAATGCCAAAGAAAGAAACAAAGAAAGAAGAAAAGAAAGAGAGAGAGAGAGAGAGAGAGAGGAAGGAAGGAAGGAAGATTAATGTCAATTCTCCACAAACTCTTCCAAAAACTAGTAGAGAAGGGAACAACTCATTCTATGTGACATACCTGATACCAAAAACAGAGAAAAATATCCAGAAGAGGAAAACTACAGACCAATTCTCCTTTTGAATACAGACCCCAAAATCCTTAGCAATATAGTAGCAAACTGAATACAGCAACAACATATACAAAAGATTATGCAACATGACCAAGTGAGACTTTTCCCAGGACTGCAAAATCAATCAATGTTAACCAATTAATCATCAAATAACATTTTAATAGGATAAGTGATGCAAGCCAAATAATGATCTTAATAGTTTCAGAAATAGCAGTTGTCAAAATCTAACACCTTTCGTAATAAAAACATTCAGCAAGCCAAGAATAAAGGGAAATTCCTCAATCTGATAAAAAGCATCAATGAAAACAACCACAACTCACTTCATACGTACTGGTAAAAACTGAATGTTTTGCTCTGAAATAAAGAAAAGGAAAAGGTTGTTTCCTCTTGCCACTAATATTCAACATTACACTGGGGTTCTTTCTATTCAGGACAATTAGGCAAGAGAAAGAAATAATAGGCATCCATTTTGAAAAGGAGAAACTAAAACTATCTTTATTCACATATGATGTGGTCTTGTATATGGAAAATCCTACAGTATCCACTAAAATACTTAGAACTAGAAAAATCAGCTCAGCAAGGTTGCAAGATACAAGATGAAGCTACATCATATTAAGTTCTATTGCTCAGTGCTGATTACCTTCCTGATTACGATCATTCTCCCAAAAGATAAGTCAAGATACATTAACTTTGTAAGCCCTTCTCAATAGCTAAAACATATTCCCCAAACATCCATATTCACCATAACAATATATTCCTAGCACTGGGCACTTAAACACTTAGGTGCATAAATAAATTAATGAATCATGGGAGGACCTTATACACTCAAGGAGAATAAAAATACAGCAGTCTCTGGATCCAGACTTAGTTTAGGTTCCAGCTCTACCACTTAGTTAATGGCTATGTGACATAGGGCAAGTTACATTATTATTCTGTGCCTCTGTTTCCTCCTCAGTAAAATGGGAACAAGAGAGCTGTTGAGGAAATAAATTAGTTAATATATGCAAGATGCTTAGAAAGCGTCTAGTATAAAGTAAACATTATACAAGTTTTACTATGTTATTAAAGGCATTCTCAATAATTCAAATTCAGAGAATAAAAGCAGTCTATATAATACAGCATCTACTCCAAGGTCAGCAAGTTGATAGCACTTTCCCAGGGTTGCGCCTTGGCAGACATTGCTCTTATAATCACACACTCCAGAACTTGTCTCAGTCTTCTTGGTACTGGTCTCCAGTCAGCTCAAGAAGCAGAAAAGATTAAAGCTATTTGCAGTCCTGTGCTGTTTCCTCTATCATCCCACTAAAACAGCACTTTGAGAACTTGTAGCTCTGTTGTTAACAGAACTCAACTCCTACCCTACAGGCTTGACCTGTTACTGACTCCTAACTTCTAACAGGCCTGCTAATTATAGATTATTGGGTTATTATTTAAATGTCACAACCCATGCTTATTCTCCAGATAATTATTAATAAATGGCCAGGTTTCATGCCGGTGTCAACTTCAAGAGGTGTCTTGCAGTCAGTCACAGACGTTTGTCAGGTCCTAGAACGTGCCAAGTCTTGTCCTGCTTCATTCAGGCCTTTGCATTTATTGTCCCCTCTCTTTGGAATGATCTTGCCTGGCTAACAGACGTGCCTCTGTTATCTTTATTACACTCTTTACTTCCTTCTGCAAATGTGTCACTTATTACTCGTTTTCTGTCTGTATCTTCAGTGACAGTGTAAATTCCATTAGACAAGGGACGTACTGGCTTATTTATCATTTATTGTATACTTTGGCATATGGTAGGTGAGAAACAGGGAGCAAGGATGGATGGATGGATGGATGGACGGATGGACGGATGGACGGATGGACGGATGGACGGATGGACGGATGGATGGATGGATGAATGGATGGATGGATGGATGGATGGATGGATGGATGGCAGAAAGATTCTGTTAGTACAGATTCTCCTTCATTTCTTACTCCCTAAAGTGAATATCAATAGGTTGAAAAAAGAGAAAAAGATCTGAAATGACTTTTAAGGCAAAAATATATTTAGTATATGGCATTTACCACAACAGAAAGGTAAATTAAAGTATTTTAGAAGATTTTCTATGAAAATGGTTGAAACCAAAGTACTTTCCTTCTAGCCTCCAGTCATCTACAAAATGAAATCAACCAGAATATCCAAATTGCTAAGTACTGGGGCTAATCAAGATTTTATTATGTATTGCTGGTATATAATGACTCAAGGCTACAAAAAAAAACTTAAAAATGACTCAGTATTATACTTCATATACGTTCTGTAAAGAACTTAAAGTGATTTTTCTAGAAATTAAATACCAACCACCATGCTTGATGCTAGTGGTTTACTTCTCCTTTAGCTACAATGACGGTAGAATAGTTGGGGCCAAATAGAGGTGTCCCACTAGAAATCAGCTGGTCTAGATTTCCACTAGAAATCTGGCAGGTATAGAGCTACTATTAATTAGCCAACACAGGGGATATGATTACTACATTTCATTCTACCTAGAATTTTCCAACCTTAGGAAGTACAAAGATGAAGGAAGAATTGATTAACTTAGCAACAAAAACAAATTGTAACTCTAGTAGAAAATGTAAGTGATTCTCATACTGTTAAGTCCACCTTTAGGAACACTCAATTAAATTCATTATTCCATAAAATTCTGCAAAAACAAAATCTAAATCCGGTGTACATTTGTCAGCACCAATGGATCTTTGTCCTCCTATCTCTTTTGTATCTTGATCTTAATCATGTTTCCAATTTTCAGAACATTTTGAAAGCACTAAATTGTTTTAAAGTGTCTAATAAGAGAATTAAATTAGATCACAATGAAATTTGTCTGCTTGGGATCCTCTCTCTGCCTCTCTCTCTCTCTCTCTCTCTCTCTCTCACACACACACACACACACACACACACACACACACACGAAGTAAATAAACTTAAAAATAAAAAAATTTTAATTGGCCTCAAGTAACTAAGGATGGTCAGGCTGACAGGAGTCTTCAGGGCGGTAATGCATTAGGCTCCTCAAAAACAGGAGATTCAAATGCAGACTCACAGTTCTCTGATTTCTTACGCTTTCTGATATTAGCTCCTCTTTTTTCTCTCCCTACTCCATGCTGTCAACTTCCTTGGTCATAGGCTACTGCGTCTCTCCCTTTCCATCCTCTCTTCACCCATTAGCATGATCTCAACCTTGAGCCTCCACTTCCTTCCTGGACTCATAATTGGCTTTCCTCACAGATCTGGCACATTTGCAGTATTCTTAAGGAAATTCTTTCAGAGCTGACTTATCAATATGACATAGTACCATGATACTTGAGTGGTACACAAATGTTTTAATCTTAATTTCTATTTTTTATGTTTATTTACTTTTGAGAGAGAGAGTGTGTGTGAACAGAAGAGGGGCAGAGACAGAGGTAGACCAGGAATCTGAAGCAGGCTCCAGGCTCTGAGCTGTCAGCACCAATGCGGTACCTGAACTCACAAAGTCTGAGCCGAAGTCAGATATTTAACCGACTGAGCCACCCAGGTGCCCCAATTATAATTGCTTTTTCAAGTCAGAAAAAAAATTAATGCAACAGTAATTAATACACAATAATGAATTATATTCATCTTTATGCCAATGCAGCTATAATTTGTAGTATTTTTATGGAGAAAAAGACCCACAAGGACAAAATTTTCTGGGGCCCACAGAAGTCACAATGGACCCTGAATTGTGAGTCAACCCAGCCCTACAGCCTTCCCCACTCAAAACTGGTCCATTCTAGCCTTATGGGTAAGACCCATACCAGAAGTGACCATATGAGTATTTATTTCAAAACCTGATTCATGATGATGGTTGCATTACTCAACACATACGCTAAAAGTTATTAAATGGTCCATTGAAACAGGGTAAACTTTATGATGTGCAAAATATACCTCACTGAAACTGTTTTGTTTTGTTTTTTTTTAAAGAAGAGGCGCCTGGGTGGCTCAGTTGGTTAAGCCTCTGACTCTTGATGTTGGCTCAGGTCATGATCTCAAGTTCGTGAGTTTGAGTCCTGCATCGGGCTCTGTGCTGGCAGTGTGGAGCCTACTTGAGATTCTCTCTCTCCTTCTCTCTCTGCCACTCCCATGCTTTCTCTCGAAAAATAAATAAACTAAAAAAAAAAAAAAAACCACACACACACATAATTTTTTAAGATACAGAATAAAAAAAAGAAAAGCAAAAACAGGTGTATCTAAAGACACAAGAAGATGAATTTCAGATTACTATACTTATTTGAAATTCAGAAGTTTATCCATAAAAATATGCTATCATACTGAGAGTTAAAATTTTATCTATCCTAAATATGAACACTATTACAAACATGGGAACAGAGTAATGACCTCAAAAATGTCAAGACATTCTATATGTGAAAATAATTATGGAAGTTGGTGCTAAAAAAACTAACTCATTGTAGTAGTAATTAAGGGAGCCTGGTTGCAATTAAGTACAGGAAGGATATTAAAACTTCCAACAGATATTTCTCTAAGCCACAACAGAAGAACCAGAGCAACAGAATAATTGGAACCACATCCAAATCCACTTCCTTGTTATTTACCAATATCATCTAAAGAACATTTAGATGCTGACGTGAGACAATCTTCAGTTGACAACTTTAAATCACATTAAGGATTAAAAAAAATCAAAGAATCTTATGACAAGGGTTAAAAGTTCATAGCCTTGAAACTACAAAAAAATCTGGTGCCCACTATAAACCACATCCCGGCAACCGTCATATCTCTACAATGAGACGGTTTTGTTGTGGTTGAGGCAATCAGCTCTGAGTTAATAATTAGCTACTATTCAAATCAAGTGTAATTTGTGTAATTGTACACTAGATCGCTTTTAAGAAAGGGAGTGCAAAATTTCATTTTTAGCAACTGATATTGAATGTTATAGTCATTCATTTGTCATCCTGTGTAATGCAATCAAAATGAGTAGAAAAGCATGTTTTTTCACCCACTGCATGAAATCAGTCACTTTCCAGGCAGCTGAAATGAAGTTCAAAAGCTATCTGATTAATGCGGGTGAACATTTATATATTAAAGAAAAAAGAAAATGAATACATTTTTTAAAAGGTGAAGTTTCCTATTATATCACTTTGAAAAGCATCTAGGAATAGCACTTCACATTTACATGCAGCAGATTTTAATCATTTTGTAGTTGGGTTGGGCTTTTGGATCTAGAATCTATAAATGTTATCTTAAACTGAAAGACTAAGTAAAGTGGGGTGGCTGGGTGGTTCAGTCAGTTAAGCATCCTACTTCAGCTCAGGTCATGATGTTAGGGTTCATGAGTTCAAGTTCCACGTCGGGCTCTGTGCTGACAGCTCAGAGCCTGGAGCCTGCTTCGGATTCTGTGTCTCCCTCTCTGACCCTCCTCCGTTTGCCCTCTGTCTCTCTCCCTCTCTCAAAAATAAACATTTTTTAAAAAATTTTTTTAAAGAAAGACTAAGTTAGTCAAGATTTCTCAATTATGAAAAGTTATAATAATTATGATAATAAAATAATTATGTCAGTAACCAGTTTTTTTTATCTCAGTCCATTTTTAACACTGCAAAACATATTTTCAATAACCTAATAAAATTAATGCTAGTCATCAGAATACTTTTATGAAGAATTTTTCACATCCTTTAGAGCAGTAGATTCTCAAGACAACCCAGTTATTTTAGTAGAATGTTGACTGGACACCACCGCCCCCCACCCCTGCCAACATCTATTTCCCCTTCCTCTGGCCAAAAAATAACCACACGACACTTTAGGTGAATCACATCACCCCAGTTACAGCCATATGGTTTAGGTGGAGTTAATACCGTCCCTAGTACCTAGAACAGCTTAAGCCAAGTAGCATATTTTTTTAGTCTTCATTAACTAGTTCAGGAATGGTCACTTAGCCCAGTGAAATATATGGTCTTATTTTCTGGGACTTCTAGGAAAAAGGTTTTACTTTCTCTTCCATGGAAACTGCTAAACGATTCTATGTTTCTTTAATGGCACAGTATAAAAATCTAAGACCTGGGACCAGAACCACTTCAACTATAGCTCCACATCATGAAAGATGGAGAAAAGGGGACAGAGTAAAGCAGTGCCAGCACAGAATAGGAGTGAAAACAGGAAAGTAAAGAAAGACAAGTGAAAAAAAAGACAGAGAAAAGAAATGCGCAAAGGCAGGGAAGAAAAGGAGAAGTCGGCAACAAGAAATAGGGCAGAGGCAAAAAGAGAAAAACAGAGCTTGGGCTGCAGTGGGTTAAGAGAATGAAAATGTTCTTCTCACTTCTTGCATGGCAGCCTGGACAGGCTTCCACAAAAATTAGTATCTGTACCACTGCCCTCTGAAACTCGAATGTTGTCCACAGCCCAGGGGCTATTCAGCACATGGCAACTATATCATGTACCCAGGAGACACAGTCTTTGGTTGAAAAGACCATCACCAACAGATTTTGTAGATAAAGGAACATAGGACTTGAGAGGTTAAAATCCATATTCCTAAGTGTGACACACAAGCCCTTAACCATCTTGGCCCAACCATGCTCCGAGGCCCTGTTAGAGGACTGCATCTCCGACTCCCCTTTCTGACACGGCTGCCTCTTCTACTAAACCTTGAACTGAGGTGTCACTTCACATCCCAACCTAGTGACCACAGAGCCTGGAACTCAGTGAGCCCTCAGTTGGCCAGTGCGCATAAAAATTCCAGTTGTCCATGACTCCAGATGCTGTTTTCCTCAAAATTCTCATATTTCAACAGAAACACTGATCCATCGGGTTAAATCCCATGATAGTTTTCACTCGCTGGATCTAAACACAATTAGATAATGATCCAGAGGGGCCCCCTCGTTGCACTATCTTATTCTTATTCTGAAAGTGCAGGGTGGGGGGCAGGGGGAACCAGTCCTTCTTGGGTCCCCTTGTCACCGAGTGCTCGTTTGCTTCCTCTGCCTCTTACTCAACTTGCCTTCTCCTCTGGAGCCTCAGCACAGGAAAGCTGGAGCTTGTCTGTTCCTCGGTGCCAAAGCTTTGGCCTTTATGAAGTCGGGAAAAGAGAAGCAGTAAAGATATCAGAAACCAGAATTCTTGCTGTGACTCTTTGGTCAAGTAGATCAACCTCTTCCACTTCAGTTTCCTTGTACGTAAAATAGCAATAAAAATTCCTGCCCTACTTACCTCAGGTGATTATTACAAAGACCATATAAAATAGTAGCTGTGGAGTGCCTGGGTGGTTCAGTCGGTTGAGCATCTGACTCTAGGTTTTGACTGGGGTCATGATTCCAGGGTTGTGGGATCGAGCTCCACATCAGGCTCCATACTGAGTATGGAGCCTGCTTAAGAGTCTCTCTCTCTCTCTCTCTCTCTCTCTCTCTCTCTCTCTCTCCCCCTCTCTCTGTGCCTCTCTCCTCTGCTTGCCCTATGGAAAGAGAGGCAGTAAAGATATCAGAAACCAGAATTCTTGCTGTGACTCTTTGGTCAAGTAGATCAACCTCTTCCACTTCAGTTTCCTTGTACGTAAAATAGCAANTCTCTCTCTCTCTCTCTCTCTCTCTCTCTCTCTCTCTCCCTGCCCCTCTCCCCCACTCATACTTTCTCTCTCTCTCAAAATAAAATAAAGTAAAATAAAATAAAAGTAATAAAAATAATAAAATAATAATAAAATAGTAGATGTGAAAGTCCACAGCTCTAAAATTAGACTTAATCGATTTTTACGGTTAAAAGGTAAGGACAACAGCCAAGATATGTAAACAATCTAAGTGTTCATCGGTGGATGAATGGATAAAAATAATGTGATACAGATATACACACAATAGAATGTTATTCAGCCATCAAAAAAAAAAAAAGGAAAGAGAAGAAGGAAATCCTGTCATTTGCAACAACATAGATGGACCTTGAGGACATTAAGTAAAATAAGCCAGACAGAGAGAAAAACAAATACAATATAATCTCACTTATATTTAGAATCTAGAAGACATTATTTTTTTACTTTAAAAAAAAATACTGAGGTCATAATACAGAGAACAGATTGCTAGTTACGAGAGGTAGACGGTGGATAAAACAGATGAAGGGGGTCAAAAGGTATAAATTTCCAGTTATAAAATAAATAAGTCATAGGGAAGTAATGTACAACATGGTGACTATAGCTAGTAATACTGTACCACATATTTGAAAACCACTAAGAGAGTAGATGCGAAAAGTTCTCACCTTGAGAAAACAAAATTGATGGATGTTAACCAGATATGATGATGATTTTGCAATATACACAAATATCAAATCATTATGTTGTACACCTGAAATTAATACAATATTAAATATCAGGGGTTTTTTTATGTTTATTTTTGAGAGACAAAGAGACAGAGACAGAGTGTGAGTGGAGGAGGGGCAGCAAAAGAGGAAGACACAGAATCCAAAGCAGGCTCCAGGCTCTGAGCTGTCAGCACACAGCCTGACGCAAGGTCTCGAACCCACAAATGGCAAGAGCATGACCTGAGCTGAAGTTGGACGTTTAAGCGACTGAGCCACTCAGGTGCCCCAATTTTACCTCAGTTTCTAAAAGGATAGTTAATGAGTCTTAAATACACAATTGTAGCAAACTTTGACTAGTAGGCTAAATCACTGCTACCAAGTTTGCTAAAAGTACATCATCTCATCATAGGTTGTTTATCAAGTACTTATTCTAGCTCAATGGCTTTCTACCTTTTTCTAATCTTTCGTAGCAAACCTAAAGGCTGTGTAACATAACTACTGATAACAGTGAGTCTCCAATTGATCTCAAAGGATTGGGAGAGCCTGCTATTTGACAAATAATCTGCTGGGCTTTGAGGATACCACTGTAAGCAGGAACAAACATTATTCCTGCATTAATGGAACTTATGGTCTCAGGGGACAGCATGAACAACAAACACAGACACATATCCAAAATGACTGGAATCACTGTATGTGTGTACGCATGCATGAGCTTGGACTTATGGTACCCTCACTTCGAAACAGCCCTACCAGTGATACCACCCCCCCACTCCCATCCCCACGGACCCACACACCTCCAAATTGTGAATCACTGCGTTAGGTGATGGAAGAGAATTAAACTCTATAATACACTACAGGAGAATTTCTCCCAAAGCTAAATAATTAATCACTGACATATAAGTAACTCAATCTAAATACAGATCAGGAGACAAGTAGAGATCCAACTCCTGGACCACCTCCATAATTTGCAAATACTGGTGCAAAGTGAAAAAAAAAATGTAGGGCTTCTCATCCAAAAGTAATTAACAATTTCAAGGCAGTGAGAACAGAGCATTTAAACTAAGCCTAGGACCCTCTACGATCGCACAGATCAAACACCCATGAAACCTTCATGGCTTCCATACTTATTGAATGCGTAACTCGTAGCAAGTCACTTAACCTACATCTTCCCTACAGCTATAAAATTACAGGAGGGAAGAAAAGGCTTTCAGTTTCTTCCCACAACTAACATCAGTGTTTTTCTATTCAGAAGACCATTTATTCATTTGGAGAGAATTATTTTACCCTCTTATATAACCATTAAAATGCTCACTGACTCAAAAGCTAATGTTGAAACTCCAGACATAGTGTTTCATCTGCAACCATTTTGATATTTTTCTTACCTCCAGATAATTCCTCAATTTTGTGTAAGAGGAAAAAAATCTTCAAAGTAGTTTTCCAACCTTATTAGTCTCCCATGTATGCCATTTAAATCTGAAATTCCTAACTGAGATCTCCATCTATAAAGTAATTTTTCTCATACTAAAATATCTCCTTGCACAAATTAAACTACTTTCTTTTCTTTTTTCATTCCCGGAAAATTATCTGTTCTGAATCAACTTCCACCTATGGCACAGCACCTGGACTGGCTTCAATAAAAAGCAGGCAAAATGTCAATGTGAGAGTTAGTTAAGTCTTTTATTCTACCAGTTTAGTATTTAGCATAAAATAACTGATAACTGCCTAAACCAGAGGTTCTTACTCTGGAGTCCAGGAAAAGAATTCTGGCAACTAATTAACTTGATCAGCAAAAATTACAATTTTTTTCCATCCAACTCCTAGATAAAATTTAGCATTTTCTTCAATTATGAGTGTAAGCAAAAAACCACAAGAGATTAGTAGTACCTATGGTTTGATCAGCAATAAATATTATATGTGTTTTCATATCATATTATAGGTATTGCAGATATCTTAAAACTTCATTTATGTTCACCATTCTGTCAAAATTGCAGTAGTTACTAGGCCAAATAATAGGTCTTATGGTTTAATGTGTTAGTAAAAAATGTTATGTTATTATAACACAAAATTGGTTTTTACATTGAAATAACTATATTTCAATATAATGGGCTTCCCTTGCAATCCTAAGTATATCATTTTATGCATTTAAAAATATAATTCTGAGAAAAGGTCCATGGACTTCACCAGAGTACATAAAGGGTCCACAGTACAAAAAAAGTGAAGAAACTCTGGTCAAAAGAAGTTACAGAGCTCATGTGACAATAAAATAGAACCAAATGTACTCTTGTCTCACAAGTAGCAATAGACTCATTCTAATGCTCAGTCTTTAAACTTCTATTCAACAGCAATGCCTATAAACAACAAAATCTTCATGGCCCACTTATTTTAATATGGCAATAATTAAGTCTATCAAAACAAAATAGTTTTTGCTGTTGTTGTTTGTGAGTTTATTTCTGTTTTTTTTTATTTTTGCACATGTGACCATAAAATGTGATATGAAAGAGTATAACCCAGGTAGATACATGTCTTTACAGCACAATCTAGAATGCTCTTTGGATTGGTACCTGAGATGACAGTAGGTTACAATCAATGAACAGTCCTTTCCCGGTTTTATATCTTTGTATCAATCCAGCCATGATGGCTCCATATGCATACAGGCCCGTAGCAAGATCAGTCATGGCCACTCCTGGACGGACTGGATCTCCATCCTGATATAGGGGTTGGGGTGAGAAAAACAGAGAAAATTGAAAATTGAAACCATCAGATGATTTCTCAAATAGTCTAAGATCAAACAGAAGAAAGAACTATATACGACACATGCATGCACACACACAAGAGATCTGTCAACAAGCTGCTACTGTGGATATCTGTTGGTGGTGAGAATATATATTTACTGTATGTCTCACTCCATCTCTACCAACCAAACTAAACCAAACCAAATAGGACAAGATATTTTATAAACATGTCTGAAGTTCCTTCTTTCTTAAAAAAAAAAAAAATTAATGATTGTTTATTTTTGAGAGAGAGACAGAGCATGAGTGTGTGAGGGGCAGAGAGAGGGGGAGACACAGAATTTGAAACAGGTTCCAGGCTCTGAGTTGTCAGCACAGAGCCCGACGTGGGGCTTGAACTTGGGAGCAGTGAGATCATCCCCTGAGCCAAATTTAAACGTTTAACTGACTGAGCCACCCAGGTGCTTTCTTAATATATTTTACCTGCTTATATTAACAAAATAAATAATTAGATTCAAATTTAAATGAGTTAATCTATTGGAAATGAAAAAGAACATTTTTTTTTCCTGTTGGGTAAGAGGCTCTCCCAGGAAAAAAGAAGGCAGAAGACCTGGGCTATTCTCCTTATAAGCATGCTAATTACTGGCAAATACACTAACAGTATATGCTTTAAAAAAAAAGAAAAAAAAGTAGTACTTATCCATAGAAGGCTTTTAACAGATTATTCTTATTTAGAATGGTAAACAAGCCTAGAATCTATAGGCTTATAAGGGATGGGACAGCAGCTATGTATTATCAAAGTATAAAATGTAACATTTCTTGTTGTATGAGGTAACCCGTGCACCTCATTAGATACCGTATCTCCTGCTCTGGGACTCAGAATTTTGTCTATTGTGGGAAGAAAGGATCTGGTGGCTTCTCTCAATGTTCAAGGCCTCGGTCTGCTTTTCCTGTGCCTTTTAGTTCCTTGTACTCTTCAAATTACAAGTAAAGTTTAATACTGATTAATATCTTCAAGTGATGTCAGTCAGATTTGACAATCCGATCCTTGACCTATACGTAAAGATATTAGAACTGTGCCCAGCAAGCAATAAGTACCAGATAAAAATGAGTTAACACTACCATTGCCAGTCATTGTTATATCATAGAGTACCTATTTTGCACTGCATTGAATTCTGTTAAGCTTTCATCACACATAATACCTAAAAAAACCTACATTTCATCAGGTTGGTGCATTCATTCAATCACTTCCTTATTCATTAATTCCTGCTGTTATTTAATCATTTGCAGAAGCTAGTTTTTCCTTTTTTGCAACCCATACATGAACTGTCAATCATCTTATAAGAATACTAAATAATGTTAAAAGTAAGTAAATGAGAATATATAATGAATAAACTTCTTTTTCTCTGCTTTCAACACAATTTCAAGAAAGATACAGCAATGAAAATTGGAAATGTCTGGCTGTTTTCTAACTATTATGATTGGAAAAGCATGTAGTTTTTTAGCATCCCATATACTAATGACAAAATAGTCAAAAGAGAAATTAAGAAAATAACTCCATTTACAGCTGTACCAAAAAGAATAAAATAAATCAGTAAATTTTAAGTTAAATTTGTCACTGGGATTTAAAATTATTTATTATGTTAAAAAATGAGAGGCAAGTTCAAATTTAAGTTTATAGACTCATTTTCTCACTATAAAATAATATGCACATATTGTATCGGCTATACTTCTCAGACCAATAGGAATAAAGTAGATAATAAATCCTTTACCTTATATATAAGCTTCCTGAAAGAGGTAGCTTCACCTGATTAATATTCTAAAAATATCATTACATTATTCAGAATAATAGTATTAAATGTATGAACATTAAATAAACATGAACTCATCCACAGAAACAACATTATCACTCTTAAAGTGAGAATTTGTGCCAGATAATTTTAGTAAAACACTATCTGAAACAAGCTTACTAACACACTTTAGATTCAAAGATACAAATAGGCTGGAAAAAAAGGAAAGCATGGAGAAAAATATATCTTGCAAACAACAGCCATAAGAATGCTGTAATGGCTATACTAATATCAGACAAAATAGATTGTAAAACAAATGAAAAAAATGTCACTACAGAAAATAAAAAGGTTTTATAAGGAAAATGGGGTCATTGCACTGGGAAAATCTAACCATTATAAACATATATGCACCACAAAACAGAACTGCCAAAATATAAAAAGCAAAATGTGGCATATTTTAAGGGAGAAACAGACACTTCAGATATAACAGCAGGAGGTTTCAATATTCAAATACAAATAGTGAACAGAACAACTAGAAAGAACATCAGAAAAGAAAGAAACAATTTGAACAACACCTCAGCCAAATATATCTAGATTTAAATGACTATAAAACACTTCATGAAATAACAACAAAATGCATTCTTCTCAACTGCACATGGAACATAATCAAGGACAGATCATATCATAGGCAATAAGATAAGCTATAGTGAGTTCACACAAAATATGTTCTCAAATAACAACTGAATAAAATTAGAATCATTAACAGAGACATATTTTGGAAACTCAAAAATATGTGGGCAGTAAACAACATAATCCCAATATACCAATGAGTAGCAAAGAAAATCACATAAGAAATTAGAAAATACTTCAAGATGAATAAGAGACATCCATATTGGTAAAGAAGTTAAATTATATCTATTTACAGATGACATGATACTACACATAGAAAATCCGAGACTCCACCAAAAACTACTAGAAATAATAAATGAATTCAGTAAAGTTTCGGGATACAAACTTAATACCCAAACGTCAGTAGCATTCTATATACTAATAATGAGATAGTAGAAGGAGAAATTAAGAAAATAACTCCATTTACAAGATACCAAAAAGAATAAAATACCTAGGAATAAACTTAAAGGAGGAGGTGAAAGACCTGTACTTTCAAAACTATAAAACACTGATGACAAAAATTGAAGATGGCACATGAAAGATAGTTCATGCTCATGGATTAGATTAAGTAATCTTAAAAGTGTGCATACTGCCCAAAGCAATCTACAGATTCAATGAAATCCCTAACAATATACCAACATCATTTTTTGTTTTTGTTTTTGTTTTTTTACAAAACTACAACAAACAATCCTAAAATTTGTATGGAACCACACATGTCCCCAAAAAACCAAAGCAACTTTGAAAAAGAAAAACAAAGCTGTAAGTATCACAATTCCAGACTTCAAGTTATATTACAAAGTAGAAGCAATCAAAACAGTATGGTACTGGCACAAAAACAGATCAGTATAACAGGACAGAGAGCCCAGAAATGAACCCACACTTATTGGTCAATTAATCTATTACAAAAGAGGCAAGAATACCAATGGGGAAAAGACAGTCTCTTCAATAAATGGTGCTGGGAAAACTAGACAGCTACATGTAAAAGAATGAAACTGAACCACTTTCTAACACCATACACAAAAATAAACTCAAAATAGATTAAAGACCTAAATGTGAGGGTCAGATTTCAGCTCAGTGTCAGACTTCAGCTCAGGTCATGATCTTGCTGTTTGTGAGTTCAAGCCCCACCTAGGGCTCTGCGCTGACAGCTAATAACCTGGAGCCTGCTTCAGATTCTATGTCTCCCTCTCTCTCAGACACTCCCCCACTCATACTCGCTCGCTCTCGCTCTCTCTCAAAAACATAAAACATTAAAAAATTTTTTTAAAAAAAAGGTCCAAATGTGAGACATAAAACCATAAAAAACCTAGAAGAGAACACAGGCAGTCATTTCTCTTAATATCAAACTATAGCAAAGTTGTCTATATATGTCTCCTAAGGCAAGGGAAACAAAAACAAAAATAAACTATTGGAACTACATCAGAATAAAAAGGATTTGCACAGTGAAAGAAACCATCAACAAAACAAAAAGGCAACCTAGTGAATTGGAGAAGATATTTGCAAATGATATATGCAATAAAGGGTTAAGATCCAAAATATGTAAAGAATTTACACAACTCAATACCAAAAAAAACCAATCTTATTAAAAACAAGCAGAGAACCTGAATAGGCATTTTTCCATAGAATACATACAAATGGCCAACAGACACATCACCAATCATCAGAAAAATAGAAATTAAAACCACAATGAGATATCACCTTACACCTATCAGGATGGCTAAAATTAAAAAGAAACAAGTATTAACAAAAACCTGGAAAAAAAGAAATTTTTGTGCTCTGTTGGTGGGAATGTAAATTGGTATACTACATACTATGGAAATAGTATAAGGGTTCCTCAAAAAACTGAAAATAGAAATACCATAGGATCCAATAATTCCACTACTGGCTATTCACCCCCCCCCAAAAAAAAACACACTAATTCAAAAAGATGTATAGACCTCTATGTTTGTTGCAGCCTTACTTATAATAGCAAGATATGGAAGCAACCTACATGTCCATCAAGAGGCAAATGGATAAGGAAGATGTGGTATACATGTACATATACATAAACACACACACACACACACACACACACACACACTGAAATATTACATAATCATTAAAAACAAAAAAAAAGATGAGATAGTGCCATTTGAGACACCCTAGATGGACCTAGAGGGTATTATACTAAGTGAAATAAGTCAGACAGAGAAAGACAAATACCATATGATTTCACTTATATGTAGAATCTAAAAAACAAATGAATTAACAAACAAAAAGCAGAAACAAACTTATAAATACAGATAGCAAACTGATGGATGCCAGGGGGATGGAAGGTGGGAGATGGGAAAAATGGGTGAAGAGAGGTGGTTTCCAATTACAGAATAAATAAGTCATGGGAATAAAAGGCACAGCATAAAGAATATAGTCAATGGTATCAGAACAATGTTGTATGGTAACAGATGGTGGCTACATCTGTAGTAAGAATAGCATAACATATAAACATGTGGAATGACTATCTTGTACACCTGAAAATAATGTAACATTATAGGTCAACCATACTAAAATAAAAAACTTAAAAAAAAAAAGGAAATACTTCAAGATGAATAAAATAAAGATAAACATACCAAAATTTACAAGATTCAGCTAAAGCAGTATTTGAGAGCATTTTATAGCTGTACATACCTATATTTTAAAAGAACTATTTCAAAATAACAGTGTAGCAATTTAAGCATTTAAAGAAGAATTGTCTACCAAGCATTTAAAGAAGAATTAATATTAATTCTTCATAAATGCCTCCAAAAACTGAAAGAGAACACTTCTCAACTTATTTTATAAGGCTAGTAATATACTGAGGTCAACCCACACAAAGACATCAAAAGAAAATAAAACTATGTAGACCAACACCTCTTATGAATATGTACACAAAAAATTTTTCAGCTGAATACTAGCAAATTGAATCTGGCAATATACAAAAGGATCTTACACCATTAACAATTGGGATCAATCTTCTCAGGAACAAGTTTGACTTAAGATTTGAAAATCAATCAATATAATAGACCAAATCATTAAAATAAAGGACAAATGCAAAATGATCATCTCAACAAGGGAAGATAAAGCACTGATAAAATTCAACACCCTTCATGATGAAATATTCAACACTAAGAAGAGAAGTGAACTTCTTCAATCTCATAAAGGACCTATGTGAAAAAAACACAGGTCACAGCATAGGTAAATGTGAAAAACTGAATGCTTTCCTTCTAATATCAGGAGTAAGAGAAGGATGCCTGCTCTCATCACTTCAACGTTGTACTCTCGCTTGTAGCCAGTGCAATTAAGAGGGAAAAAGAAATCAAAAGAATCTAGACTGGAAAGAAAGGGGTAAAACTATATTTGCAGATGACATAATCGTATGTACAGAAAATCTTTAGGAATCCACTAAAAAATTCTTAGAATAAATGAATTCAGCAAGTTTGCAAAATACAGGCAATATATAAAAATCTATTTTATTTCTACACAGTAACAACAAACAAAAATGATATTAAAAAAACAATTCCACTTACAATACCATCAATAGGAGTAAAATACTTAGGAATAAATGTAACAATTTATATTCTGAAAAGAGAGAAATTAAAGAAGACCTAAATAAATGGAAAGATATCCCACTGTCATGAATCAGAAGACTTTATATTGTTAATATGGCAATACTCCCCAAATGGATCTACAGAGTCAATGCAATTTCACCTACCAAAATCCTGGATGCCTTTTTCTGTAGAAATCATATATAATCTTAAAATCCATATGAAAATACCAAGGACAATAGCCAAAACAACCTAGAAAAAGACTAAAAGCGGAAGACTCAGACTTCTCAATTTTCAAAACTTCCTGCAATGCTACTGTCAATAAAGCAGCATGGTATTAGAACAAGAGAGATGTACAGGCAATGGAAGTTCTCAGATTTACTTCCCATTCATTTTTTTTTTAATTATACTTAGTTTACATACAGTGCAATATTGGTTTCAGGAGTAGAATTCAGTGATTCATCACTTAACACACAACACTCAGTGCCCATCACAAGTGCCCTCCAAACCAAGATAATTCAATGGGGGAAAGAATAGTCTTTTCAAAAAATGGTAGAGCAAAAGAATGAAGTTAGCACCCCTCCTTACACCACATTAAAAAAAAAAAAAACTCAACTCTGAATGGATCATAGATCTAAACATAAGAGCTAAAACTATACAACAGAAGAAAATATAGCCATAAACTCTCATCATCTTAAATTTGGCTATGATCTCTTAGTTATGACACCAATAGCAACAAAAGATAAAAATAGATAAATGAAAGATCATTAAAATTAAAAATGTGTGTTTCAAAGGAAACCATAAAGAAAATGAATAGACAGCCTAAAGAATGGGACAAAGTTTTTTCAAGTCACATATCTGATAAGGAACTTATAAGCAGGATTTATAAAGAAACTCAATAATAAGGCAAATAACCAACTTTTTAAATGGGCAAAGGATCTGAATAGATTTTTCTCCAAAGAAGATACACAAGTGGCCATTAAGTACTTGAAAAAAAGATGCTCAACATCACTAGCCATCAGGGAAATGCAAATGAAAACCACAATGAGCTTACAACCCAACAACAGAAAGACAACCCAAGTTTCAAAGGAGCAGAGTGTTTACACAATTTCAAAAAAAATGTACAAATAGTCAATAAGCACATGAAAAGATGCTCAACGGGAAATGTAAATGAAAACCACAATGAGATGCCACATTACACTAACTAGAATGGCTGTCTTGAAAAAGAGATAATAGCAAGTGTTAGCAAGGATGTGGAAAAATCAAAACTCTTATACAGCACTGACAGGATTATACATGGTGTGCTCACTGTGGAAAACAGTCTCGCAACTCCTTAAAGAGTTAAACATAAAGCTACCATATGACCCAGTAATTCGACTTCCAGCAATATACACCCAAAAGAATGGAAATATAGGTCTTCACAAAAAAGTTAATGTACAATTCATAGCAGCATTATTCATCTTGGCCTAAGAGTAGAAGTAACCCAAATGTCCATCAACCAATAAGTAAATAAATTGTGGGATGGCCACACAATGGGATATGTTAGGCAATAAAAAGAAATGAAGTACTATTACATGCTAAGACTTTATGCTAAGTGACAGAAGCCAGTCCCAAAAGGCCACATATTATATGATACTATTGTGAAATGTCCAGAACAGGCAAATCCATAGAGACAAAAAATAGAGCCAGGGGCTGAGAGGAAATAGAATAGGAAGTGCTGCTAATGAGTTTGAGGGTTCTTTTTGGAAAGATAAAAATGTTTTAAAAACTTTTTTATTTATTTTTTTTTAACTTTTATTTGCCATTGAGAGACAAAGAGAGACAGAGCATGATCATGGGAGGGGCAGAGAGAGGGGGAGACACAGAACATGAAGCAGGCTCCAGGCTCTGAGCTGTCAGCACAGAGGCTGACGTGGGGCTCAAACTCATAAACTGTGAGATCATGATCTGAGCCGAAGTCGGACGCTCAACAGACTGAGCCACCCAGGCACCCATTAAAAACATTTTTTTAATGTTTATTTCTTTTTGAGATAGAGAGAGACAGAGTGTGAGTTGGTGAGGCGCAGAGAGAGAGGCAGACACACAATCTAAAGCAGGCTCCAGACTCTGATCTGTCAGCACAGAGCCCGACGCAGGGCTCGAATCCACGAACCACAAGATCGTGACCTGAGCTGAAGTTGAACACTTAGTCAACTGATCCACCCAGGCATCCTTAGATGAAAATGTTTTAAATTATTGTGGTGAAGGCTGCACAATTCTGTGAATATAAAAACCACTGTGAATATAAAAATCATTGGCTGTACACCTTATTTTTTTTTTTACAAATAGTTTATTGTCAAATTAGTTTCCACATAACACTCAGTGCTCATCCCCAAAGTGCCCTCCTCCATGCCCATCCCCCCTCCCCCCCACATCCATCAGTCCTCAGTTTTTGTCAGCATTCAAGAGTCTCTCATGGTTTGCCTCTCTCCCTTTCCACCACCATTTCCGCCCTTCTTCTCCCCCTTGTTCCTCCGTCAAGTTCCTCCTAATCCTCCTATACGTGCAAACATATGATATTTGTCCTTCTCTGCCTGACTTATTTCGCTCAGCATAACACCCTCAAGGTCCATCCATGTTGCTACACAAGGCCAGATTTCATTCTTTCTCATTGCCATGTAGTATTCCATGGTATAGATAAACCACATCTTCTTGATCCATTCATCTGTTGATGGACACTTAGGCTCTTTCCATGTTTTAGCTATTGTGGAGAGTGCTGCTATGAACATTGGGGTACATGTGCTCCTATGCCTCAGCATTTCTGTATCCCTTGGGTAAATTCCTAGCAGTGCTATTGCTGAGTCATAGGGGAGTTCTATTGTTAGTTTCCTGAGGAACCTCCACACTGTTTTCCAGAGGGGCTGTACCAATTTACATACCCACCAACAGTGTAGGAGGGTGCCCGTTTCTCCACATCCTCGCCAGCATCTAGAGTTCTCTGATTTGCTCATTTTTGGCTGTACACCTTAAATGAGTGAATCATATGGTATATGAATTATGTATCCATAAAGCTGTTTCACTTTTTATACCATTATCATGCTGATAATCAAACAAAACATAAAAAATACAAATCATTAGAAATAAAGTTTTTAAAAAGTCTTTTCAAAGGCCTGCTAAAGAACATGTAGTTAGTGGAAACTCTAGAGGTTACATTTCATTCAAAGCTGTTTGGCAGCAATAACTAAGGATGTACCACTTATCTTCGAGTATAATTCAGAGGTGGCTATGCTCATACTTTGGAAATCCCTCTAATCATTCCTGTCACTGAAGAATTGTCAGCATGCCAGAGAAACAAGGAAGTGCCAATAAAATACCATTAGTGCGCAGCCAATCTCATAGGGAAACACACTGTGGCTGTGAAATGACTAAATATTCTCAGGTGCAAACCAACAGAAGCAGAGCAGTGACTGCGTACATACAAAGTATGGAACTCCCCTTCCACATTCAGGGCTCCAGCCCTACTCACATGACAATGCAAAACAATGTGTCTCTCCTCCATGTGCTATCTGCATATCAATAGATATAGGAGTTTAGGGGCACATGGGTGACTCAGTCGGTTAAGTGTCCAACTTTGGCTCAGGTTCGAACTCAACCTTGGGCTCTGTGCTGCTAGCAGGGAGCTTGGAACCTGCTTTGGATTCTGTGTCTCCCTCCCTCTCTCTCTCTCTCTCTCTCTGCCCCTCCCCCACTCGTGCTCACTCGCTCGCTCTCTCTCTCAAAAATAAATAAACATTTTTTAAAAATTTATTTTTGAGAGAGATAGACACAGCGTGAACAGGGAAGGGGCAGCGAGAGGAAGTTATAGAATCCAAAGCAGCCTCTAGGCTCTGAGCCGTTAGCCAGAGCCCAACACAGGGCTCCAACTAATCAACCTCGAGATCCTGACCTGAGCCAAAGTCAGATGCTCAACCGACTGAGCCACCCAGGCGCCTCTAAAAAAATATTTTTAATAGATCTGGGAATTTACCATGCAGAACACTTAGCCAAAACACATTTGAGGAAAAATGAGTAATTACCTGATCTTGTTAAGCAATATGCACTAGAATTCCATCATCATTTATTGGAAGAAGTGGATCTAAACAGATATGTAGACTTTTAGAAGTTAAGTAATGTTTGTATTTTACTAAATTTTAATTCTAAAAATTGCTAATAGAATAATTTTTTCAGGGTCACTTAGAAACTGCTTTAGATATAATTAGCTCTTTTAATAAATTAATATTACACTTTTGTAAGAACAATTTGTGATGATTTTCCTATGAAACTAAAACAGGTATACTTCTCATTAACAAAGGCTCTACTTAAGAACTAAGACACATGACATACAGTTATACCAGGAGGACAAAGTGGATACTAGAAATATTGTCTTCCCAATATTCACTTTCTACAATGATTCATGTATTTTTGCATCTTCACTGATAACAGTGTTGTTTTCATAAGCTCTCGCATCCCCATTCATTTATGTATTTCAAAAGTAAAACTTGAACATTAGTTTAAAAAAATAGCTAATGAAATGTGACTATAGTGGAGTTTAGTTTAGATAATACTACTGCACCAATGTTAACTTCCTAGTTTTTGATCATCATGCTATGGTTTTGTAAAAACATTACAAATGACAAAGGGTATGGGCTGAAGATTATACAGTATAGGTAAGGGTACTGGTGAAGGGTGAAGGAACTCTCTGTACTATTTTTGCAACTTTTCTGTAAGTATAAAACTGCTTCAAAATTAAAAGGTTGAAAAGTAAAACCTGAATTATTTCTTTAAAAAAAATATGACAATTTTTAATGGTAGAAATGTTTTAGTGTTTTTTGTTTCTTTTTAACAATGCAATCTAGGGGTGCCTGGATGGCTCAGTCAGTTGGGCATCTGACTTCACCTCAGGTCATGATTACACAGTTCATGGGTTTGAGCCCCACGTTGGGCTCTGTGCTGACAGCTAGCTCAGAGTCTGGAGGCTGTTTCAGATTCTGTGTCTCCCTCTCTCTCTGACCCTCCCCTGCTCATGCTGTCTCTCTCACTCTGATATTAAAAAAAAAAAAAAAAAACATTAAAAATTTTAAAGAAAACAATGCAATCTAGCAAGGGGAATAAAAATCTAAAAGGTTATTCTGTTTCCTTTACATCACAGTGTCCTAAGTTAAGAATTTTAAAAAGATTTTCTCCCATACATGATTTAAGACTATGTGATATTTTCATTTATTTCTCCATATCCCCACAAATTTCAGAGGTTACCAAATAAATTTTTTAAAGGAAACAAGGGAGAGAGGAAGAAAGAAAAATCATGTGATTTTCTAAATTATTATTTAAAACCTTGTTTGGTTTTTTAAAAAGTACATAAGAAACTATAAATCAACTCTGGAAGATGTTCACTAAAGTGGCATGAATTTGAATGTCACCAAGCATTTTTCCCCTTAGTTATATTACTCAATCTAATTACTTCATAAAACAACAAAAATGTTAAAACTGTTTTTTAAGTAGTTGGCTTCATTTCCAAAATAAAAAATTATCCTTAAATGTATCTGTGTCTGTATATCATACATTTATTTCATACTGAGTCATTCATTACACTAAGGTAATCTACAGAAAATTTTGTTTCTACCTTGGGGCACATGCATTTTTTTAGTGACCTATTTTCTAAAATATGAATTCTTCCACCATTACTCTGGAAAGTTCTTGGCCTTTCTAATTTTTACCCAATTGTCAAAGGCAGGTAATGATAAAATCTACTTCATCACAAGGGATGGGAATTAAATAAGAAAAGGTGTATAAAAGTACTTTTTACACAAATGTGACTTTTTATAAGATACTTGGTGTGGGGCTAGGAGACCCATCAGAAACATTTAGCAATAGTCCACAGGAGAGAGCCAAAGAGAGAGAACCTCAATTAAGGACAAAGAGGGAATGGACTGACTCCAAAGATCCTTAGAAATCTGAATTCTTAGAATTTGATTACTGATCAGGTGGAAAGAAAGGTTAAAAATTAAATTAATTTGGGAGAGGGGGCACCTGGTGGCTCAGGTCATTAAGCACCGCACATTGGCTCGGGTCATGATCTCACAGTCTGTGGGTTCGAGCCCCGCGTCGGGCTCTGTGCTGACAGCTCAGAGCCTGGAGCCTGCTTCGGATCCTTTCTCCCTCTCTCTCTGCCCCTCCCCCCTCTCAAAAATAAACATTAACAGAAAAGTTTTAAAAAACATTAAATTAATCTGGGAAAATAATCAACAGGAAATTAAATTTCTTAATACGAAAGTAGTATTTTGATTATGAAAACCACTGCAAGTCTGACTTGGAGCCCCAACTAGTAGGAAAAGTATCTTTAACACAAAGGGCAACATGGGGAACAGTAACAACAACAAAAAACGTGATACATTCAGATCAAACATGTCGGCCAGTGCACAAGATTGCAGACAGTCCCCGCAGTCACTGCCTTCACACTTCATGGGTGCAGACGCTGGAGCCACACACTATCCAAACCTCCTGTTCTAGAGGGAGGGCAAGATGGCGGAGAAGTAAGGAGCTCCGTACCTGCACTCGCGCCCATACATCACACAGAAAAGATCTGGAAACCTCACAAACCTCCTGTTCTAAACACACCCTCTACCCAAACCACTCATTAAAGCTAACAATATGCTGACAGTGACGTCCACATATAAATTTCTACAAAGTACTCTTTCCCTTAAATGAAGGGAAAATCCATGTAGTGGCTGAAAACACTGAACTCAGAGCTTTAGACCCAACTCCTCCACACCTTCACTTTCTCACCTATAAAAAGGCACAACAAAGTCTATCACTAGGTGCTTCACTGACACTATGGAGCACTCCAACCTAAATCACATCCTTCTAGAAGCTAAAAGGATCGCATAGCCCAGTCCCCTTATCAGAAAAGGCAGAAAAGCAGGAAAGCGTATAGTTGTTGAAAGATCAACCGTTGCTACTTACCAGCAGTTAACCAGTAAGAAAGAGAATATGGTGTTCGCGTTGAAATGCATTGAATCCAGGCTTTTAGGGGAGGACAGTACCAATAGAGGAAAAATCTTTAGACGTTTCACCTGGGAACTGGAACGGGAAGATCACCTTTCTCCATCACAACTTGAAAGACTTGAAGTCTCAACCCAACGCATCTGCATCTCAGCCTCAATAAAGCACAAGTCAGAAGCCAAAGTCACAACAAGCTGGGACCCCGGAAGGAAGGAAGAATAGAAACTGAGAAGGAAGAGAAGATCAGAGAGACCACATCAGATAGGCAGCTCAAGGGAAAATGTAACAAACCAACTTGTGCCACTCTCTGGCCACTTGTGAATGCTTCATTACCTATTACACATTACTTCATTACCTATTTCTTTCTGATAATAAATTAAAGCTTTTGTACTTCTAAACATTAAAAATATAACGGACAGATATTATACTTACAGAATATAACATTCTACAGTGCACATTAAAACCAGTATCTAGGGGTGCCTGGATGGCTCAGTTGGTTAAGCGTCCGATCTGGACTTAGGCTCAGGTCATGATCTCACAGTTCGTGGGACTGAGCCCGACATTGGGCTCTGCGCTGGTGGTGCAGAGCCTGCTTGGGATTCTGTCTCCCTCTCTCTCTGCCTCTCTCCTGCTTGCTCTTTCTCTCTCATAATAAATAAAAATAAACTTTAAAAAAATAAAACAGTTTTATAAGGGTCATCTGGGTGGCTCAGTAGGTTAAGCATTTGGCTCAGGTCATGATCTCACAGGTCATGAGTTCAAGCCCTGCATCAGGCTTTCTGCTGTTGGCACAGAGTCCCCTTAGGATCCTCTGTATCCCCTCCCCCAGCTCGCACTCTTTCTCCCTCTCTCAAAAACAACTAAACATTAAAAAAGAACTATAAATCAATATCTAAGCAACTCTTTGCACAATCCTTGAAAGTAAGCGATCTTTGCTAGGGACAAGGAACTGAAGAACAGCGAGGTTAGCTAAACGCTGTAACATGTTACAATCACTTAGCAGCTGAGTCAAAATGAGACTCCCCCCCCCCCCCCCCCCCCCCCCCCCCCCCCCCCGTCAAGTGACCTTGAGTCCACCGCCTCTACCACATCACTGCATTCAGCTATATTGCGTAAGGCTTTACGAGCAGGTTTGGATTCTTGACTATCTTGTATTTAGTAGGCCAGTAAGAAGCTCTCTTCTGGTCCCTTACAGGTCCACAATGCTGTATGAAACTTCCTGCGTTTTAAGCTACTTTAACTATGTTAAAGTTACATTTAGCTTTCAACAACAATTCTGTAAGCACCAATATTATCTCCATTTTACAGGTTATGAAGAAAGGATTTGGATGACAAATGAACTTATCAAAATCATAGAGAGCATTAGGTACAACTAGGAGTAGGACTCAGGAATTCTGACCCTAAAGCTTCTGTTCTTTTCACTACCATCTTGCCTCCATACATTATTCTAATTCCAATTCATGATCTTTTCTTCAATCACTAGAGACCAAAACTTTTAAAGATGTGAGTTGATTTGTCATTTCTACAACCGCAGTCAAGAAGTAATTAATCCCAATATGGGATTGGTTGTTCTACGCAATTCAAGTGAATTGCCAACAATCTAATGCACTTACAAAGAAATATGATTTTATCAGTGTGGAAAATGTAAACCAAACATTCTTCAGAAAGTAACTGTAAAAATCCATTCATTGGATGGATTAATGACTCCAAAATAAAAAGTAGACAAAATTAAAATTTTTCAAAAATGTTTAACACAATTACAATATTCTCTTATCTAGTGGTTAAATACCACCTAAATCATTTTAAGTTAACTCTCATAGTGAGATGCCCAAAATATCATCCAGCCTGGCTGTCCTCCTGAGTTTAAATAGGGTAAGACTAGAAGAAAATGGAATGGATGGTTAGGGAATTGTGATATTTTAAGGGATGGCCTAAGAAATAATTTGGAAAGTTTTTTTCACTTCTTTCCATGTTGTTCTTCAAGAATAGTTTCTGTGTTATAGGTTTCTGTGCTATTGCATCAGAAAGAAGCAAAATTAAATCTAAAAGTCAATGTTTCTTTCTTTTAGTAAATTATTTTTAACTTTAATTCCAGTTTAATTAACATGCAGAGTTATATTACTTACAGATGTACCATATAGTAATTCAACAAGTCTACACATTACTCAGTGCTCATCACGGTAAGGGTATACTTAATCCTCTTCACCTATTTCACCCATCCCCCATCTACCTCCCCTCTGGTAATCTTCTCTTTGTTCTCAATAGTTAAGAGTCTCTTATGGTTTGCTTTCCTCTCTTTTTTTTTTTTCTTCTTCCCCTATGTTCACCTGTTTTGTTTCTTAAATTTCACATATGAATGCTATATTTGCTTTTCTCTGATTGACTTATTTAGCTTAGCATAATAAACTCTAGCTCCATCTACATCATTGCAAATGGCAAGATTTCATCCTTTTTGGTGGCTGAGTAATATACCTGTGTGTGTGTGTGTGTGTGTGTGTCTGTGTGTCTGTGTGTCTGTGTGTGTGTGTGTGTGTGTAATCTTCTTTATCCATTAATCAATTGATGGACATTTGGGCCCTTTCCATAATCTGGCTATTGTTGATAATGCTGCTATAAACACTGGGATGCATATGCCCTTTTGAATCAGTACTTTTGTATCCTTTGGGGAAATACCTAGTAGTGCAATTGCTGGGTGGTAGAGTAGTTCTATTTTTAACTTTTTGAGGAGCCTCCCTACTGTTTTCCAGAGTGGCTGCTCCATTTGCATTCCCACCAAAAATGTAAGAGAATTCTCCTTTCTCTACATCTGTTGCTTCTCTGTGTTAAACAGATGAACTCTTGAGGGCTTTTCCCATCCTATGATTTTACCTACTTCATTCAATTTCATTTCCCATCAATGAATGATGTCTCAAAGATCTACATTATGTACTTTGAATGCAATTATTTTGTGTAGAAAAATCTTTTACATCAGTATTACAAGTTATCCAATACAATTCTTCCTGAACCCTTCACATGCATGGAATTGCTAGGATAAGCCAAATAAAAGCAGGAAATCTGGTGAAAATAATTATTTTAGTTGTTTAGTCAGGACAAAAATAGATAGAACCCAAAGCATATTAAAGCCAATCTTGGTGCACAAGAATAAGCCATCAGCACATAAAGAAACAATTTATCTTTCTGCTCTCTATGGCTGTGCATTTGTTTTATCCAAATGGATTATCAAGTCATTAACATACAAGTTTTAAAAGGCGAAGAATAAATGGTGAAAACATATCCTTTTTACCTGCTCAAAATTGCTATCTAATGTGTCAAGAGATTTCTGCTCTGACTTCCATTCTGGCCTCTTCTTTAGTAATTAGGTTCAGACACTCACAGGAGAGAAGGTTGATATTGAGGTAATTAAAGCTTACTCCATAACCGATTTTTGCCACAGGAAAAGCCAAGAGAAAACAATTAAAGCTACAAAAAGTCCATTGTTACTCACAGATTTCCACAAAGTGGAAAGATTGTGCCTCAATCCCACCTGCTCTTTATGTAGCATTGTAGCACGCTGACAGGCTGTGGCCGACTGTCCTTCCCAGAGATGGCTGTGATATACCCATCCCATCTGCCCTTCTAGTACCTTGCCACTTCCGGATCCTTGAATCTGGATGGTCTTGTGACACGCTCAATAAAACGCTGAAGAAGGATTAGAGCATAACTTGCAGAACTACTACATCACAAAACACGTATGTAATGGGGCCTTTGTCTTGCTCACCTGACTGCTTGTGCAAGTAGAGCTCTGAGCCCCCATGTAAAGAGTACACATGGAGAAGCCCCAAGATTGCACAGAGAGATGCCTGGGGGCCGCAAGACGCTCCAAGCCCACTGTTCCCTTTGACTACAGCTGCTTTAGAAACCCCCCGCCAGAGGGGCGCCTGGGGGGCTCAGTTGGTTAAGCGTCCAACTTTCGCTTAGGTCATGATCTCGCGGTTCGTGGGTTCGACCCCCGCGTCGCGCTCTGTGCTGACAGCTCAGAGCCTGGAGCCTGTTTCAGTCTGTGACTCCCTCTCTCTCTGACCCTCCCCTGCTCACGCTCTCTCTCTCTCTCTCTCTCTCCTAGAAATAAAAATAAAACATTAAAAAAAAAAAGAAAGAAAGAAAGAAACCCCATGCCAGAGCCGCCCCGCTAAGCCCTTCCCTATTTCCTGGCCCATGGTAACTATGAGAGTTAATATAATAAGTGCTGTTGTTGGCAGTCATTAAGTTTTAGGGTGAATTATTACACAATAATTGTTAGCAGAATGGAAATCAAGGCTTCCAGCTGGCCCAGAGGAAAACTGGCAATACACTGTAGATGGAACACTGAGGACACAAAAGGGGACAAGCTACAGTTCTTAGAATTCTTCAACATCCCTTACACATCCGGAGAGGAATTCTAATTTACCCGCACCACTGTAAGCTTCGTGAAAAATTCAAAATTCTTTTCCGGGGACTCTGACTACAAATCAAGTATTTAATACTTTTGCACTGGTTTATCCTCAATGTACAAAGGGAAACACTACTTCTAGCATTTGACTAAAATCACATTTTACTCTCGGGGCGCCTGGGTGGCTTAGCCGGTTAGGCGTCCGACTTTCGCTTAGGTCATGATCTCACGGTTCGTGGGTTCGAGCCCCGCGTCGGGCTCTGTGCTGACTGCCAGCTTGGAGCCTGGAGCCTGTTTCAGAGTTTGTATCTCCCTCTCTCTCTGACCCTCCCCTGCTCACGCTGTCCCTCTCTCTCTCCCCTAGAAATAAATAAAAAATATTAAAAAATATTTTTAAAAAAATAAATAAAATAAAATCACATTTTATTCTACTGAAAGGTACTGTGTTTGCACACACTTAAGTATCTTTCTTCCTAATACTTCAGAACTTTTCATGCCAAAAGTGGAGATGTCTATTCCTCTCTGAGCATGTAGCAAAAGACAGAAAATTAAACTTCCTTCTCAAAAGTCAATGTGGAAACTATTCCTCAGTGACAGCTAAACAGGGTTATGGTGCCTGACCTCCAACCAGAGGGATAACAATGGGTGAAAATTAGGTGGTTCAGAACTAAGACTAACCGAGTTAAATCTTATTTCCTCAAGGCTGCATACTGCCCTTTAGAGACCCTCCTTAATCTCCCCCCTTTTAGTCATTTTACCCTGATCTTATGTAAATTAAAATGCCAGGGTGCAAAATACACATTTTGATCTGCCCTACAGTCCAACGTCCTAGGGAAGATGCTAACTCAGAATGTAAGCTCTCGTTAACTTTCCATCAAAATTCTCTATGGTTCAAAAGGTAATTCCTGACACTCTGCATCTTTCTTTTTACAGTGTATAATGAAGTATGAATCACACGCTTCGTCCTTAACTGGTCAATCTTTCCCACAAAGGAACTTAAAACAATCTATTACTTGGTTTCCAAATAGAGCAGTAAATAAAGACTCCTAAAGATGTAAAAACTCTGAAAAGGGCATTGGGCCTAACTCACTGCCTTAAGACAGGTACATTTCTAAATCTTCCTGTACAGATGCTTAACTGTACCTCTCCTCAAGGATCTTGAGAGGAAGGAGAACAGTTACTGACTACCTAGTACACACCAGGCATGCACCAGAAAGGAGACAGGAGCTAGAGTTATTTCCCAGGTGCTGGACCACACATTATGTCATTTCACCTAAGGACATCGTTCAGGACATATTCTCATTTTTACCAATGAAAAGTAAAATGAGGTGCAGAGATGGTAAGTGGGCCTATGATTCCTGTCTCAAA
The DNA here is from genome assembly GCF_003009895.1 of Hyaena hyaena. NCBI lineage: Eukaryota > Metazoa > Chordata > Mammalia > Carnivora > Hyaenidae > Hyaena > Hyaena hyaena. The sequence continues at coordinate 2,890,579 of NW_024080765.1, forward strand.
GCACAGTGTCTTTCCATTCCACCATACCAGTAGAAATGGCATGACCTTCTTCTTCATGCACTGCACTATTCAATACCCTAATGGTCAGAAAGCTCTTCATTCAGCTAACTAAAATCTCCTCTCTGATGTGAGCACATTTTCTCTTATTTGTTATTCTATGAGCAATGAAAATAACTACTTTACATTCTCTTCCCCAAAATAGATGAAAACAGAAATCAAATTATTTCTTTGCCCTATCTCTGGTAAACACATCCAGTCCCTATAAGCTTTCATTGAAAAAACAAAAACAAAAAAACACTATTTTATATCCCTGGGATAATTTTGGCCATTCTTTTCAGGATCTTCTCTGATTATAACACTTTTTCAAAGCATGATGACTCAAAATGAACACAATGCTCTCAAAAACAACCATTTAGTGAGATAGGAAAAAAAAGGGAGGGGACGATCTTTCTATTATAAGATCCAAAACACAAAAACATTAGAAAGAAACTTATTTAAATGTTTTTTAATCCTTACCTCAAGTTTTTCAAATATTTTTACCGTATTTTCCCAAATAGTCACAACCCCCAAATTCTTTCTTCTCATTTTCTGAGTATGAGATATGATCTACCCCATAAGAAAGATATTCTTTTTATTTGCATGTCTCTTAAAGAACGTTAGGGGAGCCTGGGTGGCTCAGTCGGTGAAGCGTCATGATCTCATGGTCCATGGGTTTGAGCCCCTCATCCAGCTGTCGGCTGTCAGCACAGAGCTTGCTTCGGATCTTCTGTCCCCCTAGCTCTCTGACCCCACCCCCACTCGTTCTCTTTCTCTCTCTAAGTAAATAAATAAGTAGATAAATAAATGTTTTTAATTTATTTTATTTCTAGGAGAGAGAGAGAGAGAGAAAGTGTGAACAGGGGAGGGTCAGAGAGAGAGGGAGACACAGACTCTGAAACAGGCTCCAGGCTCTGTGCTGACGCCCGACGCGGGGCTCGAACCCACGAACCACGAGATCATGACCTAAGCGAAAGTCGGACGCTTAACCGACTAAGCCACCCAGGTGCCCGGATAAATAAATAAATTTTAAAGAAAGAACTTCAGAAGGAAACTAGATGTTGCTACACTTTATCAACCTCTTTTTATCAAATGGAAGATGAATCCTTCCTGAAACAATGAGAGATTCCAAATTCATATGTAACAAACATTCAGTGAGTACCAACTGTGTAGGAGGTCTGTATTATACTCTAGGTATACAAAAGTAAGTGTTCCAAAGACACTCTCCCTGAGTTAAGCCACTTATATTCTAAAGACAGAGAGACATACAATTAACAGCATAGTGAAAATTATATGGGTACTTAGAGAAAGATGTGGCAAATGTTGCCTAAAAAGGTAAGAAAGGAACCAGGTTATAAATGACGAACAAAAATCCTGGATACAGAGTAGTGCTTTCAATAAGGGCACTACTGGCATTCTACAGGGAGAGTTTTTTTTTTTAAGATATTTTTAGTGCTTTTTTAAAAATTTATTTTTAGACAAAGCATACATGTGCACCCACAAGTGGGGGAGGGGCAGAGAGAGAGGGAAAGGGAGAGTCTCAAGCAGGCTACAAACTGTCAGCACAGGTCCCAACACTGGGCTCGATCTCACAAACCCACAGATTGTGAGATCACAAACTGAACCGAAATCAAGCGTAGGACAGTAGGATATTGACCCAATGGAGTCACCCAGGCACCCCTGGAGGGAGAATTTTAGATTCATGAGCCCATCCCATATATCAAGGATGTTTACTCATCCCTACCCCAATGCCAATAACTACTACTAAATGCCAATAACAAACACATGTCATTGTAAAACTCCCTGAAGTAGGGGTGGACACTACTATCCAGATGAACACAGTTTCTAGAGCCTAGGCTCCCTCAAGCTCAGAACTGACAAAGTGCAGAGACCCATCATCCTACTTCTTAGTTACAGAGAGTAGCAAGGGAATGAAGTAAAGGAAAGGTAAGTAAGTAAAGTGGGTTTAAAAGATTAAGAGAGTTAATAAGGTGAAGGAATTTGTGGCATGGAAGATGCAATCAGAGAATATATCCCAAAATGGAATCTTTATATGCTACACAAGATATAAAACACGGACATCTAAGTTGGTTTGATGAACCAAACTAACTGTGACTAAGTAAGACATAACTATAGAACAGGCACTGAGTAAGATAACAGCATGGTTTCCCGTGTAATTCGCGTGATGCTTCTACAATCATGTTACAACTTTACAATCACCATTTATCAAGATGTTTTCTCTGTCTTATGAAGGAGAAAAATTCATGTAGACAACTTGTCTTATGTTACACTGAATGACAGGATGAACGTTCAAACCCAGATTTCTAATTCCTGGGACTGTTCAATGAAGGTGTTAAAACAGTTCAAGATAATGACAGATGACGAGACAACTGTGAGGGTGACAGTTTGGAATAAGAAGGCAGAAGGGAGACAAGACCAGGATGACCACAGCTCGAAGCATGGAAAAGAGAGGGTTTGTGCCGAGATTTTAGAAGTGGAGCGAGCATCGGCCTAGGTTATAGAACCACAGACTCGATGTGGGGACAGACAGCAGGAAAACTGGGACTCCATCCCTAGCCTCATGTTTGCAGAAGGTGCAATAGCCAAGGATGAACATCCTCCAGTTGAGAGGAATTTGAAAAAAGTAAATATTACCCAACCATGATATAAATAATATTACAAAATGCCCCAATGTATAATCTCTTTCTATATTGGTATTGAATATCCTTTTTGTCCTACAACATTTAAATAAACTGTTTATATTTACTTTAGGCTTTCCTCCTGGTTTTAAAAAAAGGATTTTTTTTTCAACATTTCTTTGGGATGTGTCCAACTTGTTGACATTTCTCTGGCATTTTCGGTGCTTACACATCAACTCAGTATTACATTTCCAGGAGTACCAGTGCTATATATAGATAAACTATAATAATCTTCTTCCTCTGCAATGTGAAACAAGAGTGGATTCAGCTCAGAATTATACTGAATATCAAAGGAATCAACATAAACAAATAATTTGATTGAAGAAAATGGTAAATAAAAATAATGTATTCAAATTCTGGTTATACATATACTGGACAGTTTAGAAATGTGATAACAATGACCAACCTCTATAACAAAAACTGCTGACCATTAAGAATCCTCACTCCTGGGTGCCTGGGTGGCTCAGTTGGTTAAGCACCCAACTTTGGCTCAGGTCATGATCTTGCAGTTTGTGAGTTCTAACTCTGCATCAGCCTCTGTGCTCAGAGCCTGAAGTCTGCTTCACATTCTGGGTCTCCTTCTATCTCTGCCCCTCCCCGATTCGCGCTCTGTCTCTCTCTCTCTCAAAAATAAATGTTAAGAAAAAAGAATCCTCCCTCCCAAACAGACTAGGTGCTGAGACTTCCTTACCCCAAAAAGGGTAATATGCATACATCCTCATTCCTCAGTCTATGTAATCCCAATATATAACTTTTTAGATGAGAAAATCTTAGACTGATGATCAAAAGAAAACGTCAGGGGAAAATGAGATTACAAATAAGAGAAAATATGCAAACCTAAGATTATAAGCAGACAATTCAGCCTGTTTTTTTTTTTAACTCTTTCATAGAATAAAGCAAAAACAAAATCATATCTTTAAGCCTCCTGTTATTATTCTTTTCTACTGCAATTTATGGATGAGTTCAAACTGAATGACATCTCTATTACTATTCTCTTTCTAAGTTTAAACCAAATATTTACTTTTTATCCTATGAAAACAAAAGAATCATTAAACATAAATGTGTTAAAGTTTTGAAAAAGTAATTTTCTTTTTTTTTTAAATGTTTTCAATGTTTATTTATTTTTGAGAGACAGACAAACAGAGCATGAGTGGTGGGGTCGGGGCGGGGGGCTGTAGGTCAAAGAGAGAGGAAGATACAGAATCTGAAGCAGGCTCCAGGCCCCAAGCTGTCAGCACAGAGCCCAACGCAGGGCTCAAACACACAAACTGTGAGATCATGACCTGAGCCAAAGTCGGATGCTTAACCGATGAGCCACCCAGGCACCCCAGGAATTTTCTAGAAAAAAAGAACAGGTACAGTTTTAAAGGCTTTTGAGGTACAGAAAAAGAAACAGTAATCAAGAATAATTTGATATCTTAAACTATAGAAGGTTGCATGGCTTTTTATAGTATAAAGAAATTTTTAGCAAGCATTAGACATTTTAGAATTAAGACATACTCCTTCTAAAATGAAATGCTTTCTGTCCCAGCCTGCGATATTTTATCATAGCAGCTTGGAAGGACTCAGAACCTAGAGAACTATTGATTAGTGTACATTTGGTGAACAAATAAAAAGAATCAAGCATTAAAAAATAAAATGCTTTCTCTAAAAGAAATACATTTTAATGGCGAAAACGGACAGTAAACAATAAACTGATAAGAATAGGGGTGCATGGGTAGCTGAATCAGTTAAGCATCTGACTCTTGATTTAGGCTCAGGTCATGATCTCAAAGTCTGTGGATTCCAATCCTGCTTCTGGCTTGGGATTCTCACTCTCCTTCTCTCTCTCTGCCCCTCCCCCACATGTTCTCTCAAAATAAAAGAAAGAACTTTTTAAAAAAGAATGAAATATCATTCCACACACAATAAGTGCTTTGAAGAAAAAGAAAGGAGGGTAAGGAGGTGGAGAGTGACTGGAAATATTGTGAGATGGGTGGACAAGCTAAAAGTAATGTTGCCCTTTCAAGACTGACCTTTACTTACTAGGACACTAATTCACATATTCCATTTATTCAGCACATACTCTTATTTAGGCACTACAATAGGTGGAATCTTCACAACAACTATGAGAAATAGGTATGTGATTGCCATTTTACAGATGAGGGAATGGACTTTCATAGTACCTTGTGTAAAATTACTTAGATAATAAATAACAGAGCCTAGATTCAAACTCTATGTAACTCAAAGTCCATGCTTTTTTTTTCTATATCACACAACTGCTCTGATAAAGATCAAAATGGCCTCATTGTTTCCAAACTACAATTCCTTACCATAGTTATAATATTCATTAGCTCTACAAAGTTTTAACAAATCAAATCATTTTTATACACTCTATTTCTGAGAGGTGTTAGGAAATAAGAAGAATGATATGTTATTAACTCTAAAACTTCAGTACTTTGAGAATTATTATTTATAACTTCTGTAATAATTATATTTGAAAATTCTTAGTAAGATTTTCTGTGTCTCACAAAACATTTTCCATGATTTGGATACTATCCCAAAATATTTATTAAAATAAAACCATATTAACCAATGTATGGTATATCCTTAGAATTTTTTTATCTTGGAATCTTATGTGACCTACAGAATTGTAACTTTAATAAACAAATCAAAATGTTATTACACATTGTTTTATTTGGGAAAATACAAGTATAATTGGAAAATTACTGTTTTCTGCTAGTGAACAGACACATTAAAGCACAATTCTACCAACCCATTTATACCTTCCCCATCATCTTCTTTGTGTGGATTCTATGGGTGTTGTTTGTTTTTCCTAGGTCATATAAATTAGTCCTATTATGAACCAAAGATGTAAAACTCTGAAACGATGGAATGATGATCCTGAAAGGCAAAGACCATTGAAAAGAACCAAAACTGAGGAGCAGCCATGTGGTACAGCTCCTTACTTCCCCGCCCTGTCCAGGCAATACTAAGGAAAGATAGCTTTAGTTGACCAATTCCTGAGAATCCACACCGAAACTCTCTAATAGGAAAGAAGCACAATAAAAGAGTTAAAAAAAAAAAAAAAAAGAAGAAGAAGAAGAAGAACCCTGAGAAAAGAAAACTTAACACAAGTACCCTTAACGGAGGAGTGCCTGGATAGCTCAGTCTGTTAAGCATCTGACTCCTGATTTTGGCTCAGGTCATTATCTCATGGTTCCTGGGATCAAGCCCCATGTCTGGCTCTGTGCTTCAGCACAGGGCCTGCTTGGGATTCTCTCTTTCCCTTTCTCTCTGCTCCTCCCCAACTCCTCCACTCCCTCTCAAAATAAATAACTAAACTTAAAAAACAAATGCCCTTAAAGGAAAAAGTCTAACATCCAGAACCAAGGCAAGAAGCGGCGGCAGGCTTTGCCTTGTCCATTCCTATGGGAGTTCACACACCACTGGCTGGCTGAGGTGGGCCTAGCGCAGGGCACTTGCTGGGGTCTAGACAGAAGCAGCCCTAAGCCCCAGGACTGCACTCAGTCCTGCAAGGCTTGGCCTCCTACCACACCCCACTCAACCTCTTTAACCTCATCCCACTCCTATTCCTATACCTGCAACAACTCCAAGTTGCCAAAATGATTATTGCAGTCCAGAATTTCAATGCTTTGGACCCTGACTAGAGCTGGTATTAGAGAGACAGCAAGTGAGTAAAAGTACTTAAGTATAAATAATGACTAAACTTCGACTAAGTCAAAGTACTGATCAGCAACAATTGGGAAGTGATGAAAGGGAGGCAGAGGGAAGAAATGTAAGAATGCTAATAATTTCTCATAGCACGAAATCAACACATAATGTTTAAAAATGAACATGAGGTTAGTTAACAAAGCATGAAATGACTCCAACATCATTTGATGGGTTTTCATAATCTCTTGTCTCAACCTTGAAAGGATCTGTTATGCACAATTACTTTTGTAAAGAAGGAAGATTTAGCTAAATTCGAGCAATGCCTTCTATTTCACTTAATTTATTGCTCCTCTGTTAAATTCAACTGTACTTAATACTTATTGGCTTTAAATCAACAAGAATATTATAGTCAAGATACATTATGACCTTGTTCTTATGAAATTATTTCCATTCATCATGCCATCTGAATATGCCCACTTGTAAAGCAGAAACAGATGTCTAGAATGATGCTCACCAAATATTACTACTAGTAACTTCTGAGTGGTAAAATCTAGGATAATTTGTTTTCTAATCCATTATATTCTGCATTGTTTAACTTCTTTTTATAAGTTTTTTTTTATGTTTTATTTATTTCTGAGAGAGAGAGAGAGAGACAGAATCTGAAACAGGCTCCAGGCTCTGAGCTGTCAGCACAGAGTCCAACGCGGGGCTCAAATCTACGAACCATGAGATCATGACCTGAGCCGAAGTCAGACACTTAACCGACGAGCCACCCAGGTGCCCCTTTTTATAAGTTTTTAATTCTAGTTAGTTAACATACAGAGTTATATTAGTGGCAGGTATATAGTAGAGTGATTCAACACTTCCATACAACACCCAGTGCTCATCACAACAAGGGCATTCCTTCATCCCCATCACCTTTTTAATCACCCCCTACCCACCACCTCTCTGGTAATCATCAGCTTGTTCTCTATAGTTAAGAGTCTGTTTCTCAGATTGCCTCTTTCCTTCTTTTTCTTTTCTCCTTTGCTGAGTCATTTTGTTTCTTAAATATCATGTATGAGTGAAATCATATGATATTTGTCTTTCTCTGACTATCTTCTTTCACTTAGCATAATACCCTCTAGCTCTATCCATGTTGTTCCAAATAGCAAGATTTCATTCCCTTTTATGGCTGAGTAATACTCCATTGTATATAAATGCCACATCTTTTTTACCCATTCATCCATCAAGGGACACTTGGGCTGTTTCCATAGATTGGCTATTGTAGATAATGCTGCTATAAACATCGGACTGCATTTATCCCTTTGAATTAGTACTTTTGTATTCTTTGGGCAAATACCTAGTAGTGCAAATCCTGGATCATAGGGCAGTTCTATTTTTAAATTCTTGAGGAACCTCCGTACTGTTTTCCAGAGTGGCTGCACCTGTTTGCACTCCCACCAATGGTGCAAGAGGAGTCCTTTTCCTCCACATCTTTGACAACACTTGTTGTTTCTTGTGTTTTTTTTTTTTAACCCTTCTGAGGGGTATGAGGGGATGCCTCATTGTAGTTTTGATTTGCTGTTCCCTGATGAACTGTGATGTTGATCATTTTTTCGTGTGTCTGTTGGCCATCTGGATGTCTTCTTTGGAAAAATGCTTATTCATGTTTTCTGCCCATTTCTTAACAGGCTTATTTGTTTTCTGGGTATTCAGTTTAATAAGGTCTTTGTAGATTTGGGATACTAACCCTTCATCAGATATGTCATTTGCAAAAATCTTCTCCCATTCCATAGTTTGCCTTTTAGTTTTGTTAATTATTTCCTTCACTGGGCAGAAGCTTTTTATTTTGGTTTAGTCCCAATAGTTTATTTTTTATTTTGTTTCCCTTGTCTCATGAGACATATCTAGAATGAAGATGCTACAGCCGATGTCAATAGAGGTTACTGCCTGCTATTCAATATAGTACTGGACATCCTGGCCACAGCAACTGGACAACACAAAGAAATAAAAGGCATCCAGATCAACAAGGACAAACTAAAACTTCCACTATTTGCAGGATAACATGATACTGTATATAGAAAACCCAAAAGACTCCACCAACAAAACTGCTAGAACGAATTCAGTAAAGTTGCAGGATACAAAATCAACATACAGAAATCTGTTGCATTTCTATACACGAATAATGAAGTGGCACAAAGAGAGATTAAGGAATCAATCCCATTTACAACTGCAACAAAAACAATAAGATAGCTAGGAATAAACCTAACCAAAGGGGTGGAAGATCTGTACCTTGAAATCTATGAAACACTGATGAAAGAAAAGGAAGACGGCACAGAGAAATGGAAAAACATTCCATGCTTGTGGATCAGAATAACAAACATTGTTAAAATGTCTATACTACCCAAAGTAATATAAACATTCAAATTCAATCCCTATCAAAATACCAACAGCATTTTTCACAGAACTAGAACAAACAATTCTAAAATTTGTATGGAACCACACAAGTCCCCAAATATCCAAAGCAACCTTGAAAAAGGAAAATAAATTGGAAGCATCACAATTCCAGACCTCAAGTTATATTACAAAGCTGCAGCGATCAAAACAATATGGCACTGGCACAAAACAGACACATAGATCAATTTAACAGGACAGAAAACCCAAAGATGAACCCACCGTTATATGGTCAATTAATCTTTGACAAAGCAGGAAAGAATATCCAATGGAAAAAAAACAGGCTCCTCAAGAAATGTTGATGGGAAAACTGTACAGCAATATGCAAAAGAATGAAACTGGACCACTTTTTATACTATACACACACACAAACAGAAAAGATCAAAATGCATTAAAGCCTTAAATGTAAGGCCTGAAATCATTAAAATCCTATAAGAGAACACAGGCAACAGTAACCTCCTTTGACATGGGTTGTAGCAACTTCAGCAAACTCAGCACCCAAAAAACAAATTACCCAGTTAAGAAGTGGGCATTTTTCCAAAGAAGACATCTAGATGGCCAACAGACACAGGAAAAAACGATCAACATCACAGTTCATCAGGGAACAGCAAATCAAAACTACAATGAGGCATCCCCTCATACCCCTCAGAAGGGTTAAAATAAAAAACACAAGAAACAACAAGTGTTGTCAAAGATGTGGAGGAAAAGGACTCCTCTTGCACCATTGGTGGGAGTGCAAACAGGTGCAGCCACTCTGGAAAACAGTACGGAGGTTCCTCAAGAATTTAAAAATAGAACTGCCCTATGATCCAGGATTTGCACTACTAGGTATTTGCCCAAAGAATACAAAAGTACTAATTCAAAGGGATAAATGCAGTCCGATGTTTATAGCAGCATTATCTACAATAGCCAAACTGTGGAAACAGCCCAAGTGCCCATCGAGAGATAAATGAGTAAAGATGTGGTGTATATATACAATAGAATATTACTCAGCCATAAAAGGGAATGAAATCTTGCCATTTGGAACAACATGGATAGAGCTAGAGGGTATTATGCTAAGTGAAAGAAGGCAGTCAGAGAAAGACAAATACCATATGATTTCACTTATATGTGGAATTTAAGAAACAAAACAAATGAGAAAAGGGAAACAATAAAAGAGACAGTGAGGCAATCCAAGAAACAGACTCTTAACTATGGAGAACAAACTGACGGTTACCAGAAAGGAGGTGGGTGGGAAACAGATTAAATAGGTGATGGGGATTAAGGATGGCACTTGTGATGAGCACCAGGTGCTATATGGAAGTGTTGAATCACTAGACTGTATACATGAAACTAATATTACACTGTATGTTAACTAATTGGAATTTAAATTAAAACTTAAAGACAAAAATTGTCACAGCTACCCCAACCTTCAGCAACCACCACCCTAATCAGTCAGCAGCTGCCAACATCAAGGCAAAACCCTCCACCTGACAAAAGATTATAGCTCACTGAAAGCTCAACTGATCGTTAGCAATTTTCAGCAATAAAGCGTTTTTAAGTTAAGGAAGTACATTTTTTAAGACATAATGCTATCACACACTTAATGGACTGCAGTGTAAACATAACTTTTATATTCCAAAAGTTCATTTGACTTCCTTTGTTGCAATACTGGCCTTATTGTGGTGCTCTGGAACCAAACTCATAATATCTCTGAGGTATGCCTGTACATACATATTTCACATTTCAAATAGGTCCTTATTCTCAGACATTGCTGACAGGAGTATCAATTGTTTGAATCTCATGGAATATCATTATCTATCAAAAGTACAAATGAAAAAATCCTTTGACACAGCATTTTTTCCTAGGGACTTTTTAATACAGATATAATTACACATGAAAAAATAACAGGTGCAAGAATATTCCCTGTCAGAGCACCTGAGTGGTTCAGTCAGTTAAGCATCCAACTCAGTTTGGCTCGGGTCATGATTTCATGGCTTGTGAGACTGAGCCTTGCATCTGTCACTGAAGACCCTATTTAGGATTCTCTCTCTCCCCCTCTCTCTCTGCCCCTCCTCCACTAGAGCACTTTCTCTCTCTCTCTCTCTCCTCTCTCTCTCTCAAATATAAATGAACATATTTTTTAAAAAGAATATCTCCTGTAATCTTATGTAAATAGCAAAATAATCAAAATAAATGAAATGTCCATTAAGAAGAGGCTTCTTAGGTAAATTATGGCATATCTATAGATGTAAACACAATGAAAGGAAGTGTACTGATACAGAATAAGCTCCAAGATACATAAAGCGAAATAAAATACAATAGAAAACATTTAGTTTATGTAACCCAAATTGTGAAATTTAAATTCTAAAGCTTCTAGGAAAAAAACATAGAAGAAAATCTTCCTGCCTTAAGGGCAAGTAAAGATTTCTTAAACAGAACATAAAGAACACTAACAAATAAATGGAAACCATAAATTCAACTTAAAATTTAAAACTTGTAAAAAAAAAAAAGCATCATTACAATAGTAAAAAAGGCAAGCCCATAGATGGGGAGAAAATATCAGCAATACATTTATCTGACAGACACTTGTATCCAGAATACAAAAAGAAATTCTATGAATCAATGATAAAAAATGACACTCCAAAAAAAAAAAAACAGAAAAGATTCTGACATATAGTTCAAAAGAGATCCAAATGGCCACTAGCAATATGAAAAAAATTGTATATCATTATGCATCAGGGAAATGCAAATTCACATCACAATGAGTACCTACAACATACCCATCAGCATCACTATAATTAAAGAGACTACCAATGGCAAGGGTTGGTGAAGATAACTAAAACTTCTGCCTATAAACTGGCACCATTCTGGAAGACTGGCAGTCTACTAAAGCTAAATGTATCTCTAACCCATGATCCATCAGTCCCACTCCTAGGTATATACCCAAAATAAGGGAGTGTGCATATCCAACAAAAGACATTAAAAAGAATGTTCATGGAAGTTTTATTCATAATAGGCAAAAACTGGAAACAGCTCAAATGTTCATTAATAAAACAGTAGATAAATTGTGATATATTCAACCAGGAGAATACTATACAGCAGTAAAAACATACCATGAATGCACACAATTGAATGAACCTCAAAACATTACGTTGAGCAAAAGAAGCCAGACATGAAGGTACTCCTTAACAATATGATTCTATTGATAGATGTTTAAGAAATAAAAGTCTACAGAAGTCAAAATAGTGGTTACAAGGAGGAGGTACTATTTAGGAAGAGGCGTGAGGGAACAGTCTGGGGTGAATTAGGTGATGTTTAAGCCGGTGTATATATCTGTAAAATATCATTAAGCCATACCCTTAAGGGGCGCCTGGGTGGCTCAGTCGGTTAAGCATGCGACTTTGGCTCAGGCCATGATCTCATGTTTCGTGAAATACAGGTTTCATACATCACACCCCTTCCGAAAACTTCCATAACTCCACCGTGAACAAACAACATCCCAACTTCTTCCCTTGAACTTAAAGACTTTGCAGAGTAGCACCTTCACCACTTTTCTCCCACTGCTCTGAAACCTTAATTCAGCTCTTCCAATAACTGGCCCATTGCTTTGCCCTACATAATCTTGATCCCTGCCTTCTTCTCTGTCCTTATTTACTCTGCAATCTCTACTAGGGATGATGCTATCCACTTTTCCAGGTGGCTTTCAACTCAAATCGTGCCACTTTTTTCAAGTCCTGCTCTGAGCCACACTTACATTTACTTCAAGTTACAGTAAGTTCTTTGTAACAGATTCCAAGTGAGCCACAAATAGGATTTTGAAGAATTTATTAGTTACATTAAAACACACACACACACACATTTGGAGAGTACCCATTGCTCTGGGCACTAAGACATCAAGTCGGATAAGAGGCTGTCCCCAGCCTGGAAGTTCTCACAGAAACAGCTGACAACTGCCCTCATACCGCCTTGTCCTCATACATCTTCCATTCTCAGCTGCCTGCAAGGCACTTAATTCATGATCAACATCCCACATACAGACACACATCCACACACATACACATTTCCCTATCCCAGGCCTCTACGATCATAAAACTCAAAGGCTTTCCAAAGTTGCTTATCCTCAAGAAAAAGTTAGAGATCTTCTGTCCTATGACTATATTGTCTGCTACAGAGCATTCCACTTAATTTTATGCACTTTTCTATTCTTTACAGAATATTTATAATTTTTACATAGGTATATGTCTTAATCTAGTTAATCAAATTGTTACTTACATAGTAAGTTACTTAACTTATGATATCTAATACAATACTATACACATATGGTCAATACATCATTATTCATTGATTGATCAAAATAACCCATCTTGATGTTTATATGTGCTATAAATTATAGGTGAATTATTACTCAGAATACATATTACATGTTTATCAGTCATTTACTTTCCAGAATCTCATACTCACTGGTTTCATTCCCAGCCCTTCTCCATATTCCCTATTCATTAAAAAAAAATAAGATAAACAGATAGATACCTGTTTTAAGTAATGACTGGTTAGCACAGAGCCATGAACATGAAAAAGATAATATAATTTTGTTTGAGGCACAAGGTTATAATTTAATCATAATATAGAGAACTTAGTAAGTCATTGGCTTCTGTCAGAGGCTATCAAAGAATATCTGCTGCCTACTTTCAATGCAAAGGGGTTTTCAATAATAACACTTCTCAAAACGTCTCCAAGTGTTATCTGTAAACTATCTCCATCAGAACAATTTGGGGTCATCGTTAAATATGTGTTAATGATTTATGGGCTTAAGCCCACAGATCAGTATCTCTAAGAGTGGAGATGAGAAATCTACATATATACCAAGCACTTGCTGACTATTTATGTACTGTCCCACATTATATGCAACTTTGTGTGTTTGTTTTATAAAAGACATTTTATTTGCTTAATCCAATACCTTGAAGAGAAAGTATATGACTATCACCTCCAGGTGTACTTCACTGAAACACAGAGAAGCTCAGTGATATGTTCAAGGTCACACAGCCCAGTGCCAGATATTCATTTATCATTCATTCAACATCTATTCAATAAGTGCTTACTAAGTGCCAGACTATTCTAGGCAGAGATACAGCAATGATGAAGCAAAGACCATGGTCTTCTGAGGCTTATTATTCTCCCGGGGCACATTGTAGGCAGCCAGTAAACATTACAAGGAGTAAGTGAGATAGAGTGAGACCTCTGGGCTCTTAATCAAATGCTTTCTCACTACACCACATGATTGATTCACTAACTGTAACATACAATATCATGCAGCCTGCATAGGCAAGATGCAAATACAATAAAAATCAGAATTCATTCTTCAGGCAGTATGGAGAGCGGCTACAGTGCCAGGGTGTAAGGAGTAAAGCAAATCCAGGTTAAGTCTGGCTTTAACACTTTATGTACCATAACAGGACTCTGGACAAGTTATCTAACCCTGTAAGCCTTTATTACAGAATTTATCAATGCCTACCGAGAAGGCTCAATGGAGGATCAAAACTTATAACAGCTTATGTAAGCATCAAGCATGGGTCCAGCAGAGTGAAGGCACTGGTTAGCAGTTCTCTTTTCCTCCACAATCAAATATGAATCTTATCTGACAACTCCACAGCATGCCTAACCTAAAAGGCCAGATTTTAGATCTAGTGGAAATCAACTGTAACTGGATTGCTTACATTTCATCATAAAGACTGCTTTCACAAATTTTATCCTACATTATATACTTAGGTGATACCCCCTTGGGATAAAAAGCACAATTTATCTTGTCATTTTTTTTTAAATGCACTTTTAAGCTTATCATGATACTAGTCTATACTTTGGGAACATCACCCATTTTATAGGAAGAATTACATTAGATCATCACTTAAAAAGCGTATATATGTAATAATGCATCTTCTCTTCTTATCAAACTATTAAGTAATACAATAAGCTCCTAAACAGTAAGTTCAGCTACCATTTTCTACCTCTCCCACCTCATTTTCTCCCTTCTTTGTCAGCTCACAACAATCCAATGATACTGGAATTCTTTGGCTTCCTCAAATGTACCAGATTCTCCAACATTTAGACACCAGCACTGGTAACCAGGCTGATGCCTAAGTGGGTCCCACCTTACACATCTGACCCTCAGAGTAGCCTTCCCTGATGAACCATCCCGACAATGTTAGGCTGCACTGTGTAGAGCGGTGTGGTGAAGCCTCAGGATAGTGATACATGACAGAGAAGCCTGACAAGATGGAGTTATGCTACAGCACAAATACACAGCTGTGCAGGTAGATAAAAGTTCATGAGCAATATGATATAGCTGACAATAATGTATCCTCATTGGCTATTTGAAGATATTAGCCAGGGCTTTCAGGAGTGTGCCCTCCTCTGCCAAGAGGTATAAAATACTGCTGACAACAGGGAGTTCGATTAAAGGGAGCCCCCAACGTGGCCTAATTCTCTTCACTTCTGCTTTTATCCTTCATTGTCAAACCACATTTTGCAGAGAACTTTGGAAGTACCATATTATAATGGTCTGGGGCACACTGTTGTATATGTTAATAGTATATACAGCCATTCTTCAGAGTTCTTTTTATTTGTATTTAATGCTAATGTCTGTTTTCTCCACTTAAGGACTGCACCTGCTCTGTTACCTGCTTTATCACCAGTACCCTCCGGTTCCCAGCATAGGGAGGGAACCCATGCAATAACCATTCACTGGATCAGTGAATTAAGATATAAAGATGTCTCCGTGTGAAAGAAATACAGTACATAGAAGTTAAGTTTACCTAATACATGGAAAGTATATAAATTAATGCTGGGCACATAGTAAGCACTCAATGAATGCTATCATTATCTGCTTGGCTAGAACTAAATCTCCCCAAAATCTAGGATAACAGAAGAGAGAGCGGCTGTTAGTGACTGACAGATGCTAAGGTTGAGCACACACCTGGTGGTCACCCCTGTCAGAGAGTATAGCACACTGCAGTAAGGGAACCACAGTGATCCTTCACAAAAGCTGCTTTTGAGTTAGTTCATTTTAACATGTGAATATACAGATTTAAAAGTCCAAGATCTGGGGTGCCTGGATGACTTAGACAGTTAAGTGTCTGGCTCTTAGTTTCAACTCAGGTCATGATCTCACAGTTCATAGGATCTGGCCCTGCGTTGGGCTCACACTGAGCACGGAACCTACTTGGGATTCTCTCTCTCATTCTCTCTCTGCTCCTCCCTCGCTCTCTGTCTGTCTGTCTGTCTGTCTCTCTCAAAACAAATAAATAAACATTAAAAAAAAAGAAAGTCCAAGATCTTTTCATATTTATGGTTGAGTTCAGTACTCTTTTTTTTTTCTTTAATGTTTTATTTATTTCTAGGAGACAGAGAGAGAGAGACAGTGTGAGCAGGGGAGAGTCAGAGAGAGAGGGGGTCACAGACTGAAACAGGCTCCAGGCTCTGAGCTGGCAGTCAGCACAGAGCCCGACGCGGGGCTCGAACCCACGAACCGCGNGGGGTCACAGACTGAAACAGGCTCCAGGCTCTGAGCTGGCAGTCAGCACAGAGCCCGACGCGGGGCTCGAACCCACGAACCGCGAGATCATGACCTGAGCGAAAGTCGGACGCTAAACCGACTAAGCCACCCAGGCGCCCCAACTTCAGTACTCTTAAAACAAAACCACTCACAATAATAATGTCTGTACACATAAGCTCTTCTATGGATAGAGCAAAGAGAGAGATATCCATCCTCCATCCTCCTCATGGACAGAAAGAAAACCGGTGCCCTTAAATATTTTAAGAAAAGGCTACACACATTTTTTTCTTAGAGTTGTGAAAATGAAACAGACAATAAAAGCAACAAATACTTATATCTTAAGACACTGAAATCCCAACAGCTGCTTTAAAATTAATAAAAAGAAGGAAAGGCTGCAAAAGAGAAGACTCGAGATCACTCTGCCTCCGTTTATCTCAAAACTGCAGCAATATTTCCTAAAGAATTCACTGACGAAGGTGATTCAGTGAAGGAACGCCTAACGGTGAAAAGGTGTTAGGCCTACTGATCCAATCTATTTTGGAAATGGATGCCTTTCGTTATTTTTATACCTTTTTTTTTTTAACTTTCATACCTTTTTTTTTTAACTTTCATGCCCTTCTTGCTGTTTTCTCGCAGAATCCATTTTCTAAGAGTCTTTGATCCAACCAAACACATTTTAGTCATCTCTATACTCTTTAGAAATTCCCAACCTATTATCAATAAAGAGGGTTTGTTATAAAATCCAATAATTCTCCCACTGTCAGAACCTAATGTATATAACAATCAGACACAACTCCACCTGAGGCTTTAAGGAACAAATTTTTAAATACATGACCATTTATTAATATTCCAGAGGGAAAAAGAGACCTTCTCATCTGTACGCTTGCCAAACGAGGGTACTCTCATAGGAATAGATCCTCGCAGTCTGGTCTAGTCAGTCATTCTACTTCACAGGACTATTCCTAAGTCACATCCAGGTGCCTACACCAAGCTTGAATGATGTAATACACGTAGAAAAAGTATTCATTGCTTAATTTTTTTGCTTCTTGCTTTTTAAAGAGATTGTTATAAGATAACTCCAATTTAGGCTTATAGGTTAATGAATAGGAAAATCCCTTTGGAAGAAATAGGGGCTACATTTATGAATATTCTAAAGCTAAGGAGTGATACCTACCTCAGGTCCTGTGATGTGCATCAGACCAGAAACAGCAGAGGCAACAGCGTCATAGCCAGCTCGCTGAGACAGTGGGCCTGTCTGACCGTACCCTGAGAGAAGAAGAATACACATAATCAGTAACAAGCCAGGGGAGCAACGGTACAATAGTCTGTTCAAAACCCTTCGTATCCAGAAATCTCATAGCTAGCAATTTATTACTGTTACAAGGGATACAATAGTATACCTTGAAAAGGAAGCAATGACAATTATTTATGATCTTATACCCCAAAAGGGTGCAAACTGCTAACTTGAGGTCTGAATCCCACCTGCATGAATGTTTTGTCTGGCCTGAAGAGTGTCCTGAAATGATTTTATTTAGTTTCTAGTTGTTTAAAAAGCAGGAGAAAACACATAAAATGCAAATCTCTGGCTTCTCTTGAAAAATCAGAAAAGAAGTTCGAAACTAGGTCCACACGACAATCTAGAGTTAAGTAACACCTCTTCCCTTTACACAGGGAAATAAAAGTCTCTAATTTGCCATTCCTCCACCAGGCTTACTCCTTTATGCCTGAGCCTAATTCATTCCCAGACTCCAATCACATATGTAACTCTTGTTCTATACAAACCAATAATACAAAGTAAAATAAAACAATGTCTCTCTAGGATCTGTTTACATATTTTCTGAGGTATGCAAAAATATACACATAAACAATTATTAAAAATTTTTAACATAAATAATATTATTGCATGACCTAACAGTGTATTCTAAGATTACAAAGAGAAGGTGAAGGTATTACTTTTTCTTTTCTTTTCTTTTTTCTTTCCACCAGCAAAAATCAAGAGAACGCAAGAAATAGTTTCTCCTACTCTCCTAAGTTCCTAAGTCCTGGCACTTATGATTGAATAATAAAGATTATTTCAGGTGCTACATGACTCTGTCTCCAAATCCTAGATTTTCAACCAAAGAGTGAACACATGAAAAGCCTCCAGATCCATAAGCTATAAGCTGAAATTTCCTGCATACCTCATTTTAGAAAGACCAGAAAGGGGTGCCTCGGGGCTTTTGCTTGCCTCTCCAGCCACCTGGAATATTCTCCCTCCATTTCACTCCATATATCCACATACCTCACTCCCTCACATCCTCCAAAACTGCACTCAAATTCTCCTTACCAGAGAGCCTTCCCTAAGAACTTTCATGAAAAAGAACTCTCACTTCTCACTCTTAATTTGCCTTATCTGACTACATTTGTCTTCATAGACTCATCACAGGATATATAATATAGCTATGTGTTTATTGACTTAGTCTGTCCCCCCCCTTCCAAAATGTGTGCTCCAGAATTTTTTTCCATCTGATTCACTGCTGGGTTCACAGCATCTAGAGTAGTATTTAGTAACATTCATTGAATAAATGAATACTTGTCACATAAAACATGGTTTAAAAAATCTATAACAAACAAATTAATAAAAAAAAATTAAAGAAGGTTTTGTTTTGTTTTGTTTTTGACCAAAATGGCAACATAGGAGGCTCCTGAATTTTCCTCCTCCCACAGACACACCAAATGTACAGCTCCATATGGAGCAATTCCCTCTGAGAGAAATCCAGAATTAGTTGTTTGACACATCAGGTGACAGAGAAAATACCCACATCTGAATGGGCAGGAAAGGCTGAGTCACACTCTTGCCATAAACCCCACTCCACACACAGCACCATCCAATCAAGAGGGAATACCCAGCTCCCAGCTTCTCCTTCAGGAGTGAAGGGTTTGGACCACATATCAGGTGCCCCAACATTTAAGGCTTCCACCTGAGGGAAAGGCCCCCAAAGCACCTGGCTCTGAGACCAAGCAGAAGTAAAGCAACAAAAACAGGAGTCATTGACAGGTGCATGAGCATTACCCATGAGCTATCTTCCCAAGGATCAGCACAGAGGGAGCAGGCAAAAATGTCCATCTCCCAGCTTTTCCCTGCAAATGGTCTCAATGCATAATTTATAAGCTGCCACCTGAGGATTTGGACTGTAACTAACATATATCTAGGTGCTGACTGCAATCCTACCTGGAATTCAAAAGAGGTAGTGGGTCATACTCCAATAATAACACCAGATCACCAGTATCTCTCTGGAAAGAGCTTCTACACATGTCCGGCACCCAGGCTTTTGCAACTATTGCCCAAGGGATAGGCCCCCAGATCACCTGGCTCTGACAGCCAATGTGGGTTTACAGTCACAAGTCCCACAGTGTTACACCAAACAAAGAAGCAGTTTTTAAACAGACTTTAAGGGGGACACCTGTGTGGCTCAGTTGGTTAAGTAGCCGACTTTGGCTCAGGTCATGATCTCGCAGTTCGTGAGTTCGAGACCCACACTGGGCTCTGTGCTGACAGCTCAGAGCCTGGAGCCTGCTTCTGATTCTGTGTCTCCTTCTTTCTCTGCACCTCCCCTGCTCACACTCTGTCTCTCTGTCTCTCAAAAGTAAATAAACATTAAAAAAATATTTTATTTTTTTTTTTTTTACAAATAGTTTATTGTCAAGTTGGTTTCCATATAACACCCAGTGCTCATCCCCACAAGCTCCCTCCATGCCCATCTCCTCCCTTCCCCCCACATCCATCAGTCCTCAGTTTGTTCTCAGCACTCAAGAGTCTCTCATGGTTTGCCTCTCTCCCTCTCCCCCACTATTTCCCCCTTCTTCTCCCCCATGGTCATCCATTAAGTTCCTCCTAATCCTCCTATACGTGCAAACATATGATATTTGTCCTTCTTTGCCTGACTTATTTCATTCAGCATAACACCCTCAAGGTCCCTCCATGTTACTACACATGGCCAGATTTCATTCTTTCTCATTGCCATGGAGTATTCCATCGTATAGATAAACCACATCTTCTTGATCCATTCATCCGTTGATGGACACTTA
>NW_024080765.1:2912037-2932065 GCF_003009895.1 Hyaena hyaena
CTGGGATGGTGATACTTCCCGTTTTGGTTTTATTCTTCAATATTACTTTGGCTATTCGAGGTCTTTTGTGGTTCCATACACATTTTAGGATAGTTTGTTCTAGTTTTGAGAAGTATCCTGCTGCAATTTTGATTGGGATTGCATTGAATGTGTAGATTGCTTTGGGTAGTAATGACATTTTAACTATATTTATTCTTCCTATCCATGAGCATGGAATGTTTTTCCATTTCTTTGTGTCTTCTTCAATTTCCTTCATAAGTTTTCTATAGTTTTCATCATACAGATCTCTTGTATTCTTGGTTGGGTTTTTTCCTAGGTACTTTATGGTTTTTTGTGCAATTGTGAATGGGATCAGCTTCTTAATTTCTCTTTCTGTTGCTTCATTATTGGTGTATAAGAATGCAAACGATTTCTGTACGTTGATTTTGTACCCTGCAACTTGGCTGAATTCTTGGATCAGTTCTAGTAGGCTTCTGGTGGAGTCTGTCGGGTTTTCTATGTAGAGTATCATGTTGTCTGCGAAAAGTGAAAGTCTGACTTCCTCTTTGCCAATTCTGATGCCTTTTATTTCCTTTTGTTATAAAAAAATAAATAAATAAACAGGCTTAAGAGCAAACTCCATGGCTATACACCAGGCTCAGTACAGAAGGAGAAGGCAAAAACACCTCTCTCCCAGTTTCTCCCCAGAAGGAGTATGACTGCATACTTTCTCTGCTGTTGTCTGAGGGCCAGCTCCTAAGAAGCCTACATCTAGGTGCTAACTGCTATCATCCCCTTTAGGGACACTCAACTAGCAAGAGACACTAAGAACAAACATAGTGGTTTGGGCAATCATAAAGATTTGAGAGGAAACTCAGAGCTCAGGCCAGGCTGATTAATGAGGTTTGTCTCTTATACAAAGCCAGTCTCAAGACTGAGAGAGGTGGCTGTTTTAGCTAATATATAGAAACCAACCCAGAGAATCAAGGAAAATGAAGAAACAGGAATCTGTTCCAAACAAAAGAACATGGTAAATCTCCAGAAACTAATCTGAAGGAAATGGAAATTATTTATCTGATAGAGAGTTTGAAATAACAATCATAAAGGCAAGATCAGATGAGCAATGCATGGACAAAGTGAGAATTTCACAGGAAAGCAACGCATGACCAAAGTGAAAATTTCAACAAAGAGAGAGAAAACATTTAAAAGTACCACAGAAATCATAGAGCTGAAGAATACAATAACTAAAAAAATTCGGTAGAGGCACTCAACCACAGACCAGATCAACTGGAAGAAAAGATTAGCGAATTAGAAGACAGACAGTGGAATACATCCAATCAAAGGAACAAAAAGGAAAAAGAGTGAAAATAGTTTATGGACTTATGGGACATCATCAAAAAGACCAATACATGTATTATAGAGGTCCCAGAAGAAAAAGACAGAGGAAGAGGCAAAAGTTTAATGCCTTAAATTTCCCTTATCTGAAAGAAAAAGCATGATATCCAGATCCAGGTAGTCCAAATATACCAAACAAGATGAATCTAAAGGGACTCATAATCAGACACATTATAATTAAATTGGCAACACTTACTGCCAAAGAGAGAACATTAAAATCAGCAAGAGAAAAGCAACTTGTTGCATACAAGAGAACTGTCATAAGACTGACAGTGGATTTTACAAAAACTATTCAGGCCAGAAGAGAGTAGAATGAGATATTCAAAGTGCTGAAATTAAAAAAAAAAAAAAAATTGCCAGCCAAGGACAATTACCCCTTTAGAATTGAAGGAGTAGTAAAGAATTTTCCAGATGAACAAAAGCTGGAGGAATTTATCCCCACTAGACCAGCCTCCAAAGATATGTAAACAAAAGAAAACAAAAGAGTACTAATTGGTTACATTAAAATATATCAAAGCATGACCCTTTGGTAAATATATAGCTAAATTCAGAAAACTCTAATGTTGTAATGGTGGTGGGTAAGTCACTTATATAACTGTAATATAATAGTTAAAAGACAAAAGTATTAAGAACTTCTGTAACTACAGTAATTTCTTAGCAGATGCATAATATAAAAAAAATATAAACCGTGATATCAAAACATTAAAATGTCAGGAGAGAATGTAAAAATGCTTGTATACATCTAAATTAAGTTGTTATCGACTTATAATAGACTGCTATAATTATAAGATGTTTTATGTAAGCCTCATGGTAACAGAAAGCAAAAACTTATAGCAGCTACACAAAAAAGAAAGAAATCTAAGCATACCACGACAGAAAATCATCAAATCACAAAAGAAGAAAACAAAAGAGAAAGGAAGAAACAAAGCAATTACAAAACAACCAGAAAACAATTAACAGAATGGCATAGCAAGTTCTTACCTATCAATAATTGCTTTAATGCAAATGCACTAAGTTCTACAATCAAAAGATGCAGAGTAGCTAAATAGATTTTTTTTAAAAATACCCAAATATATGCTGCCTACTAAAGACTTACTTAAGCTTTAAGCACACAGATTGAAAATGAAAAGATAGAAAAAATATTCTATGCAAATGGAACCAAAAGAAAGCAGGGGTAGCTATACTTATATCAAGTAAAATAGACTTTAAGCCAAAGACTCTAATAAGAGACAAGAAGGGCATTATGTAATGATTTTTTAAAAAGTCAATCCAATGGGAGGACATAACACTTGTAAATATTTATGTACATGCTCCTAAACAACCAATGGGTCAAAGAAGAAATCAAAAGATAAGTAAGTATCTTGAGACAAATGAAAATGCAAATACAACTTAACAAAACTTATAAGATATAAAATACTAGCAGTTCTAAGAGGGAAGTTTATAGAGATAAATGCCTATATTGAAAAAAAGATCTCAGATAAAGAACCTAATTTAACACCTCAAGGAACTAGGAAAAGAAGAACAAACTAAGTCCAAAATTAGCAGACAGAAGGAAATAACAAAAATAGGAACAGATTGAGACTAAAAAGAAAACAGAAAAGGTCAATGTAACTAACATTTCTTTTTTTTAAAATATAAACAAAATAGGCAATCATTAGCTAGAATAACCAAGGGAAAAATAGAGACAGAACTGAAATATTAAAATCAGAAATGAAAGAGAAGTTACAACAGATGCAATAGAAATACAAAGGACACAAGAGACTATTATTAACAATTATACCACAACAAATCGGACAACCTATATATCGGACAACTGCCAAAAAATAAAAGAAGAGGGAATGCTTCCAAACTCATTTTACAAGGCCAGTATTATCCTGATACCAGAGCCAACAAGGACACAAGAAAAGAAAATGATAGGCTAATAACCCTGATCAACATAGATGAAAAAATCTCAACAAAAATTAGCAAAATGAATTCAACAGAACATTTTAAATGCACAATTATCAAGTGGAATTTATTCCAGGAATGCAAGGATGGTTCAACATCCACAAGTCAGTCAAAGTGATACATCACATCAACAAAATGAAGTATTAAAATCATACAATCATCTCAATAGATACAGATATATCATCTGACAAAATTCCACATCCATTTATCATAACAACTCTCAACAAAATTGAGTATAGAGGAAATGTACCACAACCTAATAAAGGACATATAAGACAAAACCAGAGCCAACACCATACTAAATAGTGAAAAATTATCAGCCTTCCCTCTAAATTCAGGAACAAGACAATAGTACCCGCTCTCACCATGTCTACTCAATATAGTATTTGAGGACCTAGCCAGAGTAATTAAGCAAATTAATTTAAGGAAAAAAAATAAAATGCATCCAAATCAGAAAAGATAAAGTAAAATTGTCTGCAAATGACACGATCCTACATATAGAAAACCCTTAAAACTCCACCAAAAAACTGTGAAAATAAACAAATTTAATAACATTTCAGGATACAAACTCAAAATACAAAAATCTGTTGCATTTCTATACTCTAACAATAAATTACATGAAAGAGAAATTAAGAAAACAATCCTATTTACAATAGTATCAAAATAATAAAACAATTGTAATATATGAACCAAAAAAAGATAAAAGATCTGTACACTGAAAATTATAAGACATTGATGAAAGAAACTGAAGAAGATACATTAAATGGAAAGATTCTCCAACCTCTTGGGCTAGAAGAATTAACATTGTTAAAATGTCAGTGTTACCCAAAGTCATCTACAGATTCAACACAGTCCTTATCAAAATCCCAATGGCACTTTTTATGAAATTAGAAAAATAATAGTATAATTTATATGAAACCACAAGATCTTAAATAGCCAAAGCTATTGTGAGCAATAAGAACAAAGCTGGAAACATCACATTTCTTGATTTCAAAATATATTAAAAACAATATAAACAAAATAATCAAAACAGTACGTGGTACTGGCATAGAAACAGACAAAGAGACCAATGGAACTGAATACAGAGCCCAAAAATAAACCCATGAATATATGGTCAACTAATCTTTGAACAAGAGTGCCAAGAATACACAATGGTAACTGACAGTATGTTAAATAAATGGTGCTGGGGGGAAAAAACAGATATCCACATGCAAAAGAATGAAATGTATCTCTATCTTACACTATACACAATAATCAACTCAAATTGGTTTAAAGACTTAAATGTAATATCTGAAATCATAAAATTCCTAGAAAAAAACAAAGGGAAAGCTTCTTCACAATGGCCTGGCAATAAATTTTTGGATATGACACCAAAAACATCAGCTAAAATAGACAAATGGAATTACATTAAACCAAAAACCTTCTGCAAAGCACAAGGAACAATCAGAAATGAAAAGTCTACCTACAAAATGGGAGAAAGTATGTGCAAACTATGTAATCTGATAAAGGGTTAATATCTAAAATTTATATGGAGCTCATATAAGCAAATAGGAAACAAAATCAAATAATCTGATGTGAAAATGGGCAAAGGACCTGAATAAACATTTTTCCATAGAAGTCATAAAAAGAGACCAATAGGTACATGAAAGATGCTCAACTTCATTAATCATCAGGGAAATGCAAATCAAACCTGTGGTGGATATCACCACACACTTGTTAGGATGGCTATTATCAAAAGGACAGGAGATGACAAATGTTGTCAAGGTTCTAAAAAAAAAAAAAAGAACCCTTAAGCACTATTGGTAGGAATGTAAGTTGGCATAGCTATTATGGGAAACATTATGAAAATCCCTCAGAAAAATAAATTAAAAATAGAACTACCATCTGATCCCACTTCTGGGTATATATATCCAAAGAAAATGAAATCAGTATCTCAAGAAGGTATGCGGACTCTCACATTCAGTGCAGCGTTATTCACAAGAGGAAAAATATGGAAACACACTGTGCACTTTCAATATATACAATTTTGTCAATTATCTCTCACTTAGCTTAGGGAAAAGGTGGATATATAAAACAAAATCTCCAGATAAAATTATCACTTAGTATTAAGAAATTAAAGTGGTTCAAGATTAAGTTATACTTATCATTACCAATGACAGAAAAGATGTCACAACATGTATCGCCTTTATGCCTTATTATGGAAAGTTTCACACAAATAAGAGCAGAGAGAATCATATAATAAATCCATTAGCAACTTCCATAATTATTTGTTCATAGACAATCTTCTTTCCACTATACTTATTTTTCAGTTAAAACTATTATGTGAAGAACAAAGTAAATACCATTAAAAAGTCTTGACTCCAATAAAAACCATTCACACAAAATCCTAGACTCTGCCTTGCTGGTGTTCCAATTTCAAAAACAAAACTTGTAAATTCTGACCTGTAACTTTTTAAATCTTTAGAAAAGAAAAATGAGATATGAAGGGAACATAATGGGAAATAAAGCATAACACAATATTCTCCATGCAGAAATACAAAAATTAATATCAAGCGTTAGGAATAAATTTGTATTCCAGGGCAGCCATTTTACAACTGTAAAGGGCGCCCTAGACCAGGCTTTCAGTATTCCACAAAATAGTTTTCAAACAGCTGGTATCTCCAGCATAAAACAGGCCTCCTGGAGCAGAGAAAAGCTTCACCATAAGACAGGAACATTGGGGCACTGGGTGGTTCGGTAGGTTAAGCGTCTGACTCTTGATTTCAGCTCAGGTTATGGTCTGAGAGTCATGGGATCATGCAATGGGTCAGGCTGGGCTCTACACTGACCTTAGGGCCTGCTTAAGATTCTCCCTCTCCCTCTGTCCCCTACCTTTCTCTCAAAAAAAAAAAAAAAAAAAAAAAAGTTTATCTCAAAAGGAAGTCAAGAGAAGGAATTAAGTTTCAGTCCATTCTCAGGTGCCAAGAGTCCAAATCCCTCAAATTAATCAAGGCCCCTACCAACAGCACAACTCTATATGGAGTCTTCTAAATAAAGGCCTGCAGGAAAATATGCACAGAAAAACAAACAACTGGCTAAATAAAAGTGCACCAAAATAGTTGCCTTATGATACAAATTTTCCTGTTCAGTTTACAACAGAGAGGAGGCATAAATACCAAATTACTTTAAATTACAACTTTCAAGTACTATTTTTTTCATCTAACTTCTTTTTCTTTTAACTATTTTTTTCTGTCAGCGCAGAGCCCAACATGCGGCTTGAACTCATGAACCAGTGAGATCATGCCCTGAGCCAAACCAAGAGTAAGTCGCTTAACTACCTGAACCACCCAGGCGGCCCCAAGTCCTTCTTTTAAAGAGAGATGTAGCTCTCATGAAGATACTATGGCATACTGAGTAAGAAGATGAGTTTCAGGATTGAAAAAAACCTGGATTCAAATTATAGCTCTGCCAACTACTAAATCCTCAACAGTTTATTTGACCTTCCTGAGCCTCAATGTCCTCATCTATAAAATGGCAATATTCACATTTATCTCATAGATTTCTTATGAGGATTTTATTGGATAAGACAGCATAAGCAAAGTGCATTTTACAATGAGAGCTAAATATACTTCATTAATAAATATGCATTAATCAATATACTAATAATACAGCAGCTTACCCTTTCTACAAAATGTTGAGAATAACAAAAAGAAAAGTACCTTGAGGTAGGTTGAAATGATGAGAATAAATATGCTAAGCATTGCAATTACATCACTTAATAACATAAAAGTTGAAAGTTTTTGTACTTGGAAGCTTTCATATGGTCATTTTAGAGAAGAAGCTGACAATAATAATAATATATATATATATATTGTAATACTGATGAGGGACAGGACCAGAAAAATGTTCACCTTCAGCCCAGAAGGCTGACTGGTAGCCTATGTAGTACTGATAAGGATCAAACATGTCCGGGTAGCTACATTCTTAAAGAGTCTCATGACTGCCTGTACATCTCACTGATAGTTAATATCAAACTCAACAATAAGTACGAGAGAAATCAGGCAAAAGTAGTTTTGTGAGTAGAAATTTGAAGAAGACATTTATGATCTGATACTCCCTGTACATCTTCTCCCCATTAAGCACTAAGCATATAACCACCAGCTTCGTACAGCAAAAAGTGGGGCTCTTTCTGTCCCCGGGTCTTGTCCCTGTGCTACTTAAATAAACTTAGTAAGTTGCACCATACAACCTCTCAAGAATTCTTTCCTGACAGTTGTGCTTGATCATCCTGCAACAATATGAGTCAAAAATTATTCCACCTTTTCGTCCTAGGCTTAACCTTAACTATTTGAATACTCACCACCAGGACTATCAACAAATATTTCTGACAATAAATAGAAAGTTTTAAAGCAGGGAACTGATATTATCAAATCGTATTTTGTAAAGATTACTCTGTTGGCAATGTGAAGATTGATTTATTAATAATTTAATAAAAAGCTGAAAAAATCATGAGCATGGTATCCAGATAGTTCCTTTTAAATTTTATTTCAGCTTACAATTCCAAAATAAGTATAATTAAAACCTAAATTAAAGAGGACAAATCTAAGCATGTCAGTTTCATTGCATATTCAAGTAATGGGGTAAGGAATATTACAGAGGTTATAGAAAATCAGAGAGGAACACCACACATTCTTTCTCTCTCTCTCTCTCTCTCTCTCTCTCTCTCTCTCCCCCTGTCTCTCTCCTTCTCTGTCTCTCTTCTCCCACCTCTAACTCACTCACATTTTTTTAAGGAGCAACCTCGCCATCTTGTGGCTTTTATGAACATTGACCATAAAGCAAAACACATTTCCAGACTTTGAAGCAAAACTTTAAGGAAAAGAAAGTTAAGGGGGAAAGATTTCTTCTTCTAATATTTGCCCTGAACACCACATGATCTGGCCTGCCCGCTCCTGGCTTCACTCATTTTTCTTCTTAATTATGTCTGTGTTTTTCCTTTTGTCCTTAACTTACGAACGCTTAGAAAGCAGGAGCTGCTGGGGGTGTTTTGTTTTCTGTAAGTCCTACGACATCACCCACAGTGCTCAACATGCCATCAAAGGTTAACCTTCTGAAGGTCAACACCCCTCTGACAAACTGGCAAGAAGCTATGAACTTCTCCCCGGAAGAAAATAACAAAATATATCGAACCCCACTCATGCACCCCTAGCGAAGAGGCACGTTAAAGGACCTTCCAGCAAGTCATCATTGCTTGCATCTATCTGCTCTGGGCCCATGGCACCCACATCAACAGCATAACTATCCTGATGGGGATGAGTGCAAGGACAGCTCTGAGGCTTCCCAACCACTATGAGCTCCAACATGGATCTGATAAGAAAAAGAAAAGAGGGAACGAAATACAGCATCTCTCATCTAGACTGGATCATTAGTCTCCTGCTTCTGGTCTCTCTCCTTCATGCTTGCCTCTTGTGATCTTCCTAAAACCTAAATCAGTGTACACTGTCCTACTTTCCTGCCTGAAGCTTTCTAGGGGCTCTCCAAGTCACCCATAGTAAATCCGGACTCTTCATGCCCGTGTCTCCGTTCTTGCCGGCTCTCTCAACTAATCTCATCAATTTTCCCACTGCCCTCTACCTTGACTCCCTTTGTTATTCTTACTATTCTCTGTATACACCCACAGTTAATTTCCATCCTGGAGATCCTGCACTACCTAGAATGTTCTTTCTTCCAATCTTCCCATGGCTGGTTACTACTGATTATGTGACTCTGAACACACTCTTTTCAAAAAGGCCTTCCCTACCTACCCGATCTAAAATAGACTCCTAGGAAATCCTTAGCACTTTATCGTATTTTCATTTCCTCTAAAGTAGTTATCACTATCTGATATTTAATTTTTCAGATGAGTATGTCTCTCCTCTAGAACATTAGCCCCTTGAGAGCTGTGACTGAGGTGAATGTTTTCTGTGATTCCTTCAGCACCTAATGTCTACTGTATCTCAGTAAATGTGTGTTAAACAAATAAATGAATATAAATAAATAAGCTAGGGAAATAGAAATAACACTTATCTTACTACGGGCTATAACACAAAGATTAAACTGTACCTCCTCTAGTAATACCTGAAATAAACTGTTGGGGGGTTGGGGGAAGGGACAGTGTGGGAAGGTCCAGGGTACTAAATTTCCCAGGTTCAACCATCGGCATTCACCGAGAATCTATATATATTTGGCCCCTCCCTTATTCGCAGTGTTTTCTCTAATGAATTTCATCCATACCATGGCCTCAAACAAGACACTGGCAACACCATATCTAGAATAATAATGACCATTTATCAAGTTACTATGTATTAGACGCTGATAGATTTTTGTCCACTAGGTCACTTAATTCACATAAGACCCTTATGAGTTAGCTACCATTATTCCTTTTTTATAATTATAAGATCCGAGGCTTAAAAGGTTAAGTGACCCATTCAAGGTCATACAGATAGCAAGTAGCAGAGCTAAGATTTTAACCCAAGTTGGAATCCTTATACACAAAAATGTTTGCTTGTGTATGTACAGACATCCCCACCAAAAAATTCAAGGTACCACAAGCTTAAAGATGCCCTAAACAGAAAGTATTGCCCCAGCGCGTTCACCCTCACAGTCACCAATCCAGACTGGGAGACCACATTCGTTTCACTGAGTAAAACTTCACCCACACATTTACACAACCCCAAAACCTAAGAGTCACCCTGGACTCTTTTGGTCCCTGCCCATGTCCAATTGGTCACTAATTCCTTATTTGATTTGCTAACTCTCAATCCATCTAAGCCCTTATGCAATGCAATAGCTTACTTACTGGTCCCCCTGTCTCAGTTTATTCTTCACATGGCTACAAAGATCTTTCAAATACATAGTTCTGATCAATTCATGTCTTTTATTAAATTTTTTAATGTTTGATTTATTCTTGAGAGAGAGAGAGAGGGAACATAAGTGGGAGAGGGGCAGAGAGAGAGAGGGAACCACAGAATCTGAAGCAGGCTCCAGGCTCTGAGCTGTCAGCACAGAGCCTGCCCGACATGGGGCTCAAACTCATGAACCGTGAGATCATGACCAGAGTCAAAGTTGGACGCTAACTGACTGAGCCACCCACGTGCCCCTTAAATTCTTATTAGGTTGCCTACAGTATAAAAATTCCTCAGTATGACCAACTGAGTCTTTTGTGACCTAGCCCCTAACTACCCCATACATCTCATCTCTGGTCACTCCTCCAAAATAACTCATACTTAGTACAGCTGCTCTCTAAATATGAAAGGTTCTTTCATTAACTCTGGGCTTCTCTCTGTACATGCCATTTTACTTGTGACACCCACCTCCCCATCTGTCTAGTAAAGATAAACCTCCTCAAGATACAGACTTAGTCGATAATGGCTGTTATGGACAATAAAGAAGGAGGTTTCAAAGAGGACTACTATCTATCCTGTTGATAAATTCAAAAACAAAATAGGAGTATGTTTAAAGTTAATACCATGGCTATTTTCTAGATAGCTAATACTACTATTCCAGCAGCTACAGAAACTCCAACAATAGGTTATTTACCAAAGAAGATCAGAAGGCAATAAAATATTTCATAGTAAATAATATAATCCTTTAAAAATGTATATAAATACAGTTGGTCAACTGCACAAATTTGAACTGTGCAGGTCTACTTACATGCAAATTTCTTCCAATAAATACAGCAGAGTGCCATAAAAATATTTTCTCTTCCTTATGATTTCTTTTTTTATTTTTTTAAGTTTATTTACTTTGAGAGAGAGAAAGAGAGAGGAAGCACAAGTGGGAGAATAGAGAGGCAGACAGAGAGAATCCCAAGCAGGCTCGGCACTGTCAGCACAGAGCCAGATGAGGGGCTTCAACTCACTA
Organism: Hyaena hyaena; assembly: GCF_003009895.1. Classification (NCBI taxonomy): domain Eukaryota; kingdom Metazoa; phylum Chordata; class Mammalia; order Carnivora; family Hyaenidae; genus Hyaena; species Hyaena hyaena. The sequence continues at coordinate 2,923,240 of NW_024080765.1, forward strand.
ACTGAACCATGAGATCATGACATGAGCTGAATCAAGAGTTGGATGCTTAGCCGACTGAGCCATCCAGGCACCCCTTATGATTTTAATAAAATCTTCTTTTCTATACCTTACTTTATTTAAAAGTATAGTATATAATACACATAACATAGAAAATTGTGCTAAACAATTGTTTATGTTACTGGTAAAGCTTCCAGTCAACAGTAAGTAGGCTATTAGTAGTTAAGTTTTGGGGGTCAAAGGTTATACACAGATTTTCAACTGCATGAGGGAGGGTCAACACCCCTAACCCCCACATTTTCAAGGGTCAACTCTATCTGGACTTTGTTTCCTTCTTTGCTCATTTTCTTATGTATAAAATATTTCTGAATTAAAATGATAGATTATGAACTAATGATTGATTTTATTTTTAAAAGATATTTATTTTCTTACCTGTCCACTGAAAAGGCCTAGAACCAAAGACTAACTAACCAGTGACAATAAACATTCTTATTATCCAGACTATGGTCTCTAAATGCCATTTCCTACTATAAAGAACTAGGATTCCATGAAGAAATGGTTGATTTCTGGATAGGGCAGAACACATACAAAATTCACCTAGAATATCTTGTTTGACCAGAAATCAAGAAACCCATCAGACTACTGCTCATGTCAAAAATATATGCAGATGCCAACTTGAAATGGTGTGCAATGACCAAAGATGAAACCATTTTGAGTATGAATCAAAATAATAGCTGCAATGGACTGAAACACATCAAATATGGCAAATTCTGAGAATTCATAATATTTTTTAAATCATCAGTCACCCTTGGAGGATAATAGGGAATAAATTCGTTATTATGACAATTTGTGAATAAAGGGAAAGAATTTACATCTGTGTTGCCTTTGCTTGTCAAATGTTAATCCAATAGTTGATGAGAGAATATTCTTTTATAGAAATTTCCCAATCAATATATGAAGAAGGGCTGGCAGAATTAGGATGTTATCATTTCACAATTCCTAATGAATTAATAGATATAGGCAATCATCATCAATAGCTTCTAACATCACAAAGAGAGCAATAGCCAGCCTTTATGTGCCTCTTAGAGGAACTACACATCACCTTCTGTGAAATATCCTTTCATTTAATGTTTATTTATTTATTTTGAGAGAGAGAGTGTGTGTGTGTGTGAGCAGAGGAAGGGCAGACAGAGAGGGAAGGAGAAAATCCCAAGCAGGCCCCATGTTGTTAGTGCAGAGCCTGACATGGGGCCCAATCCCATGAACTGTAAGATCATGACCTGAGCCAAAATCTGGAGTCCAACACTTAACCACCAGAGCCACCCAGGAGCCCCTCTATGAAATATCCTTAACAAAAAAAAAAATCAAACCAAAATCTGGGCAACCTACAGATGCCAATTTTTTAAAGAACAGCAATAAAATTAAATCCATGGGCACCAAGATAAATAAACTGGTTCTTTAAACAAACAAGTTGCAGGGCACCTGGGTGGCTCAGTTGGTTAAGCATCCAACTTCGGCTTAGGTCATGATCTCATGGTTTGTGTATGAGTTTGATTCCTGCATCAGGCTCTGTGCTGACAGCTAATAGCCCAAAGCCTGCTTTGGATTCTCTCTCTCTCTCTCTCTCTCTCTCTCTCTGCCTTTGCCTGCTCAAGCTCTTTCTCTTTCAAAAATAAATAAACAGTAAAATTAAAAACAAAAAAACAAGTTGCAGGAAAAACGAGATTGAGGAGGAACTATCAAATTAAAGAAGATTTAAGAAATATATCAATCAATTGCAGTGACTAGACTCCATTTGGATGCCAATTCAAAATTAACAAACTATAAAGAGAAAGTGGGAGAGAATTGGGAAAATTGAATATTTAGTAATATTAAAGAATTATAGTCCTTTTTTTATTTATATGTGATGACACTCAATGTTGATGCCTTAAAAAGAGTTTTTTCTTTTGGATATATTCTGAAGTATTTAGAAATGAAATGGTATAAAATTTGAGATGTGCTTTTAAATAATCAGGGGAGAGAGAATATGTGGGATTGTAGACAAAATAAAATTGATCATAAAGGGACTATGGGTATACTTCAAGAGCCATTTTATACTCTTCTCTCTGCTTTGCTGTAACTTTAAATTTCTCTACAATAAAATGTCAAAAGATTAATTGTCAATGATAGGAAAATGTCATTTTGTATGCCTGAAAGTATATCAAGGAATATTTGAGCTGAATGGGTCTGGGGCAAAAATACAGATGAGAAAACTGAGGCCTACAGAGATTAAGTGACTTGTCCAAAGTCATAAAGCCTATCAGTGGCAAAACTAGAATGAACACTCAAGTTTTCAGTTTCCCAGTCGGGTTCTTCTTCACCTGAACAGGAGAGCTTTATTCTATTCTGAAGAATCTTCTTGGCCACTTTCTCTTTTATACAATTAATCCAATAATAATAGTTAACGTCTACAGAGCACTCACGATGTACCAGGAACTGCGCTGGTGCTCTGTAGGTGCTTAAGTCTCATGAAACCCACATGAGGTATTTTAATTACTGTTGAGAAAAAAGAAATTTTGAGAGTGCCTTACCCAAGGTCACACAGCTGCTTACCATGACTCTATAAGTAATTCTCAAACTGTTGACACTCACTACTGTATAACCACTTTTACAAAATATTTCCATGAGTATCAACAGTGCACACATTGCTCAAAGACCAGAAATGTGATATGTTAATCATTAGGTTTGTTACCTCAATAACCTTTGAAATTAGACTCCTCACTCTCTATCACAGGGAGGCATCAAAACTGGGTGACTAACTGTACAGCACCTAAAGAATCTTAAATATAATACTAATAAGCATATGTTCCTAGTCAGAAAAGGTAAATGAATTTGTAAGTTAAGCAGTATTCCGCAATGTGGCTAAAGCATTCTAAGCAAAATAAAAAATAAAAAACAACTTACACTGATGATATATGTCCTTATCACAAAATTACCACTTTGTTTTATAATATACAATTTGATGATGTTAATATATGAAAGGATGTTTGTTCAAGAATTGTCTTATGCAGATATTTCATTTTCCCCAACTAGTTAACATAACAATAAGCACACAGTAAGTACTTAATAAACATTTGTCACCTGACAAATCACCTGAATATTTTTGCATTTTATACTATTCATGCATGCCTATGATATTCTTCACATAAACTATCAATTGTTTTTAGTTTTATTTTTTAATATAATTTATTGTCAAATTAGCCAACACACAGTGTGTAAAGTGTGCTCTTGGTTTTGGGGGTAGATTCCCGTGGTTCATCACTTACATACAACATCCAGTACTCATCCCAACAAGTGCCCTTCTCAATGCCCATCACCTATTTTCCCCTTTCCCCCACCCCCATCCACCCTCAGTTTGTTTTCTGTATTTAAGAGTCTCTTATGGTTTGCCTCCCTCCCTCTCTTTTCATAACTATTTTTTTCAAACGTTTTTATAGGATTGACAGGAATTAGGGATAACTAGGTATCAAGATACCATCTTGTCTATAATATACACATTGATTTTTATGGAAAAGAGATTAAAGCTCTTCAATACTTCCATCATCCAAATCTATAGTTTCAAAGACTGTCATGATCATGTCAGTGCATCATGCTAAAAGTGACTTTAACTATACCTCAATCATGTACATACATACACACACACACACACACAAATTATCTTAAATTCCTGAATACTTATTCAAGTAGGAAGGGAAAAACACTGTTATAAACCAAATTTAATTAATGAAAATAAATTGCAGAATTTGTCCTGAAATTAAGAATCCAAATATATTTTCATGGGATTTATTTTAAAGAAGGTATATTAGTAGTTACATCCATATCTCAAAAGTCAACATTTTTTATTAGACAAACACAGCTCACATTCTGACAAACACCTCCATAAAATCATTAAAAAATGAATAGAATTACTATTGCTATATACTCTTCATTTTCAGACACAAAATCAAATTTTAAATGTCAGAAAGCTAAAACACACACTATGAGTTGAAAAGAAAGTAAAAATTGAACCAGACTTTCACATAAAACCAAGTCCCTATAGCTAGATTCCCACACCCCAAACAGCAGCACTACGTCAAACTGTGAAAGAACATTCTAGGCAAAGACCATAAAAATGTTCAGTACTGACCTCTTTCAAGAGACTAAATATCATCTCAAATCAAATCCAGATAAATGGATAACTTGATTGAGTAACAAATTAACAAGACTCATCTTTAGCCTTCGTTCATTGCCAAGAAAAAAATATTCAATTAAGTACAGTCTACATCTTTATTTAATAGAGATCAATGAAAAAAAAAAGGATAACAGCAACCCAATTAAGAAAGATATCAAATAAAATCCAGTAATCCTTGAACTGTCCAAAATTACAAATAATTAAAGTCTTTTCAAAAGTACAGACTGCTGGGTAAGCAATGTTTCCAAAATAAGCAAAGACACATAGTATTATATGTGTATACAATAAATCCAAAAGCAGGGAAATAACATGAAATCAAGAGGAATAGTACAACATGTAATGGCACTGGTAAAAATAATCATTTGTAAAATAAACTGACAGAAGCTTTTAAAAGTTTGCAGTTATGAGCACATCTAGTGCTCAGATCTTGGTTTGTAAATACCATTCTCCACTCACTGGAACCTGGGATCCTTGAACAAATGGCCAATTCCAGGACTGGGAAAGGATAGGGGTCCGGGGCGGGGGGGCGGGGGGGGGGGAATGGCACAAAACAGGATAAACCTAGACCATCTCATGCCAAAACTTTAGAAAGTGCTCAAAGGATGGTGAAGACATTTCAAAAGAATACAGGGGACATCTTGGCCAAATCTGGGGCAATCTGAGCACCAAAATAAATGGTGAGAATAAAGGATTGGAACTGATTGAATAAAATATGAATTCAAGAGTCAACACTGACATAAATAAATCAAGGAAAAGGAAAGCTCTTCCTTACTATAGAAAGCCAACTAATAAATGAGGAAGGAATGGTAGAATTAGAAAATCACTAACAATATCATAACAATGGTAAATTCAAGTAAGAATTATCAATATATGACAAAAATAGTGGATGGTAGTTTAAGCAAATACCAGAATATTTACATAGTCTCAAAGTATACTATCCTGACACCCCTGACAATAACTCCTTTTAACTACAAAAGGGCAAACGATAAATTTACCCTGGAGAAACTACAACCTTAACCCAGTGGTAAAATTACATTGCTAGTAATGGAACTAATCAGAAGCATGTACCTCTTGATATAATGCACTGAAAACTTAGCATCCTTTCTGTGGCATAAAGGTCAAAACTTCCTCTCTTGAATCTCTTCATGTAAAAATATTAGACACATCCAAATTGAAGGTCAGTCTACTAAATAACTGACCCACACACTTCAAAAATGTCAATGCCAGGAATTGCACAGAAAGACCCAAAAACTACAAAGAAAGGCCCAGATGAAAGGAGGCTAAAGAGACATGACAAATGAATACAATGCAACCTTTAGTTTTCTTTTGTTGTAAAAAGGCATTAGTGGGACAATGGACAAAGTATCAGGTCTGAAAATTATATGATAGTATTTTTCAAAGTTAATTTCCTGATTTTGGTAATTGGTTACATAACAGAATTATATGTTTTTATGAAACACAAACTGAAAAATTTATGGGTAATGGGCATCACATGGCTGTACCTTACTCTTATTGAGTTCATAAAAACTGTAGATAGCGGGATCTGGGTGGCTCAGTAGGTTAAGTATTAGACTCTTGATTTTGGCTCAGGTCATGATCTCACAGTTTGTGCACTGACAACATGGAGGCTGCTCGGAATTCTCTCTCCCTCTCTCTACCCCTACCCCATTCATGCTCTCAATTTCTTTCTCTCAAAATAAATAGACTTTTTTAAAAAATGTAGATAGATGATAGATAGATAGATAGATAGATAGATAGATAGATAGATAAAAGATAGATAGAAGAAAGAAGAATGATGCAAAAGTATTTGTATATCCAAGTCCATGGGCCTGGACGGTCACCAGAAACTGGTTCTCTAAGTTCTGAGTTAACATGGAAGCAGACAGACATGCTAGTATGTATACTTTCTCTCAACCTCCCATCAAAATACCTATGGAGATAAATAGTAAAGATCAAAACTTATAATAAACTGTAAGTAATGAGTTCTAACACACACCTGAACACCATTAAACTTGGCCCTGTGCTTGAGGAAGAAGAGGGAGATAAAGAGGAAGATGAGGAGAGGAAGGCAACAACGGAAAAGGAGGGAGAGCTAACATTTCCAGAACACTCCCTTGAAATAACCCGGTAACAACCCTCATAATAACCCTTTCTTACAATGACCGTAAAATTTACAGATAAGAAAATTGCACTTGGAAAGGTTAAGTAACTTATCCAAAGCCACATAAGTAGTAAGTGACACAGTCAATGTTTCAACCGGTCTACTGTATAGGGGACAACGCCCCCTGCTCTCTTTGCCCTGCTTTGCTCTGAGCAGTTCCACCTTTATCTATGTCGGGCTTCTATAGAAGATATTTGAAGAAAAGGCTCGATAACTTTAAAACACTATTCTCCCTCACAATGTTGCCAGACTACTGGCCCTAAAGTTGCAATGAGAATATCACTTGGGAAAACACAAGACAAAGGCTAGAAAGAGGTCAAGACAAGCTAAGTCCAGTGCCTTAAAGCAAAACTTCAGGAAGAAAAAGAACACCCCCACCGTGTTGCTCAAACCTAAAACAGGAACCTGGAGAGTCATTTCATTCCACTCATATTGATTGGATAAGTATCTACTGAATATCTACTTTGTGTAAATATTACTTTCAAGAAAATCGTAGCATTAAGAAAAATCATTAACGTCCAATAATGACAGAATCCAACTCTATGTAGCTTCCCCATTTGCTAAGCATAGTTTCTAATGCCTCCATGGTTGGGCATATGTTGGAAGGGCTGGGGGTGAAGAAAAATGAGAAGAGGTATGGTCAGCAGGGAATGTCTTCTTAATTGGTCCTATCATGGTGATCTAAGTTTGGCAGGGCTTTAAAGCCTACTTGTTTCATAGAGCACTTTAATGGGTTCTTCAAAGACCTCCCCTACCCCATCAGTGGGGATCTCTTACCTCCAGGGTCTCTTTACACTGGTGACTCTCTCCCTTTTCCAACTAATCACTTATGATCCTTCCTCAGCCTCAGACGTCATCAGTATACCACCAGCTTCCTTCTGCCCTCTTGGACAGGATCTAAGGCAATCACACAATGTTTTTCTCTTTCTCACTCTGATCCACAGGAAATATTGGCAAGACCGCAATGGCTCCCAAACCGCAGCCCTCCAGACATCCTCTGTCTCCCTAAATATCTCAGGCATGAATCACATATCAATCCACTTATCTACCAAGCTCCAGGGAACAGACACCAAATCCTCCCAGGGTCCTATTAAGGGTCCTTTCCTTTGGTTTAAGATTCCAAATTTGTAGGGCTATTTCTTTTGAAACTTTAAATGTTCAATTAAAAAATTTTTCATATAAACATAATGACAGAAATGCACCAGAATCTTACAATTGTTATCTCAGGGTGGTAGCTTGTAGTCCGTAATTATTTTCTTTCTTATAGCCCTTTACTTTCAAAATTCCCCACAATAAACATTTATCTCTTATGACTGAGAAAAAGCAGTAACGGGTTTTTTTCATTAAGGAAAAAACAGATAGTGTAACTATCTGGTTTATTCTATAATCAGATGTCTAATAAGCAACAGTTTCAAAGTATACTTCCCAATATTAAAGGAAAATTGCTTTTTTTTTTTTCTAAGCACAACAAATTGCAAGAGGAGATCTAACCATTCTCACATCTTTAGTGTCTCCACTGGTGGTGAAGACAGGGACTCCAAAGAAAGAAACAAAACTGTCCAATTACTGTATCCCCAATACAAAACTATGTTTTTATGTCAATAAACTCATCTTCCTCATAGTTTGAACTAAACTCATATTAAGATAAATGTACATTTTCTTTCAGGAATCCAAACAATGGCAAAGGAGGGGGATTCCAAACATTTTGTGTCAAGGGGAGTCAGCCCAGGTTCAATTATTTTTTTCCCTGTGGCCAATCCAAAAATAAATAACTTAGAATTTACCATGCTAGAATAAGAAACTAAAGTGAGGCTGACCTTACTTTGTAGGAAATGGGTATTTCTTATTTATGGAATTGTGCCAAGAGTAGAAAATTTCCCAAATTGTGTGAGAAATTATTGCATAAATCATAGTCTCTATTACAGCTCTCAGTTAAATGGCCTTGATGAAGTGATTAGAGACTTTCAGATTTTGTCATCTCCACATGCAATTTCGATTAAGCACTTCACTCCTCCATCATCACTCAGGGACTATCACTTGGCCTGATGGTCTGATAGCCTCAAAGTACTTGATAACATACTTATCACAAAGTTCTGAACCAATGCCAAGTTTCCTTCTGATATAGTCAAGTTCCAAAGCCAGTTTTATGTTTTTAATTAATACTATCTTTTCACCAGACGTAAATAAATATCTGGGACACTCTGGGAATATCATTAGAGCCATATGAAATATCAGGGAATCCATCAAAACTGGTTCTCTAACTTCTGAGTTAACATGGAAGCAGACAGCCATGCTAGTATGTCTCCTTTCTCTTACCCTTCCATCAAAATATCTATGGAGAGAAATAGTAAAGATCAAAACTGGGGAAAGGAGAGGAAAAGAGAGAGAAGAGGAGAGGAGAAGGGAGGAGAGGGGAAGGGAGGAGAGGGGAGGAGAGGGGAGGAGAGGGGAGGGGAGG
>NW_024080765.1:2932180-3099598 GCF_003009895.1 Hyaena hyaena
GGGGGGGGGGGAGGGAGGGGAGGGGAGGGGAGGGGAGGGGAGGAAGAGAGAGAGAGACAGAGACAAAGACAGAGAGAGAGTCTGGAAGGAAGGACGGAAGGAAGGAAGGAAGGAAGGAAGGAAGGAAGGAAGGAAGGAACTTTGAAGGGAAGATAACATCACAACCAACGTTCCGTGGAGAATTTCCATAAAAAGCATCATTGGAGCAAAGGGCTAAGAAGCACTGAGTGATAGATCATATACATCCTATTCTGAACCAGAACCATACAGGCCCCCTTCCAATAAATAGGAAAAAAATATTTCCCCCCACATATTCCTATGCTAACAAAAACCAGCCAGAGATTAGGGTAAACTTCCTCGTCTTCACAAGATCCTAATAAATTAATTGATACTTTTTATAAGGCAGTAAACAAAAGATTTAGAATTCTAAGGAAAAAAGTTTGGTCAAAGGGATTTTTTAATAAGGTCTCTTTTGATTTCTACATTAAGGGATTATCTTGCAATGGTTTTTTGGTGTTTTTGTTTTTGTTTTGTCCTTTGCTGATAAGGACTTTTTAATTTTTTTTATTTAAACTCTTTTTTTAATGTTTGTTTATTTTTGAGAGAGATGGAGGAGAAGCAGAGGAGGTGCAGAGAGAGGGAGATACAGTATTTGAAGCAGACTCCAGGCTCTGAGCTGTTAGCACGGAACCCAATGTGGGGCTTGAACCCAAGAACCGCAAGACCATGGCCTGAGCCAAAGTCAGACGCTTAACCAACTGAGCCACCCAGGCGCCCCTGGACTTTTTAATTTTATACTTTTGTTTTACTGTGTCTGCTCAATGTTTGCTCTAAACACACAAACAGTGGTCACAGCCCTACAACCAGGATGCCTGGCGGGAGAGAGGTCGCTGGGAAAATCTCCACAGATGTGGCCTGGTCACTACCTCTCCAAGAGACCAAGTGACCTGACTTTTATCATTGAGATGATGGATCATTCAGTGACAATTAATGAATGACATCCGATTACAAACTGTCTTTTTCTCACTTGGAGCACTGGGAGCTGAGCTTCCCCTACTCTTTCCTAGACACGTTACTACCTCAAAGTCGTACATGTGCACAGCTCCCTGAAGAGCAAACCACGCAGCTCTGGCTTTCATCCCTTTTAAATTGTGTGACCTGTCCTGGAATGAAGCTCCCTAACCATGCAAACTAACTTGGGGGACACTAGTGACAGTTTTTCAAGTCCCTCTTTTTCCAGAAGGATTATCACATAGCAAGTGGCCAAACATCTCAGTCCACTCTTTTCCAAGACTACCTTGGCACAGTCATGAATTCTAGAATCCATATAAAAGAAAATGAAAGCTTTCCAGAACTATACTTTGGGTCTTCCATCAATCCCATTCAACTTTTCTGTTTCTTTAACCATTCTGATTCCTACAAATTCCTGGTACAAAACAGAGGAGAAAATGCATACGGATTGGTAGACAGGATACTGGGATGCTTTGATACCTAAGCAAAAGTACTGTGAGCAGAAGTGAAGACAAGGGTAGTTCCGGAAGCAGTTCAGGGTCGGGAAGTTGGCTGAAGAGGGGGTGGAGGAGACTTCACATGGTATCTGTGACCCTGGCTTAATCATAGTATCAGGCAACAAAGGCAAGAGACTAAAAACCTCAGCATGGCAAACCTCTGCTAAATTCAGATATGGATTCCATAAGTAATGAGCCGTGCAGTCTAGCATGGAGAGAAAGGGAACGCCAGCGTCCACATGGATGGGGTAGAAAAGAACACCTTTGCACGTGGCCGCCTAGCTACCCTGTCAGCCTACCCTCCCTCTCACATAAAGAAGGTACAAATAAATTACTACACGCCTTTTTTAAAAATGTATTTATTTAAGTACAACTGACATTCAATGTTCTAATAGTTTCAGGTATACGAAATATTGATTTGACAATTCCATTGATTACTCAATACTCACCACGGTTAAGTGTAGTCACCATCTGTCACCATACAACCTTATTACAATATTATTGATGGTATTCCCTATGCTGTGCTACTCATTTCCATGCTTTTTATATTTTATAACTACAAGTTTATACCTCTTAATCCTTTTCATCTAATTCACCCATCCCCCCCACCTCCCTTCATGCTTTCTTGTAAGCTATCTATATCTCTGCACCAAGAAAAAATAATAATAATAATAAAAATTTTAACACTTGTGTTTCCCAAAATGAGGAAAGAAAGTAGAACAGGGCTTTCCTATGGATGGATGTTGTAAGTAAATTTTACTGTTGATCCAGAATCTCTCTCCCAGTAAAGGTAATTGTAAGCAGCTGTTTCCTAAAAGGTCTGAGCTGTGGTCTGTAGGCATTTACCTCCACTTAACTCATAATAGAGAAATAGCCGTTGCAAAATCCAGAGCCATTCATAACATATTGGTTCCGGGGGCACCTGGGTGGCTCAGTTGGCTAAGCATCCAACTCTTGGTGTCTGCTCAGGTCATGATCTCACGGTTGGTGAGTTCGGGCCCTGCTGGGTTCAGGGTCTGCAAGCGCAGAGCCTGCTTGGAATTCTCTCTCTCCCTCTCTCTCTCTGCCCCCTCCCCCTTCAAAATAAATAAATAAACTTTTAAAAAATTAAAAATGGCCGACACTCTCAAAAATTTTTTAAAAAGTTGGGGCGCTCAGTCAGTTAAGCGATCGACTTCGGCTCAGGTCATGATCTTACGGTTTGTGGGTTCGAGCCCCGCGTCAGATTCTGTGCTGACAACTCAGAGCCTGGAGCCTGTTTCAGATTCTGTGTCTCCCTCTCTCTCTGCCCCTCCCCCGCTCATGCTCCGTCTCTGTCTCAAAAATAAATTTAAGGGGCGCCTGGGTGGCTTAGTTGGTTAAAAGTCCGACTTTCACCTAGGTCATGATCTCACGGTTCGTGGGTTCGAGCCCCGCGTCGGGCTCTGTGCTGACTGCCGGCTCGGAGCCTGGAGCCTGTTTCAGTCTGTGACTCCCTCTCTCTCTGACCCTCCCCTGCTCACGCTCTCTCTCTCTCTCCTAGAAATAAATAAAACATTAAAAAAAAAAAAAAATAGGGGAAACCTGTATCTCTGGCCTCCAAGTTATTAGGAACTTCTATTAAATACAATTCAAACAGGATCAGTTTAAACATAGGTCTGGAGTGCAGACATGTAACTCACACCCGTAAGCTTCATCTCCTCCCAGGAAAACAACACTAGGGAATGTGTAAGGGGAGAGGCAGGGCAGTGAGACTGCTTGGTTCAAAGTCTGGCTCTACTGCTTACCAGGAGAGCAATCCTGGACAAGCCACTTAACTAGCAAATTTGGACTAGTGATTTAACCTCACTGTGCCTCATTTCTCTCTTAAAAATGATGCATGATAACAGAAGTTACTTCAAGGGGCTATTGTAAAGATTGTATCAGTTAATACACAGAAAGAGACAAACAGTACCTAACATTCTGTATGTTCAGTAATTGCTATTGTTATCTCGCTACAATGTAGATTCTATGAGGGCAGGGATTTTCTCCGTTTTGGTTATTGCTGAGTTCCCAGGGATACAAGGACCTGGAAGGAGGGAGAAGCATTGTGGGAAAATGTTTGCACCACAGTCAGAGGTGTTTCTTCAACCACTCTGTCTCAGAATGAGCTTTTCAGGAGAAGGCATATATCTTAGGGGTCAATAACAAAATGGCTCTGTTTAATTCCAACAGTGTTGTTTCATGTTCTCCCTAGGCGACCTGCTACATGGGTTCCATTTCAAAATTAGTAAAAATGGAGATATCGATCCACCTCACAAGGCTATCTTGAGGGTTCAGTGAGATCGTGTATATAAAAAAGCACACGGTTGCAGGGCTGAGACAAGGAAAAGACAAGATGAGCATGTCCTAGTACCAGAAGGCAGTGTCAGAAAAAAAGATGAAGAGGAGGAGGAAAACGTGGGGGAGAGAGAGAGACAGGGAGGGAGAGACAGAGGCAGCAACAGAGAGAAGAAGAAAGGAAAAGATGGAGACATTTTAAAAAGGACACAGAAGCCAACCTAAAAAGTGCAACCCATGGCCAAAGCTGGAGAAATTTTAGCAACAAAATATGTGACAATGCCAATGGATTATAATCAAATGAATAAGACAAATATGCAGGAGCATGGGCTGACACGAGTGAGTAAACAAGGTATGAGGAAGAATGGACAAATCCTCCTTTCAGAATAATAACAAATTTCTGTGGATACTCTGCCTCCAGAAGATGCAGATTAATTCCCCTTTACTTGAGAGTAGGCTGACCTTAGTGGCTGGCTTCCCAAGAATACAGTACGGGAAGACAAAAGCAGTGAATTTATACTGGAGGAAGCTAGCAGACACCACTCTAACCAGGAGATCAAAGTTAACATCACCAGTAACAGGTCATGTTGATATTGTATATGGCTGACATGACATCATGAGAAGGGCATTTCACCTCTGTGATGTTCTTCCCAAGAAGCCCATCACCCCAGTTTATTTTTTTGAGAAAAAGTTTTAATTTATTTGTTTATTTTGAGGGAGAGCATACATGCATGTAAGCGGGGGGGGAGGGGAAGGGAGGGGGGGGAGAAAGAGAGAGAGGGAAAGAGAGAGAGAGAATCCCAAGCAGGCTCCACACTGTCAGCCCGATGCAGGGCTTGAAACCATGAACTGTGAGATCATGACCTGAGCCAAAATCAAGAGTCAGATGCTGAACTAACTGAGCCACCCAGGCTCCCCCACCCAAGTTGAACCACAGGAAAACATCAGACAAATCCTAAGTGAGGAACATTCTACAAAACATCTAACAAGCATTCTCGAAAAGTGTCAAGGACATAAAAACAAGGAAAGTCTGAGGAACTGTCACAGATTGGAGAAATTTAAGGAAGTATAATAACTATATGAGATGCAATATCCTGGAATGGATTCTGGGGCAGAAAAAAAAAAAACATTAGTGGAAAAACTGGTAAAACCTAAATAAAGTCTGGAATTTAAAATATCATATCAACATTAAAAAATTACACAAATTAAAAGAAAATATCATAACAATGTTAATGTCTTAATTTGCCAAATGTATCATTGTTCCATGAGATATTAACATCAGAGAAAGCTGGGTGAAGGGTATATAAGAACTCTGCACTATCTTTTCTCCTTTCCTGTCCATCTAAAATTATGCCAAAATTAAAAAAAAATATTAAGGACTTATCATACCCTTAACACATAGCACTAACAAGTGTTAGAAAATGAGCACAGTACCTAGGATGGAGAAAAAAAAAGTCCAGTGGTCTGAAAGAGACGGGCTCCAGCTTAGGCAGGTCCCTAGAGGCTTGCATCACATGTGGTGGAAATCAGTGAGCTTCAGAAGCAACAGAACATGGGGACAGTAACAGCCACAGACAGCGCAGCAGGACTGGAAAGCTTTGTGCTCAGATTATATGTGACAAAGAATACTCCTCTCCCTCCTGTCCTCCTCTTACTGCTATCTCCACTAACTTTTTTTTTCTCTTTTAAAAGAAAGAAAAAGAGCGAGGATGAGCAGGGCAGAGGAACGGAGGGAGGGAGAGGCTCCACACTCCGTGCAGAGCCCAACACGGGGATTGATACCCTCGATTTGGGGATCATGAGCTGAGGCGCTGGACACTCGGCCTACTGAGCCACCCAGGCACCCCACCTCTACTAACTTCTAAGACAGGTTCCCAATCCTGGCTCCATGTTTGAATTACCTGGTGAGCTTCTAAAAATAAATTATGACTCCCGGGTCTCACCCTGCTCTGCTGAGATTCTGATTCAATAGGGAAGAACCCAGGCATCACTATATTTTTAAATGATACCAGGTAACGTGCAGCCAGGGTTAAGAACTGCTCTCTTAAGGCAAACCATGAGAGACTCTTGAATGCTGAGAACAAACTGAGGACTGATGGGTGTGGGGGGGAGGGGGGAGATGGGTATGGAGGAGGGCACTTATGGGGATGAGCACTGGGTGTTATATGGAAACCAACGTGACAATAAACTATTTGTAAAAAAAAAAAAAAAAAAAAAAAACTGCTCTCTTAGAGGAAAGTGACCTTAACCGGGACCCACTAACAAAGGAACGTTTGTACCACACATCCCAGAAACTGTTAGAAATGTTTTGGGAAAGAAAGCCATAAAAAAAGAAAGAGTGGTTGCATGGAACTAGAAATATACATACTATACAGGTAGGTGGTAAGTACTTTCAAAACAATAAAAAGGGTCAAGTAATATCAGGGATAGAAAAGTTGGAAAGGCTCCTTCCTAGGAGATCACATTTACTGGAGTACTAAGTTTAAAAAAAAAAAAATCCAGCATTAGAAGGGCTGGATAAAGAAATTCCAGGCATGGAATCATGCATAAAAGCCCTGCAGTAAGCATTAGCTTGGAACTCTGAAGGACAAAAAGAATGCGAGCATCACTGGGGTTCAGTGAGCACTGTAGTAAAGAATATACATTAAGATGTGGTCATAGACAGAGGCAGGACCCTACAGGCCAAAGAGGAGTTTGGATCCTATTCCACTTACTTTGGAAGGGTTTTTGAGGGTGCCATTGGAGGTTGTAAAGCAGGAGAGGGACATGGTCGCTTTGCAGTCATTCCCGCCACTATTTGGAGAAGACAATAGTGAAAGCAGGGATATCAGATGGAGTTCAAGCCCCACGTTAGGTATGGGGGCTACTTAAGCAAACCACCCCCAAAAAAAAGGATACATTTGGTTAAAGTGTGTGTGGTTTTTTTAATCTAGTCTGACAATCTCTGATATTAACTGGAAATGTTAATCCTTTTATATTTAAAGGAATTGTAGAGTCTACCGGATCCAAGATGGCTGCCAGCACGAGCCTGAGGAAGGACCTTGAAGAAATCTGCAAATGCGGAAATGAAAAACCTAACAACCCAGGTTGGTGAAGCTAATTTATTGACTTGGCAAGGGCTACTGCTCCTGACAAGCCTCCATATGATAAGAGGGACTTCACAATGAAAGTCAAGTTTTCACAAGAGTCCACATTCAAACCACCGAAGATTACCTTTAAAATAAAAGACCAACAGAACAATGAAGAAAAGGCACAGATCTGTCTTGATAATTTGGGCTGAAAACCTGAAGCCATAGCTGAAGAATGAAGGCGGTGAAAAGTTGTGTAAGAATGCTACAAAGTCTACAAAGAAATATGGGGAAAGGCCACTGACTGCAGCGAGCCTGTGGGTGGAGACCCCTTTACAACTCAGACACTCAGAAAGCATGACAAGTGCGCTGCCTGGCGTTTGCCGATGGCAGTTACTCAGTTTCTATTGTCTTCTTAATCAAAAGCAGTCTAGATAACCTGTAAAGGAAGAATTAAAAATTTAAGATGCCCTAGTTCTGCTTTGTTTTAAAAATCATTGCATCAATCTACTTTAAAAGAATGGTGTTTCTGGGTGCCTAGGTGGCTCAGTCGGTTGAGCAGTGGGACTCTCCATCTCAGCTCAGGTCATGATCTCAGGGTCCTAAGTTCAAGCCCCCACCTTGGGCTCCAAGTTGGGCTGGGTGTGATGCTTACTTAAAAAGGAAAGAGAGCAAAAATGAACTATTGGGACCTCATCAAAATAAAAATCTTCTGCACAGTGAAGGAAACAGTCAGCAAAACTAAAAGGCAAATGACAGAATGGGAGAAGATATTTGCAAACGACATATCAGATAAAAGGTTAGTATCCAAAATCTATAAAGAACTTATCAAACTCAACACCCAAAAAACAAATAGTCCAGTGAAGAAATGGGCAAAAGACATGAATGGACACTTCTCCAAAAAAAGACATCCAGATGGCTTAGCAGACACATGAAAAAATGCTCAACATCACTCATCATCAGGGAAATACAAATCAAAACCACAATGAGATACCACCTCACACCCGGTCAGAATGGCTAACGTTAACAACTCAGGCAACAACAGATGTTGGCGAGGATGTGGAGAAAGAGGAACCCTTTTGCACTGCTGGTGGGCATGCAAACTGGTGCAGCCACCCTGGAAAACAGTATGGAGGTTCCTCAAAAAATTAAAAATAGAACTACCCTACAACCCAGCAATTGCACTACTCGGTATTTATCCAAGGGATACTGGTATGCTGTTTAGAAGGGGCACACGCACCCCAATGTTTATAGCAGCTCTACTGACAATAGCCAGAGTATGGAAAGAGTCTAAATGCCCATCAGTAGATGAATGGATAAAGAAGATGTGGTATATCTTCTTTGAGGTTGCAGTTCTCTTACAGCTCCCATTTTCCTGCATTGGGTTTATTTTTCACTCATTCACTTCCCCAGACCAGGGTCCTTGGCAAATAGACAGCTCCCGGCCATTCTGGTGGCTTCTCTACTCCCATTTTGCATCGCTCTCTGTGGGAGTTGGTTCAAATCTCCTGGCTCCAGTTTATAACATCCTGTTGGTTTTTTGCTTTTGTTTTTAATTTAAAAACAAGCAAATCACTACTCACCACCCTACCACGTCCCCCTCACCACCAAACAAACAAAAAACAGAGGTCATGAAATAAGAAGCCCAGTTCTGTAAAAATCTGGCCAGCTGTTACCACAATAACATCAATCAAATGAGCAAACCCTGATGTCTGCGTGGGTGAATGACTTCCAGCCCTGCCTGGCCTGCTTGGGGAAACCCCAGTCTATGGTGACCCAGCAGAGGGCCTGCCAACCAGAGGATGCCAAGCACATGTGTGAGGAATTTCTTGCCAGAGGGTCTCCTGAGGCCAAAGGTCACCACTCTTCCCTGCAGCCACTGGAGAAGATGTGCAGGTCATTGCAGGCAACACTGAAGCCAGAAGGTCCATGTGAAATTCCAGGCTCACCTGTCACCGAGCTCGCTCTCCCAACTCCTCAGCAGGGCACAGTCCCACCGCGACCCTCCCTGGGTGACCCTCCCTCAGTGCAGTTGACCCTTTGTGAAGCTGGGATTGGCTGGGATTGGTTGGACTAGGCTGTAGGGCCCACCAGTTTGGGTTGCGCGGGCCCTGAGTCCCCTTCCTTCAGAGCAGCTGGCCAACCCAGGAAAGAAACCAGGCCTTCCCTCTCCCTCTGGACTCACAGCCTTTGCAGAGGTAGGCTCCACTCGAAGCTCACTCAGCAATATCCTTTACATGTGTTTTCTATTGTTTTGACTGCTTTTTTTTTTTGTAGAAATAAAAAATTGACCTTAGAATTTATCAAAAAAAAAAAAAAGAATTGTATCTTCTATTTGGGTTTAACTCCTCTACCGTCTCCTAATGTCCTTTATATCTGTCCCAACTGTTCTCTACTCGGATCTCTCCTCTCTTAACTTCTTTTGGATAGGCTGCATATCTGTTGTCATTTTTTATCCCTTGCATTATTTTAGAAGGTATGCCCTCCCTTGTATTTTTTTTAGTTGTCTTTTCTATTTTCTTAGCCTAGAAAATGTAGTATTCATCCTTGGAATTATCAGTCTATCTGATCTTTGCCTCTCTCCTTGTCCTGGGCAGCGCAAAGATATTAGAACACTTTTACCCCGTCTTGACTTATTTGCTATGGTCATATGTGTGTGTGCTACACATAATATATAGTAATGTGTATATTCATACATACATATTTTTAATACCCACATATAATGTTTATACAGTCAGCATTTATTTAGATTTACCCATCTAAGTTCATTTTCCTTCTGAAGAAGGGCCTGTAGAATTTTTTGGTATGAGTTTGCTACTAAGTGAATCCTCTCCATGTATTTTGTTGGAAAACGTCTTTGTTATCAACATTTTTGAAGAATATTTTCTTGGTTAGAGAATTCTTTTGGGTTTTTTTTTAACGTTTATTTATTTTTTAGAGAAAGAGAGATTACACATGCGTGTGAGAGAGAGAGCGGGTGTGCACACAGGGGAGGAGCAGAGAGAGAAAGGGACAGAGGATCCAGAGTGGGCTCTACCCTGAATCATGACCTGAGCCAGTGTCGAAGGCTTAACAAACTGAGCCACCCAGGTGCTCCTTTGGTTAGAAGATTATTAACTGACAGTCATTCTATTTTGGCACCTTGATGAAGATATTTGTCCACTATTTGCTAGCTTTCAATGTTGCTATTAAGAAGCCAGCTGTCAGACAACTCTCATTCCTTTGACAATAAACTGTCTTCACCTTCCCCTTCAGCTACTGTTAATATTTTCTTTATCTCCAATGTGTGTAGATAAGGATTTCTTCCCATTTACCCTGATTCAATTTAGAGTGACCCTCCTCACCCCACACACTCACTTTCTTCATCTGAAGCTGGTTTCAGAGGATCAGACTCAAGACTCAAAATGCTCTCGATCATAGCTGAGCTACCAAATGAAAGGGCCCAGGTCCTAGAATGATTATACCAGTGCAAAGCCCCCTCGGACTCCTACTATTCATGATACAAGTAAGAAATAAACTATAATTAAGTCCTGGAGATTTGGGACTGACTAGAGCAGTTTACCGACCCTAACAAATATAGGATCCTTCCAGCTGTTCAAGCAAAAAAGCTTTGGATTGATTCATCCTTGATTCCTTTCTCCTGCATTCCACATCCAAACCTTCAGCAAATTCTGGCAGTTCTAACTGGAAAGTCCAGAATCTGACCACTTGCACTACTATCCTCCTGGTTCAAGGCCATCAGTCTCTCACACTTGGCTCCTTCTTTTTTTTTTATGTTTATTTCTTTTGGGCGGGGCAAGGGGGGCAGAGAGTGGGAGACATGGAACTGAAGCAGGCTCCAGGCTCTGAGCTGTCGGCACAGAGACCGACACAGGGCTCTAACTCACGAACCGTGAGATCATGACCTGAGCCGAGGTTGGCTGCTTAACCAACTGAGCCACCCAGGAGCCTCTCACACTCTCTCCTTCTCAATTGGTCTCCTTGCTTAACTCTTTCAAAACACATATCAGAATATATCACTACTCTGCTCAATAATCTCCAATGGGCTTGGCATCTCACTTAGAATAAAAGCCAAAGTCTTTAAAGCTGCCCACAAGGCCCCATGGGATCCAGTCCCCAACCACCTGTCTAACCTAAACTTCATTAATTGTCCACTCATTCACTCTGATCCAGCCCTATTAACTCCTCAATGTTGCTTGAACAAGGTACGCTCGCTTCTACCTGAAGACCTCTGCCCTTACTAATCTCTGCTTAAAATGTTCTTTTTCTAGATACGAGTTAATACGTGGCATCCCTTCACTTCCTTCAGGCCATTGCTCCAATACCCCCCATCTATGGGGTTTGTGACTTCAAGCCCCACATCAGGCTCTGTGCTGACAGTTCGGAGCCTGGAGCCTGTTTTGGATTCTATGTCTCCCTCTCTCTCTGTCCCTCCCCCGCTGATGCTTTGCCTCTCTCTCTCTCTCTCCAAAATAAATAAACATTAAAAATTTTTTAAATGTATACATTACATGTTGCACTATCCATTCTCTAAAATTTTATATAATATCGACTCAACTTTTGAATTCCAGGAGTGTATTATCAAAGCCTTTTCAATACTTTCTGCCCTCAAAGCTGCCACCTAAATGCTCATCTTGAAGAACTGACAGCTCATTTTTTTATTTTATCACCTCTCATTCACTCCTAAACACCCTTATAATTTGGATTCTTCTCCAAACATTCTAGTGAATTGTTCCTGCAGTATTAACAACAGCCTCTTGATGTTTAATTTAATGGTTTCTTTTTCAACTCCATATCCCATTTGTCTCAGTAATGACCCCAACAAACATTTGTTTGCATTACTTCTGCATTACAGACATCATGCTAGTATTGGGAGCACAAAGAAGACACAGTACTGCTATCAGAGTGATCACAGACTCATACTTGACGGGAGAAGGAATTCAGCTAAAGAATTACATTATATTGCTTTGCAAGGAGTAGATACAACACTTATTTTGCTGAATGAATGAATGAATGAATGAATGAATAAGTGGATCCATGCATCCATCTAAATATGGATGAATACAATCTTAAATGTTAACACCAAAAGAGTATAAAAGGTGCTATGAGAGTACAAGGTCAAAAATGTCCTCTGCACAGTATCTGACACTGATTATCTTCCCCGTGAAATTCTCTCTTCCCATGGCCCCTAATATTGAACTTATTTTCACTTTTTATTTCTCCCAGATCCAAGAATGGCTCAAGCTAGACAATTTGAAATCATCTTAATTCCTGTCTTTTCCCCCCCTTCTTTTGGTCACTCAATTCATGTGCAAAATCCTTCTTTGATCCACCCCCTCCATTCTATCCTCATTGCTTCTGTTTAGAATGTTTCTCTCATTATTTTACTACAACTGATGAACTGCTGTCAAGATATTCTCTGCTTGAATGTAATTCTTTACCTGCAGTTAATTATCTTCCTAAAGTGGATTTGACCAGGACATTTCCCCGCTTTAAGTCTCTGATGATTTCCTATTGATAAGAGGATAGAGACCGAACTTGTAAATCTGGCATATAAAGTCTTTCTGTGTGCCCTCACTCTACTTTTCAAGCCTCATCTTCTGCCTCACATTTTATCCACATAGGCCTCTGCACTTTCTTTCAACACACCATGTCTTTGTATCTCAATTTTTTTGCCCAATCGAACCACTGTCTAAAATGACTTATACCTCCACACCCTGCCTGGAAAAAAAAACTAATCATATTTCAAAAGCCAACGTAATCATTATTTCCTTTGTTAAGATCTTAGCATCTCATCACCACCGTAGAGTTAGTCAACCCCTAATCTGTGCTTCATAGCACTTCTGTCAATTCCTTAAATTGATCTGTAACTATTGGCTTCCATACAAACCATCTCCTTCCCCAGGGGCTACTGGCTGCCCATGTGTCTTATTAATCTATATGTTTCTGGTATCTATCAAAGTATCTACATCAATAAATATTTCTTGAATGGACAGCTATCATCTCAGTATACATTCCACAAATTCTTTCTTGTTTTTAACTGAGAAAAGATCCCTCCACTTGTATTTTTTTTTTAATTTTGGCCCATATAATAATGCAAAAATAACTGAGCCTCCATACAGCATATAATGAAGTGAGCACAGAAAGCAGCATTGAGCCAGAGAACACGGGAAACATTAGAATGTGAGGATTAACATATTTAGGGCAGTCTCTGCCCTGAGAAATGGGAGCTCGAGAGCAGTTTCTTGTCAGTTTTGAGTATCACTCTAGAGGGTATGTGGAAGGGAAATGTCTGGAGTACTGTTGGGGGGGTGGGGGGTGGAGAATGGTAGAAGACTCAAGGTCTGAGAATAACATTGCTTGTTAAGATTGTATCACTTTTATGGATTCCATTTGCACTCCTATTTAATCCTTACAATAACATCACTGGGGGAGGCACCAGCATCAGTGCTCCTATAGTTCAGCCAGAAAACAGAGGTTAAAAGAGATTAAATAACTTGACAAAAAGGTATATAGCCAATAATGTTAGAACTGGGAATTCGCCCCAGGTCCTCCAACCGTGAGCCTTTGCTCTCCATTATGTAGTCTCATGAAAAAGAGTTCCAGGTATGACTAGTGTTATAGAAGATATAAAATTTACATAACATAATCTGAAACATATTTAATGACTTCATGGCTATAATATCTACATAATAATTTACAACTTTGAAGGAACTTTCATGAATCACATGTCAGGGTCCACTAGAAGTTTATGAGGCAGCAGGGCAAATTTCTTTCCATTTTAGAGATGAGGACTTTTTTTTTTTAATTTTTTAACGTTTATTCATTTTTGAGAGTCAGAGAGACAGAGTATGAGCAGGGGAGGGGCAAAAAGAGAGGTAGACACAGAATCTGAAGCAGGCTCCAGGCTCTGAGCTGTCGGCGCAAAGCCCGACACAGAGCTGGAAATCACAAGCTGTGAGATCATGACCTGAGCCAAAGTCGGACAGTCAACTAAATGAGCCATCCAGGTGCACCGAGATGAGGACATTTAAGCTCAGATCAACGTAATGACTTCCCCAAGGTTACAAGACATTCCAATACACATCTCATAAATCTTCATTGAGAGCTTTTTTTAGATTATGCTACACCATATTTTTTATACTTGATAAGCAATTAATATAATTACAAGATCTACCTATATGTAAATCTACCAATTATGGGGGCACCTGGGTGGCTTAGTCGGTTAAGCATCCGACTTTCGCTTAGGTCATGATCTCGCGGTTCGTGGGTTCGAGCCCCGCGTCGGGCTCTGTGCTGACTGCCNTTATCAATTCAATTTCAAATTTATAAAACATATTCACTAAGTGGTAATTATTTCCTTTCTAGAATGATTACTTTCATGTAGAAGGAAATACCTGTAAGACTCAAGTTTCCCTTGGAGTCATAGAGGAAATACAATTCCTATAAAATAAGATTCATGAGTGGGGCGTCTGAGTGGCTTAGTCGGTTAAGTGTCCGACTTTCGCTTAGGTCATGATCTCATGGTTCGTGGGTTCGAGCCCCGCGTCGGGCTCTGTGCTGACTGCCAGCTCAGAGCCTGGAGCCTGTTTCAGTCTGTGACTCCCTCTATCTCTGACCTTCCCCTGCTCACGCTGTCTCTCTCTCTCTCTCCTAGAAATAAATAAACATTTTAAAAAATTTTTTTAATTTACCAATTATGTTATATGAATAATACATAATAAATGCTTACCATAGTGCCTAACACATAACAAGCACTCAATAAATATTAGATATTATGGGAGTGCCAGGGTGGCTCAGTCAGCTGAGTGACTGCCTCTTGATTTCAGCTCAGGTCATGATCTCTCAGTTCATGGGTTCGAGCCCCAGATCAGCGCAGAGCCTGCTTGGGATTCTCTCTCTCCCTCTCTCTCTGCCCCTCTCCTGCTTGCTCTGTCTTTCTCTCTCTCAAAATAAATGAATAAACTTTTAAAAAGGACTTAAAATATTAGAGTTATATAGTCACTCTAAATGTAAATTTTTTCTTGATTCCATTTATTATGTCTGTCACCATTTTCATTGTAGGGAATTGTTTTCCTTCTTGGGAATGTAGGCACTGGACTCAGATTCTAGCTTTAACATCATAATGCAGTTTCTATCCTAAGTATCCTTAGACTTTTGACTCAAAAGAGAGTAAAAGGGAACAAATAAATAAAATAAAAGCAAAAGGACAGTGTTTTCCTCTCCATCCTGTTATGTCATCCTGCCTTCAGAAAAATGCTCTAGATCTGGGACCTGCAAACTCTGTCAAGCACTAGACAGTAAATATTTTAGGTTGTGTGAGTTCAGGGGTGTCTCTGTTGCAACCACTCAACTCTGCTGCTGCAGTGCACACATAGCCATAGATAATACACAAACCAATGGGGATGGCTGTGTGCCTACAAACCTTTAGTTTCAAAAGATGACAATTGGGCACATTTGGCCCACAGGCCCTTCCAAGCCCCATAACTGAAATGAGGAACTTCAAAGAATGCAATGAAATGCTGGAAGTGCGGCGGTGGGGGCATGAGAGGGAAACACTTGGCTCTCCACACCCATAGCTCACAATCTGAGGTTCTTCCTGTGCCTTATCCTTCACACCCACTCCCTATTTTCACCTGTGAAGGATTTGGGCCACATGGTCAATCTATTCCTTTCACATTAGCTTTGTTTGTTTCTAAGCCTGCATAACTCAAGACAGTCAAAAAGACAGACCAGACAGCTTACGTCCATAACCCCCACAGCTTCCAGATGTAATGAACAGTTTGAGTCCAAGTGACAGATCAGACCCGAGATGGTGAAGGGAGTAGAGGGCCGAAGCATACAGTATCCCCTGCAAAGAAGCCAAAGACCCAGAGGAGCACTGAGGATAAAAACTGAAGACGGGGGGCGCCTGGGTGGCTCAATCGGTTAAGCATCTGACTTTGGCTCAGGTCATGATCTCACGGTTTGTGAGTTCGAGCCCCACATCGGGCTCTTTGCTGTCAGCACAGAGACTGCTTTAGATCATCTGCCTCCCTCTCCCACTGTCCCTCCCCAGCTCATGAACTCTCTCTCTCTCAAAAAAAAGCAAACATTATAAATAAATAAACAAGTAAATAAAGACTTTGTTACTGATAAATGATCCTGAGCACCTTCAACTGAACAGTGACAGGTAAAAGATCTAAATGAGGGTATCTGTGTGGACATGAACAGGTAAAGCCTAGCGGAATCGCTGCACCCACATGCTGGGTTAGAAACATAATGGATGGTATGTGAGACACAAATGCCCAAGGTTCTGTGCAGGAAGGAGAGCAGGAGAATCAAAACATAAGGGTGGTAATAGAACAAATAAAGTTCTGAGTGTATCTAATACGGTGAAGGTAGATCCCACACTACCATTTTGGCTTTCCTTAGGGAGCTGTGAGAAACATGACTGAAATTTCTGGCTGGAGTAGGAGAAATGTGCCCTCCTAGAAACATCTGGGACCATAACATTTCATTTGTCAGATAGAAAATTTCTATATAACTGTATCTTTAGTTTCAGGTAAGACAGGCAATTCTCATAGAACTCTCAGGATTATCACTATTTATTCGGACAGGCAATTCTTCTCTCCAGAAAGTATTCATTTAGATGAATAAATATTTGCCTCAATCCTCTGAGTATTTCATAGGCAATGCTAGGAATGATAAATTATTCACAACAAAATGATAAACATTGGGTGAATAGTAATAAGAATCTAAAGACATAGAATTAGTATTATGGAATAGGATTTTGAACAAAAGAAACGGAATATTGGTCAATATTAGTATTAAGCAAAGTTACAATTATATCCTAACATATATACATATGCTAATCCCATCAGATTGAAAAGAAACAAAAAACAAAATCCTTGAAATAAAGGACTTTTAATTTATACACATAAGAATCCATTTATTCTTGAACAAAGGAGCGTTTTATATATTCAGTACTTAGTCATCAGATATTTATATTTGTATGCCACTATTCCAGATACAGTAAAATATTTTCTTGTGGCTGTAGCATAGTAATTATAATTTTTTCCATAGTATACCTGTAGCTGAAACTATTCTTTATTTTACTAAATTTTTCCTTAACTTGTTTTCTAATTTGAATTTCTATTTTATAAATTGTGATAAAGTATACATAACATAAAATCTGCCATTTTAACCAGGTTTAAATGCACAGTGCAGTGGCATTTACATTGCCATCACCATTCAACCATCTCCAAAACATTTTCACCTTCCCAAACCATGAAACAAGAACTCCTCAGTTTCCCCTCCCCCCATGCCCCAAAAACTACCACTCTACTTCCTGTCTCTATGAATCTGACTACTCTAGGTGCTCCATATAAGTGGAATCATTAAGTATTTGTCCTTTTGTGGCTGGCTTATTTCACTTAGCATTATGTCTTCAAGGTTTATCCATGTTGTGGTATGTGTCAGAATTTCCTTCCTTTTTAAGCTGAGTAATATCCCATTGTATGTATATATCACATTTTATTCATCCATTTATCCATTAAAGGACCCGTAGGTTGCTCCCAACTTATGGCCATCTTGAATAATGCTGCTATGAACATATATGTGTAGGGGTGCCTGGGTGGCTCAGTCAGTTGAGCGTCTGACTTCGGCTCAGGTCATGATCTCACCGTTGGTGGGTTTGAGCCCTGCATAGGGCTCTGTGCTGACAGCCAGCTCAGGGCCTGGAGCCTGCTTCGGATTCTGTGTCTCCCTCTCTCTCTGACCCTCCCCTGCTCAAGCTGTATCTCTCTCTCTCTCTCTCTCTCAGAAATAAAAAAAATAAATAAAACATTAAAAAATTTTTGAACATGTATGTGTAAATATCTGTTGAAATCCCTGGTTTCAATTCTTTTGCATGTACACCCAGAAGTGGAATTTCTGGCTCATATGGTAATTCTGTTTAAATCTTTGAGGAACCTCCATTGTGGTTTATACCACTGTACATTCCCACCAATAATGTACAAGGGTTCCAATTTCTCCATATCCTTACCAACACATATCTTTTGCAGTTTTTTAACAGTTAGTCACCGTATGAGTGGTATCTCATTTTGGTATTGATTTGAATTTTTCTAATGATCAGTAACAATGAGCAGCTTTTCTTGTGCTCATTGTTATTTGTATATTCGCTTTGAAGAAAAGTCTATTCAGGTTCTTTGCCCATTTTTTAATTGGCTTGTTTGTTAAGACTAGCTTTTCTTGTAACAAAGTATGTTTGCCAAATTTTTTATGTTTGATATTTTTTCACTTGATAAACTTTTGTGGATTTTATGTTCTTTAAAAATCAGAATCACTGATTCCACAATCTGATATTCTAGCAACATCCCTGATCTTTCAGGATGCGTGACTATTCCTTCACATTTTTTAACCTCTGTGATTAAAAATACCATAGTTCAAATTGAGGACTGAAAGTTGTAATACTACACGAATGCTGGCTTGGAAGACCATCCAACGATTGGAAAATATTCGTATTCATGAAATAAATGCTATCTACATTTTATCTAACATTTATTTTTTGCATCCTTTTAAGTATAACATTTCTTCTTATCTAACATTACTTCTCTAAATTTATGGATTTATTTCCCAGGCCTATTACCATAAAGGGAAACAATTCGGTTTGATGACAGGGTTTTGGGATGATGGCTAAGTCTCGGCATGTTGATTTGGCACGATCCATGAAACACTTGATTTGTGAAGATTTTGAAATAATTACTGCTTTAACATTAACGAACATTGTCATTTTTTTCCCTCTTGCTGGTCTCTAGTCCCCAAGAGGTACTTTAAATTGGGAACCATTATACATACATTAGAAATTGAAGACCAAAGGTAAAACCAACTGATTCTAGACTTATACCATATTTCTAGGCCAAGCCTGTCTCTTTGCTTTTGGAAACTGAGAAAACAGCTCAACCTCCTTCTCACATCTTGAATTCCTTTTATTGATCAATAGTATATAAATAGTAAAAGTAACTGGGGACTGGAGTAGTTCAAACATGCATTTATGTATAAAGGTCTGTCATGAGATGGTACTCACTGCATATCCATAAATACACCCAGCAGAGCTCTTTTAAGAAGAGCAATTTGTCTCTTTTAACATAATGGCAAGTCATTTTGTCCATGTTCCAGTCCAGCAGATTTTCTTAATCCCACAATTTAATAAAGAGTTCCCAAAAGGGGCACCTGGGTGGCTCAGTCAGTTAAGTCCGCAGCTCTTGGTTTCAGCTCAGGCCAGGATCTCACGGTTTGTGAGTTCGAGCCCCACTTGGGATTCTCTCTCTCCCTCTCTCTGGCCCTCCCCTGCTCATGCTCGCTCTCTCACTCGCTCTCTCTCTATCTCTCAAAATAAATTTTAAGAAGGAGCAACTGAGTGGTTCAGTCAGTTAAGTGACTAAGTCCTGATTTTGGCTCAGATATGATCTCCTGGTTCATGATTTTGAGCACTTTTTGTGCTGATAGTGCAGAGCCTGCTTGAGATTCTCCTCTCTTCTTCTCTCTCTGTCCCTTCCCTGCTTGCACTCTGTCTGTCTCAAAATTAACAACCTTTAAAAAATAATTTAAAAAATTAAAAAAGAAAAATTTAAAAAAAAGAATTCCCAAGGGAAGCTATTATAATGTTCCCTATACCCAGTAACAACTCAGGATCAGCTTTAAAGTGGTATTTGCTACTGGGAAAAGATATTTACTTGGAAATTATGTATAGGGAAAAACTTGACCTTTACATTTGTGTTTAAATAATTGGAAACACATGTGAAATTAGTCAAAACTTTTATCATTAAATATTATCCTTTCATACTCAAAAATTTTGAAGACAAATCTCTCAGGTCTGCTCTACTTAATACTCTACTACCTGAAAAACATATTTCTTCAAAACAATATGAGTTAGAGTATTCAAATGTCTCACGTCAGTTCATCCGAGGCTCCAGACCCAAAAAGAATGCCATTAATTGCCAGAACACCAGGGTCAGTCATGCTCATCTAATACAAAACCAGCCTCGCTGCCCTGAGCTTTTCACCCACTTGATGGTGTGCAAGAAAGATAGAGGCAAAGGGGGGACCATTAGCAAGGGTTTCCTTAGAAAGAGTTGTCGGCATGCTGTGCACTTCACCCTGCCAAACTGCCTCCCCATTCCTTCAAGCCACTTGAGAGACTCTTCAAAAAGAGCAACTGGGACCTTGGCCACATTCCGAGAACTGGAAATTACCTAAGGACTTGACGTGTTGCCTAAAAACATACCAGAAGCAAGACGTTATGGTTACATCAGGTAAAAGAAGCAAAAGTAACAGGTTTGGGAGTAAACTGCACTCCTGACAATGATGAAGAAGAGAAAGGAGGTGTTTTTCCTATGAGCCAAGTAGACCATCAGCAGAGCAGAACTCACTCAGATAAAAGGAATTCTATGGAGCACGTGGGTGGCTCAGCAGGACTTCAGCTCAGGTCATGATCTCACAGTTCATGGGTTTAAGACCCAGTTCGGTTCGAGCTCCATGCTAGGCTTTGCACTAACAGCAGGGAGCCTGCTTTGAGTTCTCTGTCTCCCCTGTTTCTCTGCCCCTCCCCACTCATGTTCCCATTCTCTCTCTCTCTCTCTTCCCCTCCCTCTTTCTTTCAAAAAAAAAAAAAAATGTAAAAGGAATTCTACCCACGAGGGCTGCCTATAGGACCATGTGACCTGAATGGATAGTCTCTGCATAAAGAGCACCACGATGAGACAGGGACTAGAGGGGAAGAACTACAGTCTGAGGTCTCAGGATCCTCTTCAGGGGAACAGAAGTATCCAGCACTGGGCTCCAACTACACCAGTCAACTGAAGGCTTTTTGCGTGCTCACTAACTCAGTTCCCTTGCCGTAAGAGGGCCTGACTCGGAAGAATTACACACAGCAGCTAGCAATATGGAAGAGAATCATGGAAGAATGAAGAAAGTATCACCTTCCATCTCTCTCTCTCTCTTTCCCTCTCTCTTTCTCTCTCTCTCTCTCTCTCTCCAGGTTTCCAAAGACAGGCCCAAGTTGGGGAAAGGGAACAGCCATAAATTCCACAGGAGTCTTAAGTTATGATTTTAGATTGAGCTGGACTTTTAATATTTTACATGAAACAACCAGGAAAAACATCTATAGGACTTGCCTGGGATGTCATCCATGAGCAATGAAAATGAGTCAAGACTGCAGGTTGCAGAGGTAAAGTGGGAGAGAATAAAGTTTCTGCTTACACTCCACTGAGTCCAACTTGAACAACACATCTGTTATATGTGTGAGGGTAAAAATAAGTATTTAAAGATAAAAAGGTTATTCCCTTTGGGGATAAAATAAAGGCATAAAATCCCTTTCTGGAGCCAGTCCACATCTACAGACAAAATATAATCTCAGTCCTCAGCTTTATGGGCTGTGTTTTGAAATCTTGTATTTATGTGCTAAGTTTCTCTTCCCCTGCAGAGATGGTGTCATTATTTGTTTAAATAACGAGTTTGGTATGAAATGGTAAATATGTCAAACCACACTTTTGCTGGGGATCACTGACTATAAAGTTGGACAGATGGCCACAATACTCTGAATTTCTGGAGGAAAAAACACTTCCTGAGAGGACAGGGTGCAACTGAGACATTCATAATTCAGAACAGTAGTTTCCAATTATTTTGACTATAAGGGCCCCTTTAATGTCGTATCCATATTGATGATTTATCCAATCTACAAATGATGCTTACTGCCATGTGAATGCCATGGGAACTAAACTGGACTACAGTTTTTAGAGGTGGAAAAAAAAAAAACTTGCCCATTGTTATTCCATTTGACTTAATTCTGAGTCTTTCTCATCTTTCCTTCCTTCCCTTCTTTCTCCCATCCTCCCCTCCCTCATCCACTCCTCCCTCATCTCCTTCTTTCCTTCTTTATCCCCCCTTCAAAATTTTGGTGGATTTACAGTCCAGGCAGGCTTCTAATTATTCTTTTAAAGAGATGTGGTTATGCAGTGAATATGCAGAAAATGATGAGAATATATATATATATATATATATATATATATATATATATATACACACACACAGACTAACTCACTCAGGAAGAATCCAACCGCAGCACTGTTTGTTTTGTGTTGCTGTTGCCATGATATGAATGTTGGATGCAGTTGCAGATGATTTGCCTTATCCATTTGGGCTCACCCCTCTCGGCTATCAACTCTGAAGCACTATGGAAGCATGGTGATTTCTTCAGCAATCTACAGAAATTTCATCATAATAACTACTCTCTGAAACATGAACTTTATTTCGACATCCAGTTTTTTGTCACTTTTCTGAACAGCTTCATGAAAATATAACTTATACAGCATTAAATCCACCCACCATAAGTACATAAATCAATAGAGTTTTACAACCATCGCCACAGTCTAAAAAGTCTCCTCATGCTCATTTGCAGTTAATCCCCTGCTCGCAGCTCCAGCCTTAGGCAACCACTGATCTGCTTTCCAGCTTATAAATTTGTCTTTCCTTAGCCATTTCACGTCAATGGAATCAGACAATACCTAGTCTTTCACATCTGGCCTTTTTCACGCAGCTTGATGTTTTCTGAGGTTCATCCATGCTGTAGTATGAATCAGTACTACACTCCTTTCGACAGCCGAGTGGATCACGCTCTTTATCGTAGGTCTCAAGCCCTAGCCAAAGCCAAAGCTCATGTCGCTTTTCTCCTGTCCTTCTTTCGTGAACTAATAAGGTTACCATAGATTTTGAACGTTGACCTGTCCTGCATTCCTGGGATGAATCCCACTCGATTGTGATGTATTGTCATTTTATACACTGCTGGATTCAATCTGTTCATATTTTGTGGAGAATTTTTGCTTCCTTGCTCATGAGGGACATTGGTCTTTGGTTTTCTTTTCTTGAAATGTCTTTAGTTTGGAATCAGGGTAATGCTGGCCTCATGAAATGAGTTTGGAAGTATTCCCTCCTTTTCTATTTTCTGGAAGGTAGAACTGATAGCACTTCTTACTTAGTGTTTGGTAGAATTCACCATGAAACTATCTGGGCCTGAAGTTTTTTTTCTAAAGGGTTTTTAACTAAAAATTTAATGTCTCTAATAGATACAGCACAATTCGCATTCTTTTCTCTTGAGTGAGTTTGGTATTTTGTGTCTTTTAAGGCTTTAGTCTATTTCATCTCAACTTTTTAATTGTGAGCATAGAGTTATTTGTAATATTCTGTTGATATCCTTTCAATGCCTCTGTTGTCAGAGGAGTGATGGCCCTTCTTTCATTCCTGACACTGGTTAACTTTGTATCTTCTCTCTTTTTATCTTGGTCAGTATGACTACAAGTTTACCAGTTGTGTTTTGTTTTTGTTTTTTTTGAGTATAGTTGACACAAGATGGTACATTAGCTTTAGGTGTACAGCATAGTGATTCAACGTCTCTACACAAGTGTCGCTACCTTCTGTCACCATGCAATGCTATTACGATAGTGTTGATTATTTTCCTTATGCTGTGCCTTTTATTCCCATGACTTATTCGTTGCATAACTGGAAGCCTGTATCTCCCACTCCCCTTCACCTATTTTGCTCATTTCCCCACTCCTGGCAACCATCAGTTTGTCCTCTGCATTTCTAGGTCTGATTCTGCTTTTTGTTTCTTTATTCATTTGTTTTGTTTTTTAAACTCCACATATGAGTGAAATCATATGGTGTTTGTCTTTCCCAGATTTATTTCACTTAGCATCCATGATATCATAAATGGCAGAGCTCATCCTTTTTTATGGCTGTGTAATTCAATGTCCAATGTTTATAATGAAGTTCCTTGGTGACTTAATCAGTATTTGATTTCTACTTAAGATTATTTTTAATGTAATTTGGAACATACCCCTCTACTGCTTGACTCTTTCCCATTAGGCCATGGCACTTGCACCCTTATATAGTGTCTTGTCAACATTCTGGTTATTTTTGGTATTTCAAGCGCATTGGCATTCTCTTAGGCCTTTAAAGGTATCTTGGTCCTTCCTACCTCAGGGCCTTTGCATATGGTTATTAACGCTGCCTGAAAATTGCTCCTCCCCTTCATCCTTGAATGGCTGGCTCTTACTCATATTTTAGGTCTACTAAATGATAACTCCCCAGAAAGGCCTTTTCTGACCATACCATTTACACTCTGCATCCCTTCCTTTATTAATATCTGTCACAGTACCTTGTTTGATTCTTTCATAACAACACAATTTATTAGCACATGCCATAGTATTTTTTTTAACTTCCTCATAAAATGTCTCTAACACTAGGCTGTAAGCTCCTTAAAGGCAGAAATCATGTCAGCATCGTTCACCCTGTACACTCAACACCTCAACACAGCCAGGCAGCACAGAAGCTCAAGAAATATGCGTTGGAGGGGCACCTGGGTAGCTCAGTCAGTTGCGCAGCCGATTCTTGATTTCAGCTTGGATTGTAATCTCAGGGCCATGGGATCAAGCCCCACATCTGGCTCCATGCTGGGTGTGGAGCCTACTTGAGTTTTCTCTCTCTCTCTCTCTCTCTCTCTCTCTCTCTCCCTCCCTCTCTCTCTCTCACTAGCTCTTTCCCTCACCAAAATTAAAATAAATTTTTAAAAAGCAATATGAGTGGGAGGAGGAAGACAGAAGAAAGGAAGGGAGGGAATTATTTGGGCATTTCTGGATCTTTTGTGTCAAACATAAAAGGGTAAACAGAATAACAAATACACATGCTTATTTGGCAAACAGGTTGAAGTCTTGTGTCTTGTGGCCCTTCCCTGTTGCATATCCCTTCCTCTCCAGTTGCCAGGGGTAATCATTCCCTTAAAGTTACTATTTTCACTACCATGCATGTCTTTATATTTTAACCACATTTAAGTGAATTACTAAATATATATATATACAATTTTTAATATTTTTAACTCTGCATAAATAGCATTATCCTGCATATCAGCTTTTGTAGCTTGCT
This sequence comes from Hyaena hyaena, assembly GCF_003009895.1. Lineage (NCBI taxonomy): Eukaryota > Metazoa > Chordata > Mammalia > Carnivora > Hyaenidae > Hyaena > Hyaena hyaena. The sequence goes on from NW_024080765.1 coordinate 2,957,013, forward strand.
TTCTTCACTGAATTTTATGTTTGGAAAATTCATCTAATTCATTGTATGCTGTTCCAACTTATTCTTTCCACTGCTTAATAGTATCCCATTATATTACACATTTATCCATTTTCCCAGTGAAATACACTTCACCTCATATTTTCACCTGTTGGCTATTACAGACAATGCTGCTGTGAACATTCTCCATGTCCCCTCATGCACATATTCAAGATCTTCTATAGGCTAATACCTAAAGGTGGAACTGGAGATAATCGGGTAGACATGGACAATCTCAAAAGAGCTTGCCAAATTGTTTCCAACACAGATATCGTTTTCCAACATGGCTATCAGTCATCCAGCGATGTTCATGGATTCCTCTGCCTTATCCACACTTGGTAGTGTCAGACTTTTAAATGTCTGCCAATCTCTTCAGTGTGAAATGGAATATTATTTCTGTTTTCATTTGCATTGGTCTAAAAGCAACTGAGCCTGAGTAACTTTTTATAGCCAGTCAGGTTTCCTTTTCTAGAGATTGCCCATTTTTCTGCTGAATTGTTTCTTTTTTCTATTTGATTTTAAGGAATTTTTAATATATTATGGTTATTAAACCTTTGTCAGTTATCTTCCAAGGGCCTGTGACTCATCTTCTTGCTTTTATATGGTGGCTTTTTATGCACAAAAGTTTTCATTTTAATAAATAGTGAAGTTTGTCAATCTTTTCCTTTGTAGTTTATACTTTTCATATGTTGTCTATAAAATTCTTCTCTCCCCTAAGGTCATAAAGATGTTTGTTTTCCTATATTGTTTTCTAAAAGTTTTAAAGTTTTACTCTTTCTATTTGGTGTATAAATTGACCTGGAACATTATTTTATTATACAGAATTAACTAAGGTTTATTCAATTTTTATCTTTCCCCATAAGGATAACCAATGTTCTACCATCAATTATTGTATATTCTATTCTTTAATGATTTATAGTATAAACCCTAAGAAAAGACATGTTTCCATATATATGCCCACATATTTTCAAGCTCTCTATTCTGTTCCATTGGTGCATTTCTTTATCCTTGTACTAATACCATACCATCTTATTATCATGGGTTGCATGTCTTTATATCTAAAAGGGCAAATCTGCCTAACAGGTTCTTCCTTAAAACTGTCTGAACTATTCTTAGTTTACAAGTAGAGCACTCGGACTTTTTCTATTTAAAATTTAAAAATGGGTCTAAATCTCTAAAATATTCTCTCTGATATGAGTCCTGAGGTCCCTCATGAGTACCCATCCCCAAGTGAATTCTGTAATCTGTCCATACAAGGACAGAGATTAAGAAAATGCCATGGCCGGGGGGGGGGACGGGGGGGACGGGAGGAGGGATGGGAGGGGTGGCACCTGGCTAACTCAGTAGAGCTTACAACTCTTGATCTCAGGTTTGTGAGTTCAAGCCCCATGATGGGTGTAGAGATTACTTAAAAATAAAATCTTGAGCTTCTGCACAGCCAAGGAAACAACCCGGAAAATTAATAGGCAACCAACGGAATGGGAAAAGATAGTTGCAAATGACCTATCAGATAAAGGGTTAATATCCAGACTCTATAAGGAACTCACCAAACTACATGCCCGAAAAACAAACAACCCAGTGAAGAAATGGGCAGAAGACATGAACAGACACTTCTCCAAAGAGGACATCCAGATGGACAACAGACACATGAAACGATGCTCAGCATCCCTCCTCATCAGGGAAATACAAATCAAAACCACACTGAGATACCACCTCACGCCAGTCAGAGTGGCTAAAATGAGCAAATCAGAGAACTCTAGATGCTGGCGAGGATGTGGAGAAACGGGCACCCTCCTACACTGTTGGTGGGAATGTAAACTGGTGCAGCCCCTCTGGAAAACAGTGTGGAGGTTCCTCAGGAAACTAACAATAGAACTCCCTTATGACCCAGCAATAGCACTGCTAGGAATTTACCCAAGGGATACAGAAATGCTGATGCATAGGAGCACATGTACCCCAATGTTCATAGCAGCACTCTCCACAATAGCCAAAACATGGAAAGAGCCTAAGTGTCCATCAACAGATGAATGGATCAAGAAGATGTGGTTAATCTGTACGATGGAATACTCCATGGCAATGAGAAACAATGAAATCTGGCCATGTGTAGCCACATGGATGGACCTTGAGGGTGTTATGCTGAGCGAAATAAGTCAGGCAGAGAAGGACAAATATCATATGTTTGCATGTATAGGAGGATTAGGAGGAACTTAATGGATGACCAAGGGGGAGAAGAAGGGCGGAAATGGTGGGGGAGAGGGAGGGAGGCAAACCATGAGAGACTCTTGAATGCTAACAAAAACTGAGGACTGATGGATTGGGGGGGGAAGAGGCATGGGCATGGAGGAGGGCACTTGTGGGGATGAGCACTGAGTGTTATGTGGAAACTAATTTGACAATAAACTATTTGTAAAAAAAATAAAAATAAAAAAAAAATAAATTCATTGGAGCAGTGGAAGTGGAAAAAAAAATAAAATAAAATGCTAAAAAAATAAATAAATAAATAAAAATAAAATCTTGAAAGAAAAAAAAAAGAAGATGACACTGGGGAATTCACAAAAATCAAAAGGGACTTTGCAAACCCCTTTCCAAAAAATAATAATTCATTAAAGGTTAAACACAGTGTTCCTACCACAAAATCAGTCTAGTCAATAATATAATGTAATGTTTATCCTTCTAGGAAGAAAGAGTAACGAAGCTGATAATAAGAGAGTAAATATTTTAAAATGTGGTAGAGAGGATTTTTACTGCTAAATTTTTATAATTAATAACATGCTCAGAAGATACAAAGGAAAGTAGGTACAACCCAAAATTAAAGTGTTAAGGAAAATATTACACTTCTAAAAGTATACAGGCGTAGAGAATTGTCACTTAAAAAAACTTTAAAAAATATAAATATGTCCTTTCAGAGATTTTCTCTACCCGCTGGTACAAAGGTAACACTAGTTTTCTCAAAAAGGAATTCCCAGGGACTTATAGCTTTTTAAACACTGCCCCCTAATGTTCACACTCTGAAATGACAGAAGGACCTCGCTAACAAAAATACTCCGGTCCCTCCTCCCTTGTCTAGCATTTCTGTCCTGCAGACCCGGTCTCACAGACTGAGGCAATCTCAACCACACAACTGTCAAAGTGCATTCAAGTAAACCTCACAACCATTCTAAGATTACTCTCATCAGCAATAAGGCCAACATGTGAGTGAGAACTGATTATTTGGGCTTGGACAGCACTGACAGAGCAGCAATGCCCCTGGGAAACATCAGGAAAGTCTAGGATCCCATCATAACATGTGCAACTTTAGACTGATCTAATCAGTCTTATTAAAAAATATCAAAACAAACACTGATTACCAAGAATATCGAACTTTAAAAAAAAAGAGAGATGGCCCTTACTTTATATACACACAAATTCATGACTCATAAATGACCTTTGCTTCCAAAAGAATCTGTGGAAATTGACTCCCTGAGCAAACTTGTTCATGACTTCCACCACTGCAAATATGATTAACAACAAATGAAAGAGAAGAGCAAGGATATGTTATTCTCAAGTCAAGCTGGTCAGTGTCTCGTGGTCGCAAAGTCCATGCCATTACTTACCAGTGATATATGTCTAAGTTTGGAAAGCATAGGGGCACTACACATTCAGTCAGCAGGCCTGGGTTTTAACCCATCTGCCATTAAACAGCTGTGTGACCAGAGGTCCCTTAGACGTTCTGGACCTGTCTCTTTATCAGGAAACAAAGGAGAATGAACTATATGGACGTCATTCTAATGAATGTCAGGAGATGGGGATGTAAAGGATTATAGAATTATGGAAGGTGTTCTTTCAGACCCCAACTGCCTCTCCTCATCACTTCCTTATTCCCCCATCCATATCACTGAACAGCATATGAAATCCCCATTCCCCTCATAGCTGAGAACTTCTGAATTCTATATTTTATCCCCAAGGCTCTCTGCCCACTAAAATGTTAATACAGGATCTGAGACCTGGACGAAAACACAGAGATTCTCTAATCACAAGCCCAGGCCCAGAAGAACTCTTGGCTGTAACCAGAGTTAGTTACAGTATGTGGAATTCTGAGAATCCCCACATGGATTAGCATTTTGTTAGGCTCGGGGATGTGACAAAATACATTATTATTCCCAATCTTTACCCCTCTTGGAATCCACGCCTTGCCATGTGACTCCATGGTTCCTGCCACGTAGAGTAGAATATATTTCAACCATGCACTGGTAGTGGCCTTTGGTCATATAACTTGCCTTGGCCAAAGGAATGTAAGCAAATTATATGTGGGCACATACTTTAAATATGCTTGTGAAGCTGGGCTTGTTCTCTCTATGCTTGCCTTTTACTATGAGAAGACGCATTCGGTAGCCACTAGTCCAAGGATTATAAGAGACATGGAGAACAGGCCAGGCCCCAACCTAAAACTTACAGCCCAATCTAACCAGTATAGATCAGCTGAATCTCAGCCAACCCAAATTCATGGAAATGAGAAATACTTACTGTCAAACGAGATTCTGCATTTACTAATTACATAGCATTTTTAGGATAACAGGATAATTCAGAAGATAAAATTTTACCTATTTTAATAATTCAGAGCTCAACATTTCCATTGGACTGTGATAATTTAGGGAAAAATCTGTCCTTATCTCTGACACATGTAAATATTGACATACAGATACAAAAATGAAAGTGTGATTACAGGTCTATAAAACAGTACATCTAAGAAAGAGCCAGACCTAGTGGCAGAGTCATCTACTATGTACAGACTCCATCTCTCATGCTGATTCAGTAGAGAAGTTAATGATCATTGGGCCCTGCATCCTCTCTAAAATAATATCAACCAAACATTGCAGTAAGAGCCTAATTTATATGAATATAACACCACAAGATTATGCTGTGAAAAGCACTATTTACACTAAAGTAATATGTCACAGTCAAAGTATTACTGTATCCCAATCGACCCAAATGCATAGAAACAGGAGGATCTTGGTTATTGTAACTTTACGACTAACAGATATTTTTAGTCCTGTCACTCTTCAACTCCCTCTACCATGACTACCCTAATTCATGCCACCAACATCTCCAGCCTGGACAAGTTTAATAGCTTCACGTCTGTTCTTCCACTTCTACCCTTGTCTTCTACAGCCTAGTCTCAACACAGTAGCTAAGCTCATCCTTTAAACAACAAAAAAATGTCAGATCATACCATTCTTCTGTGCAAAACACTCCATTAGCGTATACGCTTATTCAGAATAAAAGCCCAATTCCTTAAGTAAGAGTCACCCTCAACTCTTCATGATCATGCTAACCAACATCTCCCTGATTTTCTTCTGATTACATTTCCCTTTGGCTCACTCTGCCTCACCCATCCTTGCTGGTCCTCAAACATGCCCAGCACATTCCTGCCTCAGGTCCTTTACACTTGCTGTTTTCCCTTCCTGAAACCATCTTTGCCAATATCTATATGATTCACTCCTTTACTTCATCCAGGTCTCTGCTCAAATGTCACCTTATCAAGGGAAACTTCCCTTACCTGAAAGCATAAAATAACTCCTTCTCACCTCATACCCCTTGCCTTACTTTATTTCTCTTTTGCCCTTATCACTACTGGGCTCAATTATAAAAAACAAAAACAAAAGATTGTGTTTATTTATTTACTATCTATCTCCCTAACCTATAATGCAAACCTCAATGAAAGCATAAATATGTGTTATTTAGTGCTATATCCCAGGACCTTAGAATACTGCTTGGCAAATCATAAGCCTGCAGTAAATATTTAGTAGATGAATGAAGACTGAAACTATTATGAAGTTTTCTGACAAAAACTATTAATGTAACTTGGAATTTTGAGAGCCACGTCTCTATATTGCTTCCCTAATTATTAGTTACTTGCTTATAAAATAAGAAAACTTAACTAATATAATGACTTTTTTCCTTTGGACCTAAAACACAGACACACACACACACACACACACACACACACACACACACACACACACCATTAACCAGCTAAACAATGTGGAAGATTTTATATAAAGCACTCTTTTCCTTCATCTGGCTTAACACTTTTGAATATATTAAAGGGATATGTTGAGCTCCTATGCTATCTTAAGGCCAATTAATATTTCACCTATAATTCTATGTATTAATTAATAACAGTACTTTGTAAATGTTTATAAAATATCAGCAGAAAAATGGGCAAAAAACTACAGATGTACAGTACAAGAAGAAATTCAAACAGCCAGTCAATGCATGAAAATCTTCATTTAGGTTAATGTTCTTTAACGATGAGTTAGGGGGCGAGGGTGAGGGAGAACAAAATCACTTCAGGAAAGCCAACACTAGCAAGAGGTTTCTTACACAGATAACTGGAACATCTACTCACTGGGGAGACTGTAGGGTACAGATACCTGTGATGGAGCAATAGATGATGTGAGGAGCAATCTTGTCTATATCTTCATATCCTAGGCCCATTGCAGACAGTTTGCCAGGGACATAGTTTTCCACAAACACATCACAAACAGCTGCAAGCTGAAGAAAGAGGTGAAGATGAGTCAGACTTCTTCAGGGACCTTCCAGACTTTCAACAAGCCCCCACATGACACAATTCTAATTTCAGTAAACACAGTTGATCCTCACTTTGTAAAAGTCCAGAAAAACCACAGGAAAAGTAGAATTACAAAGTAGAATTAAATAATCATAAAGGCTCTGGTCAATGACTTGAGGTATTACTGCCAATAAAACAATGGCCATTAAAATATTTGGTAAATACTGTGGCGTTATGTGGATTCTGCTTATGTTAAATGTAAGAAATATCCAGGTTACGTGGCCCCAACATATTCTCAGAAGTTTCAGGAGGAAAGCTAAATATATGTATTAAAATATATTAAAAACATCTTCTAAACCCTTTACAAAAAACTAAATATGATGTTTTTCACTACTCTCCACAGTCACTATGTAATACTCCTCATTATAACCTGAACATATAGGTGGTTAATACATGTAAACATGATTCACAAATGTCTTCATACTTTTCAGATGCTTCCTTTCCAAAGAGTTCTAATTGTATTTAATGAATCATTTGAATATATATGTGTATATATATATATATATATACTTATACACACACACATATATATGTGTATCACATATATATACATATATATATATATATATATATATATATTTAACTAAACTAGTCAGAAACATGGCCCAGATTTTGATTCTCAGATCATGGCAAACAGAATTAGAATTAGAATTGCTCCACCAGCAAGCCAGCCAGGTGCCCCTATTACAGTAATTCTTGAACATATCCAAGTGTCTAATAACTATTCAACAATTATGTAATTGCCATGTTGCCATAGATTTAAATATATACACACATACAAACTAATGTAATAGAATACGACTCTAAATAAAAGATGGGCAAACTTTTTCCATAAAAGGCCAAACAGTAATATTTCAGCCTTTGCAGGCCACATACATTCCCTGTCAGATATTCTTCTTTATTTTCCTTTAGCAATCTTTAAAAATGTATAATCCATTCTTAGTTCTTAGTCCAAGGGCCATACAGAAACAAACCTGATCTGCCCACATTATCTACAAACCTCTGCTCTAGATTAAAAACATGGAATTAGCATCAACTTTAGATGGAAACACATAAATAAATTGAATGCCTGTCTGTTACTGTGTCACAGAGTTTGGAATATATACATGGAATTGTCAGACTTAACAAAATTTGGAGGGGAGAGTATCTCAGGAAACATCTCAAGGAAATAAGCTGTCATCCTTCAGAGCTCCTGAAGCAGCGGCACCAGAGGCCAGGTGAACACTTCTCTGGAGAGGAATGATAATATATTAAGATATAGGACAGAGATAGAAAGGTTGAAGTATGCACTCCAAATCTCAAGCCATATAGGCATCGTTCCAAATTTCAGGTACCAATTAACATTTGAGCTGCTTGTAAGCAACTCCATGCAGGGAGAGTCCCAATAAAGATACACTTACTTATTTTTTTTTAATTTTTTAATTTTTTTAATGTTTTATTTATTTCTGAGAGAGAGACAGCATGAGCAGAGGAGGGTCAGAGAGAGGGAAATACAGAATCTGAAGACAGGCTCCAGGCTCTGAGCTGGCTGTCAGCACAGAGCCCGACACGGGGCTCAAACCCACGAACCATGAGATCATGACCTGAGCCAAAGTCGGACGCTTCACTGACTGAGCCACCCAGGCGCCCCTAGACGCACTTACTTATTTATTGTTAATGATTCTACCAAGTACTGCTTGCTTAGGGATTTGGAGGAAGGGGGGATGTTTGTATTAAATAAAACAAAAAGGTACACTTTAATTTATTGCACAAGTTTTTCTGAGCCTCTATTTACTATTGACAAGATACTCCTGCAGGCTGCAAAGAAAACAAACTACTTCAAACACAGCTAGGCTTCTACACTGGTCATCTCTTGTTGCATATATTCTGCATGGCCCACTATATAGCACTTTATGCAAATAACATTTAATGAATTATTTAATTTTTAAAAACCTTGTGTGGGTTCCTCAAGAAGTTAAACACAGAATTACCATATGACCCAAACACCACTCCTAGGTATATACTCAAAAGAACTAAAATCAGGGATCTGAACAGATACTTGTATGCCAGTGTTCAAGACAGCACTATTATTTGCAATAGCCAAAAGGTAGAAATAATCCAAGTGTCCATCAGCAGACAAATGTATCCATCCTTAAAGTGGAATATTAGTCATTAAAAAAGAATGAAGTTCTGATACATGCTAGAACATAGACAAACCTTCAAAACATTAGCTAAGTGAGGGGCACCTGGATGACTTAGTTGGTTAAGCGTCCAACTTCTGCTCAGGTTATGATCTCACGGTACATGAGTTTGAGCCCCGCATCAGGCTCTGGCTGACAGCCCCAAGCCTGGAGCCTGCTTGAGATTCTGTCTCCCTCTCTCTGCTCCTCCACCACTCTATCTCTCTCTCTTTCTCTCTCAAAATTAAACAAACATTAAAACACAATTTTAAATGGGCGCCTGGTTGGCTCAGTCGGTTAAGCGTCCGACTTCAGCTCAGGTCATGATCTTGCAGTTCGTGAATTTGAGCCCTGCATTGGGCTCTGTGCTGACAGCTCAGAGCCTAGAGCCTGCTTCAGATTCTGTGTGTGTCTTTCTCTCTGTTTCTCCCCCTCTCACACTCTGTCTCTCTCCCTCAAAAATAAACAAATAAAAACTTTTTAAAAAATTATGCTAAGTGAAATTAATCAGACATGAAAATAAAAAAATATTGTATAATTTCACTTATATAAAATACAATAGGCAAATCCATAGAGACACAAAGTAGATGAGAGATTATCAGGGGCTGGAGGAAGTGGGAAGTGGAGTTATTAGTTAATGGATACAGTTTCTGTCTGGGGTGATGTAACAGTTTAGATATAGATAGCAGTGGGGCACCTGAATGGCTCAGTTGGTTAAGCATCTGACTCTTGATTTTGGTTCAGATCATAATCTCATGGTTCGTGAGTTCAAGCCCCACATCGGGCTCTGCACTGACAGCTTCAGAGCCTGCTTGAGATTCTCTCTCTCCCTATCTCTGTCTCTCTTCCCTTCCCCTGCTCACTCTCTACCTCTTTATCTCAAAATAAATAAAACATTTAAAAAAAATAGTAGTGCTGATGGCACAACATTATGAATATATTAATGCCACTGAACTATGTACTTAAAAATGGTTAAAATGGAAATTTTTATGTTCTATATATTTTACCACAATAAAAAATGTTTATGCAAAGTATTTGTATTTTTAGACTTCTAAGGAATTCTAAAGCATATCTCAATCTACATAAAGTATCCAGATGGACTACAAATTCACTATTTCAATAAGACAAGGAAATAAATATAATAAGTTATTTTAATAGAAAAGCATTAAAAATATTTTAAGCAACAAAAAAAGCAGATTGAAAAACAATATACATGGTACTATTTCATGTTTTGGGGGAAAATGAGTATACAAGGATTTAAAGAGATTGGATATCATATACTAAAATATTAATTTTCTTTGCATGAACTTATATTATTTCTTGTGACATGAAAAAGAATTGTTAACTAAAAAGAGCTGTGCTCAGAGTACCATGTAGGCTGGTTCTACAACACTATAAGAAAAATACAGAAAAGTTGAGTTTAAGAGCTAAACATTTCTACTAATAAAGATTGACAGTAGTTTATTATGATTACCCAAGAAATCAATATGTATACATTTTGATATTTATTAAGAAACACCCCTAGAAAAGTTTATAGGGCAGAAATTATTCCTTTCTCCATTTTATAAATATTTATTGAAAAGTTTATAGGGCAGAAATTATTCCTTTCTCCATTTTATAAATATTTATTGTAAAATATGTACTAGCCACTTACTAGATACTGATTCCAAGTTGTTCTGTCATTGACCATATTCTCTCTCCGTCTCTGTTTTAGGATATTCACCCATTTCAAGATTATGTCTGTTTCCTACAGCTTTAGCTAATCATTCGTAAATATTCTAAGAGAATAATGCAAAAATCAGAGCCATCAGAAATGAGCTCCACTCTAACTACAAGTATTACATGTGACAGTTGCCTCAGTGGGGACCAAATGTTCACTGCATTTCCCAGAAACAATGATATGCCAGGAAATAAAGGGAGAAAAGAAGATTGGTTCCCAGTTTTACTGGTATCATCACCTCTTCCTCATCTAAGTGCTCACAAATCATCTAAAAAAATCTATTCTAGAATCTGGCCCAGAATAAAAAGCAAGCACAATTTTGTATGAGTTAGAGAACCTACTATCTTTTTACTTTCTGAAAGGGGATTTAAAAAAAAATTCTTCTGTCTAGTCACAGAGTAAATAAGAACTAAAGTTAATTTGAAATATAGAGTATCTAGGGGCACCTAGGTGGCTCAGTCGGTTGAGTGTCCAGCTTCGGCTCAGGTGATCTCTCGGTTAGTGAGTTCGAGTCCCATTTTGGGGGCTCTGTGCTGACAGCTTGGAGCCTGGAGCCTGCTTCAGAATCTGTGACTCCCTCTCTCTCTGCCCATCCCCTACTCATGGTCTGTCTCTGTCTCTCAAAAACTAAAAAATGTTAAGAAAAATTTTTTTTAAATATGGAGTATCTAATTCTTTATTAGATATAATTTAAAAACAGCCTAGAGATCAGAAATAGAGAAAGTGACAACAATAGTTTAGCCACATTTTTATGAATAAAGAAACCATAAAGTAATCTTTTAAGTGTTATATTAAAGAATATACTTGCTAGTAAGAAATTGTATTCTGAAAGATTTAAGTGCAAAGCTTCATGATATCTCACTTTAAAATAGCTCAAACACACACGCACACACACACATACACATAGATAGGAATATATATATAAATGAGCAAATATAGCAAAATATTAAAATTATTACATCTAGGATAGGGTTATTGAAAGTTCATTATACTATTCTTTCAACTCTTCTCTACATTTGAATTTTTCATGATGAAACGCTGAAAGAAAATAAAAGCCATGACATTGGGGCACCTCGGTGGCTTAGTCAGTTAAGCATCCAACTTTTGCTTAGGTCATGATCTCGCGGTTCATGGGTTCGAGCCCCGCGTCGGGCTCTATGTTGACTGCCAGCTCAGAGCCTGGAGCCTGTTTCAGAGTCTGTGACTCCCTCTCTCTCTGACCCTCCCCTGCTCACGCTGTCTCTCTCTCTCTCCTAGAAATAAATTTTTTTTTAAAATTTTAAAAAAGAAAAGAAAAGCCATGACATTGCTCTATGGAGCATTATCTGCACACAATATGGATATTGTGACTGCTGACTAGAATTATTTGAAATATAAATGATGGGTTAGAAAGTTATCAAATCATATTGCCATGAAATACCAGGCTCTGCATAGATTTTCTAGGCAGAGTTTTGTTTTTTGCACAAGCTGTTTTTGGTTAGCTGCGTACAAAGGAGTCATATTTTTTGGAGCTCTCGTGTATCCAGCTGATTGGTTTGTAAGCTCCTTTGGAACCATTTCTGTAACTAAACACATTATGTTAGCAATCATAGCCACCACGGTCTGTATACAGAGGTTGTTTTGCTACTCTTAAGCTAAAAGAGAAATTCATGCCAGAAAGATGAAAAAGACTAAGCAAAAGATAATTTTTCCCCTAGGCAATAAGATACATAACATGAATGGTACAACCAGCAATGGACATGAATAATATCCCCATACAATCTATTTAAGCTTACTATGAGTTGAAATGTACTTTATTATTATCAATCAGATATGAAGAGGAATCAAGCCCATGATGAAGTTTATTTAATGTTGTTACAGTATGGTAGAAGGCTGGCAAGATCCAAGGGGAATGAGAAGCAAGTCCTGGAGATTCATTTTTCTTTGGTCAGAATTACACACGCCCAAAATACTCAAATGTACATTTATGTCTTAGTAGCAAGAGTTATAAACTCTATCTAATACTGCCCTAAGCTCTAATTGAGAAGCTCTAATGAAATTGCGAAGTATGGGATCAATCAAATCTGAAACCTTGACTACTGAGGATAAAATATCAGAATGCTCTGAAATAGAAGCAAATTAGCAGGAGCTATGAACACTGAAGATGAAACTAAGACACAGAACAGAATGAAGAATTGAGGCAAGAACAATTTCCTAAAACAAAATTAAATAAAATCAACTAACCACTGAAAAGAAGATAAAAATGGTCTGAGAATGAAGACAATGGGAATTGGGTCCAAAGTGAGGGTAGGCCATTGCAGAAAAAATAGAGCAGGGCAACAACAATGGAGAAAATTTAGAAAAATCAAACTAAGGTTCAGCTGGAAAAAGAAAACAAAAACAAACAAACATAAGTTATACTGTAGAAAAGATATGTGGAAATAAGGCAGTAAGGTCAGGGCAATTACCACACCTTGTGTTCAAGACATATCTAGTAAACAAAAATTCTATATTTGTTGGATTGACCCATGAGAACCAAAGTGGATGATCACTGATTCTAATCTTAATGATTAAAAGAAGGTATCTTTCGATCAGCCAGATAGATAAGGAAAGTAGCAGGAGAGCAATGATGTCAAAGCTGATGCTTTGATATGAAACAAATTTGGGGATTTGGTTCTCTCCACTAGGTTAGATTTTAAACTTTAACAAAAACGGCAAGCAAGTTTTATCTCACGTGATGAATCCAATGTCATGTGCATCAAGAACAATAATAATAGCTAATACTTAATGAGTACTACGATGGCAGATACTCTTCTATACATTTACACATATCAACTCAATTCTAACAAACTTCACAAGTAGGTACTATTATTATCCCCATTTTACTGGTAAGGAATGAGGGGCAAAAAGATGTTAACTAAAGGGCGCCTGGGTGGCTCAGTCGGGTAAGCTTCCAACTCTTGATTTCAGCCCAGGTCATGATCTCACAAACGTGAGATCAAGCCCCACGTCAGGCTCTGTGCTAAGCATGAAGCCTACTTCGGATTCTCTCTCACCTTCTCTCTCTGTCCCTTCCCTGCTTATTCTCTCTAAATAAACAAACAAACATTAAAAAAAAAAAAGATGTTAAATAACAACCAAAAAATAAACTTAAGTAACCTACAGCAGCCACATAGCTAGTAAGTAGAGAAGGCAGGATTTGAATCTCAGCACTGGAACACTAAGGTGTGCACCCACCATCACACAATCTTGCCTCTCGAGAAAAGATGCTCAGATTAGGTCTGGATACATTAGCCATCTAATAAGGGTTAGAAAAAGCTTGAGCTTTCCTGTGATGTGACCCGGGTTCAAATTCCAGCTCTTCCCTTTACTAGCTATGTGATCTTTGGAGCATCACTTGAGCCCCATGAGAATCATTTCCCTCCCATGAAAATGAGGATTCTAATACTTCATTTACAAATAAAATTCTGAGGATTTGAGGAGATACTGTAAGGAAAGTGCCCAAGCCTAAGATCTGATGTGGAGTAGGGATTCAGTCAATAGTAGTTAGTATTAACTGAACATTTACACAGTGTAGAGAAACATTATACACAACACACAAGAAATTATAAAGCAAATTTTACTTACAATAAAAGTAAAGTTAAATTCCCAAATGGCATTTACAGCAAAATTAGAGATTGCCAATGAAATAAAGTGTTAAAACACTTTTACTCTGATGTTCAAATCCCCAATTACAACACAAGTGATAAGATGCCTTCCATAGAGCATACTGTACCTCTTTAACGATTTTCACCCCTCTTGGATCCTTGATATTAACAGCTATACTCTAAAAATTAAAATATATGTATTAAAATAGTATCATAAGTATTTTTCATATTACTGACAGTTCAATAAGGGAGCCACCCATAGCATAGAGTCTCCTCTTAAAACAAATGTATTTTCCTCATGAAAGAATATTTAAATTATCTTTACTGATTTTATTTGCAATGTAGATTTGTTAGGATGATAGCAAGCACATAACCTCTGGGTTGGGAGTTCTCTCTTGTCCAGCAAGAAAGTAGGACATAGGATTAAAAATGCAAGAGAGGCTAATATCTGGAGGAGACAAGAGCCCCACGTAAGATTCCTTACTCTGTTTTTATTAGGATCAGAAGGCTTACAAACATGGTGATGGACATGCACAAAGAGACAATGAAATCATGAACATTAACTCACTGGTGTGAGGGAAAGGGGGTTTTGATGATATGTGGTGTTAGGGGTTTGGATCAATACAAAACCAAATCCTTGCATGGGGACATGAGGCCCCACCTGTTTACCTAAACTGGCCTAGGAGACAAGAAATACAGAGCATCCTACCTCAAGGTCAACAAGGCACCTTTCCTTTGCTAATTAGCTCCACTCTGGACAACTGCACCCTGCAGTGGTCTACAGCCCTATTTACCTGTTTACCTAATTTGGTCCTTCCTTCCTGTGAAAGCAGCTTTCTGCTGTTGTATTAAGTTGGAGGGCATTTCCACCCTGAATACCTAATCTGGTTTACCTCATCTTGGGAGTTTTCATCCTGAGATTCCCTATTCCTATGTATACCTTTGTCCTATACTGGGGGCCTTTGCCCCGTTTACCTAATCCTATTACTTAATCTTGTTTACCCAAACTTGGGTGTGTACATCCTATGGCTTTCTAATTCTTTATGCCTTGTTAACCCATCAGTGCAAGCTCAGAGAATTCCTAACCTTACTCCCCACAAGCAAGGATTATAGAAAAAAATTTTCAAACAGTAATACCAAGTGTTAAGCAATGAGCAATCTCCAAAAGAATGAAATGTAAAGAATCAAATGATTTCTTTCTCTAATAAAATTATCCCCATTATAAACCATTATAATTTCTCACAAAATATTTTTTAAGTTAGTCGAGAAGGAACATTAGTTTTAAACAAAACTCTATTGTTTCTATTTGGTAACTGATGAATGAATACAATTTCATCTTATTTGAAATATTATTTATATATACAAAAAAGGGTAGAAATGAATGAGCCAAGGGAAATATCTGAAGTTCTGCTAATACAAGAAAATTACACAAAAACCAAAGAAAGAAATATTCTTACTTTTTTATTTCGATTAACACTGAGAAAATAAGTACTTTCGGTCCCCACAAAAGGTGGCCCCCAAGTTCGTGTATCATCACCAGCTCCTGCAAATAATAGTATGTGCTATTAATCTTTACCTCTGAAACATCATGAGACATTCAAATCAACCCATCATATACATTCACAGGTGCCTAAACAAAATCAGCTCAATTCAGTGGAATTGGCAATCTAGAGGGGCCATCAGAAATTGCTGGAACTGTCCAAACTCTACCTGCTCATGTTAATAACAAAATCCTTTCATATCATCTTTCGCTAGAATCCACCCCTAAAAGTCAAAATCCAGAAAGAAATATCCTACTAGCAGTCTTTAGATTTAATAAATGCAAATCTGAAAGAATCATTCTCAATTTCTGACAAGAAAGTTGGTTAGCTCTTTCTGTGTTCCTTGGCATTAAACATAAAAAAATGGTGAGTCTGCAAAAGATTTTTGTTAAATATTATGTAAACAAGAATAATGGTAAGTGAGATTTTATACTAAAATGCTATCTTAAGAACAATGATAAATAAAATAAATCTATAAATCTCTGGGAAATCCCAGAAATAAACCCAAGCATATATGGTCAACTAATATTTAATGACTTAAATAAAATCAGCTAACCACTGAAGAGAAGATAAAAAGAATGGTCTGAGGATGAAGCAATGGCAATTGGGTCCAAAGTGAGGGCAGGCCATTGCAGAAAAAACAGAGCAGGGCAACAGTAATAGAGAAAAATTTAGAGAAATCAAACTAAGTTTCAATTTGACAAGGGAGCCAAGAACACTTAATGAATAAAAAGTTTTTTCAACAAATGGTGTTGCCATAATTGGATATTCACATATAAAAGAATGAAACTGAACCCCTATCTTACACCACACGTCACTCCCAAAAATTAACTCAAAGAAGGGGCGCCTGGGTGGCTCAGTCGATTAAGTGTCCAACGTCAGCTCGGATAGTGATCTCGGGATTCGTGAGGTGGAGGCCTGCATCAGGCTCTGTGCTGACAGCCTCGAGCCTCGAGCCTGCTTCAGTTTCAGTGTCTCCTGCTCTCTCTGCCCCTCCTCCACTCGTGCCCTATTTCTCTCTTTCTCTCAAAAATGAATATTAAAACAATGTTTTAAATTAACTCAAAATGAGTTAACTGAGTTCAAGACTTAACTGTAAGACCTAAATCCATGAAACTCCTAGAAGAAAACAAAGTCCCTTGACATGAGTCTTGGTTAATGATTCTTTTGGATTTGACACCAAAGGCCCAAGCAACAAAATCTAAAATAAACAAGTGAGACTACATCAAACTGAGAAGCTTCTGCACAGCAAAAGAAACCATTTCACTTCGTTGAAGTGAAAAGAAAACTTACACAATGGGAAAAACATATTTGCAAACCATGTAGCTCATAACAGGTTTATACCCAAACATCTAAAGAACTCACACAAGTCAATAGCGAAAAACACAAATAACCCAATTAAAAAATGGGTAAAGGGGGACACCTGGGTAGCTCAGTCAGTTAAGTGTCAGACTGCAGCTCAGGTCATGATCTCATGGTGCCTGGGTTCAAGCCCCATGTGGAGCCTGCTTGGGATTCTCTCTCCCTCTCTCTCTATCTCTTTCTCTCTCTCTGCCCCTTTCCAACTCAAGTTTTCTCTCTCTCTCTCTCAAGATAAAATAAATAGGGGTGCCTGGGTGGCTCAGTTGGTTATCCATCAATCCATCAGACTTCAGCTCAGGTCATGATATCACGGTTCCTGAGTTCGAGCCCCCCATCCAGTGAGTTGGAGCCCTGCACTGGGGTGAGCATGAGCCCTGCTTCGGGTAAGTTCCACTTCTCTCTCTCTCTCCCTCTCACTCTTTCTCTCTATCTCAAAAATGAATAAACATTAAAAAAAATAATTTAAAAAATAAACCTTAAAAAAAACTGTATTAGTTTGTTTCTATGTTTTAAAGGGAGCAATAGCTTTACCTGGTCTTTCCACTTTTATAACTTCTGCTCCAAGATCTCCTAAATTCATAGTAGCAAAAGGTCCCGCCAGAACTCTACAATGTTAACAATGACAAATAATCACCACCTTGAAGATTTTTATGTTAATTCTTTTCTTTCATAGTCCAATAATACAAACAAGCTCATATAATGCTAGTAAGATTTAAAACTGTTAAAACTCTCCAGAATAGCAATTTGACCTTATGTATTAAGACCTTTAAAAAGTATACTGATGCAGTAATTCTACTTCCAGAATTCCATCCTGAGGAAGAAATCCTAAGATTTTCTGAGGCAAAGATTTATGTACAAGGAAGCCTAATTTATAATAGCGAAATATTGGGGTATGAGTAATTAGGTGACAACCATATACTAAAATATCGTCTTACATTTGTGTTGAACTTTTAATGACATGGAAAAATACTCAAAATATAACATCTTTCAAGTGTAAATAAAACTATAATTTAAATGTGGTTCTTATTTTTGCTCATAAAAATTATATATAAATGTGCAGATTAGAAAAAATGCACAAATATTATACTAATGATCTCTTAGAATGATGAAATTATACAATTTTTTCTTTTTTGTTCTCTTTTCTCAAATTTTAATAGTAAGCATTAAAACACAAAAAGTGAATTTTTTTTGAAAGGGAAAATTCAATCACTGAAACATAGATAAGTCAATACAAACCTTGTTAGATCCAGAATTTTTACACCTTCCAGTGGCTTCATATTGTCAGTATCTGTCAAAACACAGAAAATATTTTAAGAGCATTGATGATGATGCCACTAAGCTTTGAAATGGTTTGTTGTACAGCAACAGATAAACAGATACAATGGCTTTTGGCAGAGTGATCCTTTAAAAATGTAAAATGTTTGTCATTCCCCTGCTCAGAATCCTCTAATGGCTTTCTACCACACTTAGAATGAAATCCGACACATGAAACGATGCTCAGCATCCCTACTCATCAGGGAAATACAAGTCAAAACCACACTGAGATACCACCTCATGGCAATCAGAGTGGCTAAAATGAGCAAATCAGAGAACTCTAGATGCTGGCGAGGATGTGGAGAAATGGGCACCCTCCTACACTGTTGGTGGGAATGTAAACTGGTGCAGCCCCTCTGGAAAACAGAGTGGAGGTTCCTCAGGAAACTAACAATAGAGCTCCCCTAGGACCCAGCAATAGCACAGCTAGGAATTTACCCAAGGGATACAGGAGTGCTGATGCACAGGGGCACATGGATCCCAATGTTCACAGCAGCACTCTCCACAATAGCTAAAACATGGAAAGAGCCTAAGTGTCCATCAACAGATGAATGATCAAGAAGATGTAGTATATATATACAATGGAATACTACATGGCAATGAGAAAGAATGAAATCTGGCCACATGTAGCAACATGGATGGAACTTGAGGGTGTTATGCTGAGCGAAATAAGTCAGGCAGAGAAGGACAGATACCATATGTTTGCACGTATAGGAGGATTAGGAGGAACTTAACTGAGGAACAAGGGGGAGAAGAAGGGGGGAAATGGTGGGGGAGAGGGAGGGAGGCAAGCCATGAGAGACTCTTGAATGCTGACAAAAACTGAGGACTGATGGATGTTGGGGGGGAGGAGGGATGGGCACGGAGAGGGGCACTTGTGGGGATGAGAACTGGGTGTTATATGGAAACCAACTTGACAATAAACTATTTGTTAAAAAAAAAAAAAAAAAAGAAAAGAAATCCGACACTTGCCACGGACCCAGCCTGCTCGGGCCTCTGCTGGCTCTCCAGCCATGAGCTCTTTCACTCTCTCCCTCTCGCTCTTCTCCAGCTACATTAGCTTGCTTGCAGTTCCTTGAACACACTGAGCCTATTTCTGTTTTCGAGCCTGTGGCTGAAACACAGATGTACCACCCAGATTCCCCTTCAGAGAAAAGAATTTCTGCCCAACCTGCAAGATGCATGGTTAACTTACAACTCCAGTATTAGTTAGCTTTATCCAGCTCCACCCCAGCTTTCCGCAGCCGAGAGCACCCTGTTCTTGGGATAGCCGTAGGCGTTACTCCCCAATAAATCCTTTGTTCTTCTAACTCTGTCTCAACATCTCCTTTCTGGACAATCCAAGATATGACAGGACCTTTACACCTGCTATTCTCGAGGCCTAGAACTCGTCTGCCATACATTGGCATGACTTGCTTACTTCATTCAAATTTCTGCTCAAACACCAGCCTCAGAGAAACCTTGCCTAATCATCCAATCTCAAACAGTGCCCCTCTGGATCTCAGAATGTTTTAGTTTTCTTTACAACACTTACCATTACCTCACATTACATTATATGTTTGTTTGTTTGTTTATTGTACTGTTGTCTTTTCTCCTAGAATGTAACCTCAATGAAGGCAGGACTTCTCTGTTTTGTGTGTCCACACATAAAACAGTGGCTGGCACATGACAGCTACTCACTAAGAATTAGTGTGAGAAGGTGAGGGAGGAAGGGAGGGAGGGAGGAATTCATATACTTAATACTTAGTATGATCACTGCAATGGACTGAATGCTTATGTCCCCCCAAATTTCGTAAGTTGGAATCCTAACCAGCGATGTTATACTACTAGGAACTGGGACCTTTGGGGGGTAATTAGGTCATGAGGGTGCAACCATCATGAATGGAATTAGTACTCTTATATACGGAACCCCAGAGGCCCCCTTGCCCCCTTTCTGCCATGTGAGGACAACAGGAAGTAAGAGGTCCCCAACCCAGAAGAGGACCTCACCAGAATCCAATCATGCTGGCACTCTGATCTCACACTTCCAGCCTCCAGAGCTGTGAGAAACAAATTTATGTCATATACAAGTCTGTAATAGTCTGGGATAGCAGCCCGAACTTACTAAGATCATGAAAAGAGACCAGAATCGGGGCACCTAGGTGGCTCAGTCAGCTGAGCGTCTGACTCTTGAGTTTGGCTCAGGTCATGATCTCATAGTTCCTGAGTTTGAGCCCCGCATCGGGCTCACGAGTATCAACACAGAGCCTGCTTCAAATTCTTCTGTCCCCTCTCCCTCTCTCCCTCCCGCACACTTGCATGTGCTTGCTCTCTCGCTCTCACTCTCTCTCTCTCTCTCTCTCAAAAATAATAAATATTTAAAAATCAATAAATAAAAGAGACCAGAATCTTCTGGCCCGGTAGCTAATTTTTCTCTCACCTGGACAGGGCTAGAATAGGATGGGAAAAGACACAGTTAAACAAAGACACAGTGAAAACGCTCTGCCAAAGAATTCAATGGGATTTTGGAGGTACAGGTAAGCTTAGCCGATAGAATGGAAAGGAAAATCAGACAAAGGAAAGGAAGCTGAGGAAAATGGCAGGAGAAAAATTACCAGGGAAAAAATTCCATTAACAAGATAGCTAAAGGACTTTTTTCATACTAGGAATAGTTAGCATTAGATTTTAAGTAATATGTGGTACCTCTCCAAAATCATCAAATTAACTCAGTAAAGCCTGGCACAAAGCCAATTATTCTGCATATGGGTTCTGGGGAAAATTTTTAAAAAGAGAGTGAGTTCTGCATCTGAGTTGGAGCTGGGGCAGAGTGAACGGAATAAGCATACGAGGTAGGACATGAGTGAAAGCTCCCATTAAACCACCTTTGTCCCTACTATGTGTTAATCCTTCTATGAAGATACAGTGTGAGAAGCATCATTCCCCTCCTCCTCAAGTATTCCATGATTTGCTGGGGAAAACTGAGGCATACAATTACTATTATGATTAAGAGCACTAACCCTAGGTTCAAATTGTTACTCTACTTACTAACTTGTGACCTTGTTCTACCTTCATTTTCCCATCTGTAAAACAGGGAGAATACTGGTACCTATCTCAAAACGATATTAAAAAGTTAAATGAAGGGCACCATGGTGGCTCAGGCAGTTAAGCATCTGACTTGGACTCAGGTCATGATCTTATGGTTCCTGAGTTTGAGCCCAGCGTTGGGCTCGGTGCTGACAGCTCAAAGCCTGGAACCTGCTTCAGTTTCTGCGTCTCCCTCTCTCTCTGCCCCTCCCCCGCTCATGCTCTGTCTCTGTCTCTCTCTTTCTCAAAAATGAATAAACAGTTAAAACAATAAATGAAACAATGCTTTATAGGCACTTAGCCATGGTGCTCAATAAATGTCAGCTACTAAAAAAGAATTTTTTTTTAAGGGGGCCCCTGGGTGGCTCAGTCAGTTAAGCATCCAATTTGGTTTCAGGTCATGATCTCATGGTTCATCACTTTGAGCTCCGCCTTGGACTCTCTGCTGTCAGCTCAGAGCCCACTTTGGATCCTCTGTCCCCCTCTCTCTCTGCCCCTCCCCTGCTCATACTCTGGCTCTCTGGCTCTCAAAAATAAATAAACATTAAAAAAAATATTTTAAAGGAAGAAAGAAAATCACCCAAACAGTAGAACAAAAAGAAACACTAAAAGTGAAAAATGGAGAAGAGAAAGGAAAAAAAAAAGGATCAGCCCAGGAATTCCAATAATACAGGTTCCTCAAAAAGTGAACGACAAAAACAGAAAGAGAACATTAATAAATAATTCAGATAAAGATCATAAAATTGAAGGATATGATTTTCCAGATGGAAAGGGCCCTTGGGGCACCCGGGTGGTGTAATCGGTTAAGCTTTCAACTCTTGGTTTCAGCTCAGGTTGTGATCTCAGGGTCATGATTTCAGGGTCATGAGATCAGGCCCCTCGTAGGGCTCTGTGCTGAGCATGGGGCCTGCTTGGGATTCTGTCTCTCTCTCTCTCTCTCTCTCTGCTCCTCCCTCATTCAATCTCTCCCCTCCCCTCTCTCTCAAAGAAAAAATAAAAGGGCCCTTTGCATGCGCTGCCTAGATTTTAAGAAGACACTCATCATTTTGAAAAGATACATCCACCCTTATGTTTCTTGCAGCATTATTTACAATAGCCAATATATGAAAGCAGCCCGTTTATCAATAGATGAATAGATAAAGAAGATGTCTCACACACACACACACACACACACACACACACACAGCCTTAAAAAAGATGGGATCTTGCCATATGCAACAACATGGATGAACCTAGAGGGTATTATGCTAAGTAAGTCAGACAGAAAGACAAATACCATGATTTCACTCATAGGTGAAATCTAAAAATCAAAATTAAACAAATAAACAAACAAAAAGCAGAATCAGACCTATAAATACAAACTGATGGTTGCCAGAGAGGAGAGGGGGGTAGAAGGATGGGCAAAATGAGTGATGGGGAGTTAGAAATACAGGCTTCCAGTCATGAAATGAGCAAGTCATGGGGAAAACAGGCAAAGCATAAGGAATATAGTCAACAATATGTAATAGCATTGCATGGTGACAGATTATAGCTACATTTGTGATTAGGGTAGCATTAATGTACAGATTTGTCAAATCACAATACTGTATACCTGAAACTAATATAACATTGTGTTTCAACTATACTCAAATTTTTAAAAATTAATTAATTAAATTAATAAAAATAAAGACACACACCAAGAATGAATAAGTCATGGGAAGAAAGGTACAGCATAGGAGGGATGCTTGGGTGGCTTAGTCAGTTAAGCATCTGACTCTTGATTTCAGCTCAAGTCAAGATCTCACTATCAGTGCTGAGCCTGCTTGGGATCCTGCCCCTCTCCTGTGCTCTCTCTCTCAATCTCAATCTCTCTCTCTCTCTCTCTCTCTCCCCCCCTCAAAATAAATAAATAAACTTAAAAAAAAAAAAAAGAAAGAAAGGTACAGCATAGAAAAAATGGCAAATGGTGTTATAATAGCATTGTATGGTGATAGATGGTAGCTACACTTGTGGGGGATATAGCATAATACATAAAGTGGTGAAATCACAAAATTATACACCTGCAACTAATGTAACATTGTGTCTCAACCACAGTAAAAAATTTAAAAGATGACAAAATGCTAGAAATTTTAAAAAACAAAAAATAAATGAAAAAGGCACATCAATGTAAGAAAATGGAACACTAAGATTTTTTTCTCTGCCGAAAGAAAGTCTGAAAAATTTCTAGGGAGAAAAAAGTATATATAAAAGATTGGCTACCAAGGAAACAACCCAGAAAATTAATAGGCAACCAACGGAATGGGAAAAGATAGTTGCAAATGACATATCAGATAAAGGGTTAATATCCAGAATCTATAAGGAACTCACCAAACTACACGCCCGAAAAACAAACAACCCAGTGAAGAAATGGGCAGAAGATATGAACAGACACTTCTCCAAAGAGGACATCCAGATGGACAACAGACACATGAAACGATGCTCAGCATCCCTCCTCATCAGGGAAATACAAATCAAAACCACACTGAGATACCACCTCACGCCAGTCAGAGTGGCTAAAATGAGCAAATCAGAGAACTCTAGATGCTGGTGAGGATGTGGAGAAACGGGCACCCTCCTACACTGTTGGTGGGAATGTAAACTGGTACAGCCCCTCTGGAAAACAGTGTGGAGGTTCCTCAGGAAACTAACAATAGAACTCCCTTATGACCCAGCAATAGCACTGCTAGGAATTTACCCAAGGGATACAGAAATGCTGAGGCATAGGAGCACATGTACCCCAATGTTCATAGCAGCACTCTCCACAATAGCTAAAACATGGAAAGAGCCTAAGTGTCCATCAACAGATGAATGGATCAAGAAGATGTGGTTTATCTAAACCATGGAATACTACATGGCAATGAGAAACAATGAAATCTGGCCATGTGTAGCAACATGGATGGACCTTGAGGGGGTTATGCTGAGCGAAATAAGTCAGGCAGAGAAGGACAAATATCATATGTTTGCACGTATAGGAGGATTAGGAGGAACTTGACGGAGGAACAAGGGGGAGAAGAAGGGCGGAAATGGTGGTGGAAAGGGAGAGAGGCAAACCATGAGAGACTCTTGAATGCTGACAAAAACTGAGGACTGATGGGTGTGGGGGGGAGGGGGGGATGGGCATGGAGGAGGGCACTTTGGGGATGAGCACTGAGTGTTATGTAGAAACTAATTTGACAATAAACTATTTGTAAAAAAAAAAAACAAAAAAAAAAAAAATAAAATAAAATAAAATAAAAAGGGAAAAAAAAAAAAAGATTGGCTACCAGAATCTCATTGAACTTCTCAATAGTACTGGAAGCTAAAACATAAACATGGAACAAACACCTTAAATTTTTGAAAGGAAAATGTATTTCTCTTTTAAATTCTAAGTCTGGTCAAGCCATGAGTCTTGTGTAAGGGTAGATAAAAGAGACTTTTTTTTAATGTTTTATTTATTTTTGAGAGAGAGAGAGAGAGCGTGAGCAGGGGAGGGTCAGCGAGAGAGGGAGATACAGACTCCAAGACAGGCTCCAGGCTCTGAGCTGGCTGTCAGCACAGAGCCCGATGCGGGGCTCGAACCCACCAACAGTGAGATCATGACCTGAGCCGAAGTTGGACGCTTAACCAACTGAGCCACCCAGGCGCCCCAAAAAGAGACTTTTTAATCAGAAAGTTTTACCTTCCCATCCTCTAGAAAATTATTTCTAGAGGATATGGTCCACCAAAAACAGAACAAGAAAGAGGCACGCCTCAGTGGCTCAGTCGATTGAGCAACCAACTCTTGATCTTAGCTCCAGTCGGGATCTCAGGGTTGTGAGTTTGAGCCCCGTGTTGGGCTCTGTGCTGACAGAGTGGGGCCACTCAGGATTCTCTCTCTCTCCTTCTGCCCCTACTCTGCTCATGCATGCACATGCACCCTCTCTCCCTCTCCATCTGAAAACAAATAAATAAACATTTTCTAAAAAGAAGTAAGAAGACATGGCGTCCATAAAATGAGGGAAGTAAAGGAGGAGAAGGATGAAAGGAATCTTCAGGATGAAAGTAAAGAAAATACTAACACAATAACTGAAATGTTTATCCTTATGGTTCACTTGGGGATGAATTAAGGACAGATATTGAGAAAGCAAATAAATAAACCAGACAAATATTAACACATGGAAAAACA
This sequence comes from Hyaena hyaena, assembly GCF_003009895.1. Lineage (NCBI taxonomy): Eukaryota > Metazoa > Chordata > Mammalia > Carnivora > Hyaenidae > Hyaena > Hyaena hyaena. The sequence continues at coordinate 2,982,606 of NW_024080765.1, forward strand.
AAAAGGTGTGCAAGATCAGCAATGAAATCCAAATATGAAGAATAATTGTATAATCGTGATGGTGTAAATACTGAATGCTGATCTAGCAATCAATGATAAGCAATTTGATAAGATGAAAAGTGTATGTGTAGTTGTTTGCATGCTGTGAGAGAGAGCTAGTCTTTCTTACTACAGATAATTCCTAAAAGCAGAAGCAAGAAGTAGCATTATAATCACAGTAGTTGGAGATTTGGAGGCAAAAACTAAAAGAAACAGCTAAAACAATTGACATTTGTTGTCTCTGGGAAAAGGGTTAGAGGTTACTAATTTTCATAATTAACCGTATAGGTGTGAAGTATATGTAATATACTGACTTTTTAAAATTAAAAAATAAGTTATGTTACGGCAAAGTCATGGGCAACAGGTGAGGAATCATTTTTAAATAATTTTAAAATAAAAATTCATAGGGCGCCTATGTGGCTCAGTCGGTAAAGCATCCAATTCTTGATTTTGACTGCAGGTCATGATCACAGTTAGTGAGATCAGGTCCCACATCAGGCTCTGCCCGGAGTGTGGAGCTCAGCTTGGGATTCTCTTTCTCTTTCTCTCAAAATAAATAAATAAATATTTTTTAAAGTTTTAATAATAAAACAAATATTTGTCTCAAAAACAGTATTTATACTCTTACATTTCCCTTCATATGGAAGTACTCTGTCAGCAACTTTATTCTCAATGAAAATTTTCATTAAGTGTGAGTTAATGCTTTAACATCTGTGTTACACCTGAGTAAAGAATATTAGTCTACGAAGAAGTAAATATGTATAAAACAATTCACCTGTGCTTGACTCCCACCGACAACGCAGATGTGCTTAGAGTTAAAAAGAAAATGACTGGGGGCACCTGGGTGGCTCAGTTGGTTAAGCATCTGACTTCGGCTCAGGTCATGACCTCACGGTTTGTGAGTTCGAGCCCCGCATCAGGCTCTGTGCTGACACCTAGCTCAGGGCCTGGAGACTGTTTCGGGTTCTGTGTCTCCCTCTCTCTCTGACCCTCCCCTGCTCACACTGTCTCTCTCTCTCTCTCAGAAAAAAAAAAAAAAACCATTAAAAGTTTTTAAAAAAAATGATTAACAGTAACGTTTGGCTCTCAGATGTGGAGGCCACTTTTAGACAAACAGGCGTGAGCAATGATGGAACGCAGAAAGGGCCACAGTGACCACCTGGCTGAACATAGGCCCACCATGAGACCCACCCAGAAAAACCCTAATTCCTAACTGACCAGAGGGCTACTAACAACCAGACACAGTTACCAAAAAAGGCAAAATTCCATTCCTCACCTCACCTCCTCACCTCCCCTCCTTACAACCAGCCCCCTCCCACTGCCTCACTGGAAACGGTCTCTCCTCTACTGTCCTGCCCTCTGCTCCCATTCCATGTGCTCAATAAACTATCTCCTTTGTTCTGCCTCAGGTGAATTCATCCATCTCCAGGGCCGCTGGCTTCCACCCAATCATCACCTTACATCTGATCGAGAGCCCCCCCCCCATTTAGGCATCACGTTTGGGGGAGCCCTGCACGAGGAGCCTTGCTGGTCTGGGACTCTCCTCAGATTTTCCAGGAATCTCTGGGGACTTTCCCTGGGTGAACCGACTCTTCTGCTCCTTGGGGAACTGATGACCTCTGGCAGGGGTTACCCCTCAGTCTGGATCCAAAGCCCCAAGGGGGTACCAGCCAGACACCCAGCCCCCCACCCTTTTGCCCTTCCGAGGTGGGGATCCTTCCCTCCCACTCCCTTCTCTTTCCAGCCCTTCAGCAGTCTATCCCTAGAACTCCTCAGACAACAGAAGGCCTCTGGCCCGAGCAGCTCTCCCGGTGTGGTATGAAGGCCCGAGGAGGAAAGCTCGGATTGTCCACACCTGGGAGGGCAAAGGACCTCTGCTCTGCTCTCTCATTCTGTCTCCTGAGGTCTGTTCCCAGAGTCTGACACTACTGGCAGGTCCCCAGGCAGAATCCTCACACACTACGGACTGCACTGGGACCCCTTCCTGATGCTGGCTGACTCTGAGTCGCTGCTTCTTTTGGCCTCCACCCTTTTCCCTGTTTCTGCAGATCCAGCCGCCATCTTCATCTGCGGGCAAACATGTTCCCACACACCTGCGTGGGTCTGACCGGGTCTGGCCAAACCGGTGTCTGGCTCTCCCTGTCGCCAGGGGACACCCCAACAGGAAGTGCCATGCCATTTGCTGCAACCCTCTTGGTATCACCCACCAACATTGTGGGATGCCCCAAATGAGTCAGTCACCCTGTATTTGCTGTGACTCCACTCCATGATGGGATGCCGCCTAAGGAGTCCATCGCCTCCTATCAGGTCTGGTCCTTTTTCACGTCAGCCGGAAGCCCTGACTAAAATCCAGACCGTGAGCTGGAACTCCATTCTCTTCTGCAAGACAACCCTTTGGGAATCGGCAGCTGGTCTTTCCCACTATGGGACCTCCTCTCTTCCTTCACACACCCTTGGGCTGTGTTCTAAAAAGCAGGTACAAATTTGACTTCCAAGGCCTGATGTTTCCAGGCCTTAGTACAAACTCCCTGATTAAGAGGTATGACCCTTCCACAGAACTCTTTCTCCTAATACTATTTTTCAGCTTAACCTCCTTTGCTAGAACTCTTCCAAATGGTTGAAAGTCCCATACATATCTTGCTCTGTTTCAGGACGCTAAATCAAGACCTTGACATAAGAGCCCTTGCAGAATCTGTTTGGCCAATAGCCAGCCGTTGCCTAACATATTGGATGCTGACTCTCTTACTCTTCTTCCTCCTAATAGATATGGGGGCTTCTCCTTCATTCATCTCCCAAGTTAATGGCTATTGGAATTTGGAGCCAACTGTCTTTGGTTAGTCTATCTTTGAAGGGCACTTTAAGGAATATTCCCAAGCAGCTGCAGAAACTCCCTTTGTTTCAGGAAAGTTCCCTGTCTTCTCCCACACCATGTGAACTGCCTAAATTTTCATTTGATGGCAAGAAACACATGGCATCTGCGAATCTGTCTAAACTGACAAGCCACGCATTAGGACTGGGAAGTCCTTTTTCTCTGCCTTCTTGGCAGCACCTAACCTCTTCTGCCTCCCCGCCTCCTGTTTTGCACCACCTTGGGTCCAGCCTATCTACCTGGTTCCTAAAGCATCCTCAGTGTCTCCAGCACCATTGGCTCCTTCTTCTACCCTTGCAGAGCCTGGAGCCTGCTTCAGATTCTGTGTACCCCTCTCTCTGCCCCTCCCCTGCTCATGCTCTGTCTCTCTCACTCTCTCTAAAATAAATAAACGGGGCGCCTGGGTGACTTAGTCGGTTAAGTGTCCGACTTTCACTTAGGTCATGGTCTCGCAGTTCGTGGGTTCGAGCCCCGCATCGGGCTCTGTGCTGACTGCCAGCTCAGAGCCTGGAGCCTGTTTCAGAGTCTGTGTCTCCCTCTCTCTCTGACCCTCCCCTGATCATGCTGTCTCTCTCTCTCTCTCCTAGAAATAAATAAAAATATTTAAAAAATAAATAAAATAAAATAAAATAAAATAAAATAAACATTAAAAAAAAAACTTTCTAAGGGTTTTACAAACTTCCCCAGGATTTAAAACTGTAAACTGAAATCTCTGACTAATCTCTGGCTTGTTTACTTGATATGTTATATTCTGGTAGAAGGTCATCATTCAATATTCTGATTATTAAAGTGTTTTGTGTCACAGAAATAACCAAATTTTCTGTTTAGGAGTCAAGAGCACCTTCTTGGACTTAGACAAGTCACTTCAGATTTGCTCATCGGTGCCCCAGGTAAAAACTGACATGGGGACAAACTGATTGATGTTTAAGTGCACCCAGGTGGAACATAATTCAGTATTTAAATTGAACTCATTGAAACTTTTATTCTAAAAAGATTTACTGAAGGTCAAATAAGCTCATGTTATCTCTGTTTCAATTTGTTAGCAATAAGATGACTTAAAATGATGGTTAATTTTGTCTGTCTCAAAATTTTCATAGGTAATTGTTCAGACATCTTAAAAAAAACTTTGGTAACCTGAAACTGTAAAGTTTTGCTTAGATGATGAATGGAATTGAATTCACTGGACATCTAGGTATTTTCCAAGTAAGATAAAATACTAACGCATTGATTACTAAACATAAGGTTTATCTGGTTTTGACTTCTTAATTCAGAAAAACTAAGAATATTTGGGTCTGTTGGAAAACATGCTTTGTGCTTAACTGATTCATAAATTTGCCATCCAAAGACTCTTGGTGTAACAGTTCACAATTTAATTGGTTACTACTTAGTCTTCACTGGAGACCAAGGTTGCTAAGGGTTTACAATTCTGCTTTTCTCTCTGTTAAAAAGACAAAGATTTTTTGGATTGTTGGTCTTCTCTTGATAAGCAAATGTAAACAAAGTTTTCTCTTTTCTTTGCTCAGAAAAACCAGTCTCTATGTTTTGTCTTTATCAGGTCTTTAATGATCCATAATCCTATTTAGGTCTGTGCTTTAAAACTTTCTAAGGTTTTAGAGGCACCTGAGTGGATCAGTCTATTAAGCATCCAACTCAAGCTCAGGTCATGATCTCCTAGTTCTTGAGTTCGGCTCACATTAGGCTCTGTGCTGACAGCTCAGAGCCTGGAGCCTGCTTCGGATTCTGTCTCTCTCTGTCTCCTTCTCTCTCTCTCTCTGACCCTCCCCTGCTCATGCTCTGTCTCTCTCTCTTTCAAAAATAAACAAACATTTAAAAAATAAATAAAAACTTTCTAAGGTTTTAACAAACTTCCCCAGGATTTAAAATTGTAAGCTGGGGGCGCCTGGGTGGCTCAGTCGGTTGAGCATCTCAGGTCACGATCTCACGGTTAGTGGGTTAGAGCCCCACATCAGGCTCTGTGATGACAGCTCAGAGCCTGAAGCCTGCTTCGGAGTCTGTATCTCCCTTTCTCTCTGACCCTCCCCTGCTCACGCTGTCTCTCTCTCTCAAAAGAAAAAAATAAAAAATAATAAAATAAATAAAATAAAATAAAATAAAATAAAATAAATAAAATAAAATAAAATAAAAAATAAAATAAAATAAAATAAAATAAAATAAAATAAAATAAAATAAAATAAAATAAAATAAAATAAAATTGTAAACGGAAGTCTCTGACTAATTTGGCTTGTTTACTTGTTTTGTTATATTCTAGGATAAGGACATCACTCAATATTCTGATCGTTAAAGTGTTTTGTGTCACAGACATAAACTAATTTTCACATCAACTCCATCATAATGAACTCTCATCAGATTGTTAACCATGTTCATTTCTGAGTTCTTTGTGATTTATAGTTATTGTTCTGATGCTCTTACAAAATGAGTTTTGTCTTCAAGGAGATTGATATAAAGGGCCTTTGACAAATACGGTATTTGACATCTTTAAGATCATAAAACTGAAATGGGTAAGAACATCCAGAACTAACTTTTATAAAAAGCTGCATTCTAACTGAACAAGAATAAGTAACATGGAACTAAATGAATTGGGAAAAATGATTACAGTTTTTGTAACTCTTGTTTGAAACATTGCTGGCTCTGTAACGTTTGCTCTTCCAAATTAAGGTAACTTTCACTTAAGATATCTATGACTTACAGGGGCACCTGGGTGGCTCAGTCGGTTAAGCATCTGACTTCAGCTCAGGTCACGATCTCATGGTTTGTAGGTTCAAGCCCTGCGTCAGGTTCTGTGCTGACAGCTAGCTCAGAGCCTGGAGCCTGTTTCAGATTCTGTGTCTCACTCTCTCTCTAACCCTCTGCTGCTCAAGCGGTCTCTCTCTCTCTCAGAAAATTTTTTAAAAAATTAAAAAATTTAAAAAAAAGATATCTATGACTTACAGAAATGTGGTATTTATTTGTAAACAAATTGAAGTATTTAACTTTTCTCTCTACCTGAACCCTCTGAAATTCAAAAAGTCTCAGTGAGTATTCTTTCTTCCATGGCAATCAGTCATTTGCATTAAGTTCAATAAGAATCTGTTCTCCTTTTCACAGGACACCATTGGAAACATTGGTTATTTTACCAAGGCTTAGACTGGAATGCCATATCTGAGAGAGACATGCATAGACTCAGATGACCAGACAACTTTAAGGGATTGAGGCTGACTTTATGACACATGGAGCCAGAAAACCCCTTGGAAATGTTGGCCTGATGCCCTGCTTACAGAGTTCCCAGCAGCCTTACTGGGTGAGTAAAGAAACTTCCTGGCAGGTGCAGGAATCTCAGGATATTTCAGGGACCTCAAAGAGGAAATCGCCCAAATCTATAGGTATTCCAGGTATGTCTGATGACAAGTATTTGGCTTGGCTTCTGGCCTAGAGAGGCTACTAAAAGTTCAATCGATATTCCTTATGAAAAGTTCCAGCAAAGCAGATTTTAAAAGATGTATAAGGCCAATTGCTATTCTTACTGGGTTTGTGTAAATAATTGGGCCAAGGGCCGCCTGGGTGGTTCAATCAGTTAAGCATATGACTCTTGGTTTTGGCTCAGGTCATGATCTCATGACTTGTGAGTTGGAGCCCCAAGTCAGGGTCTGTGCTGACAGCGTGGAGCCTGCTTGGGATTCTGTCTCTCTCTCTGCATTTCCCCTGTTCATGCTCTCTCTGTCTCTCTGTCTCAAAAATAAACATTTAAAAGTACCTAGGTGTCAATCATTGATTCAAATATTTAAAATAATAATTAGGTCAAGTTTGTTAAAAATTGGACTTGTTTTTCAAACAAATTAGTCCTCATTTGGCTATCTCTGGAAATAAGAGTAATTTTAGAAAAATGTTTCAGTAAAACATCTAGTTGATTGTCTTTGAAGGTTTGTTGTTTGCCTAAGCTACAAATTGAGGGAAACAAGAGAAATCGCCACAATAGCTCATGTATAGAAAGTCTTCATGCTTGTTCTGTGGGGATAATAACAGGACCCCATGGACATATGATTATTTGAACAGCTGGAAAATGGGATTGGTTCCCCCCAACAATTGTATAACTCAACTAGCACTTTGACCAATTCTGCATGGCTAGAATGACAAAATCATTCCTTAAAAGCCAGAGTGTACCCCACTCCATGGAGTTAACTATGGACTTGTGGAGATAATGGACAGCCCCACTTTCCCTGTGATTAGATTAGGTGATGCAGTTGGGAATGCCCATAACTCCTGAGATTAGTCTGCTCTCATTTGCCAGTGACTCCTCATAATTAAGATTTTGTTACAGCTAAACCTCAAACAATGAGGGCTTCTTGATGGTTTTACCCCTTAGCCATATTTGTCCTAGGAGCAATTTGATGTAAAATTGCAAATAGAGGCTTTTAGCCAAGCACACAACAGCCGTCTTTAACCAAACCCAACTGGTAGTCACCCACAAATTCTAAAGGTGGCCCTCCAAAATCAAATGGCCCTTGATCCCCTAACTGCAGCTCAAGGAGGAACCTATGCTTTATTAAAACAGAGTGTTATGTATATAATACAGATTACCACAAAAATATGACAGGGTTACTAACTGACACAAATACTCAAATTGGCACTTTAAATGATTCTTCTCTTTCCTTTAATGATTGGCTAAACTCCTGGATTGGATGAAAATTTTGACAACTACCAAAGGACTCTTGGTTGGGCTTATTCTTCTTTTTGCTATTCTAAGTACACAGTATGTTATATCTGTAGGGCAGACTGTCTCCACCATTAATGATCACCAAAACCAGTACAGTCCAAGAACTGACCCCTCTCTCTCAGGTAACATACATCCAGGCTTATATCCAGGGATTGGGTATACCTTAAGACTCTTGCAAGAAAACCTCGAACCTGTCTGGATTGGACCCTATTAAGGTCACTTGACCACTCTAAAAGCAATAAACCTTCAAGGCTTCTCCCCATGGACCCATCTTTCTAGAATCAAGACTGTTCTAGCCTCAGATAAGGAGCCCTCCACTAAGTACAGCTGTGAACTAGTTGGAGATCTATGCCTGTTACTCAAATGAAACTCTGCATAATACACAACCAGAGGCCTAGAGGCCCATGAATCCAGTCCATTGCCAATCTTGACTTTCTTGCATTCATTCTCTATTATCTTAGAAAAACTCCCTGAATACTTTCCTCCCGAAACTCTCATGATCTCTCCTTCCCAGTCCGAAGATTTCATTCTCAACCTTTCTTTTCAGGGTGACCTCTCCAAGTTTACTTTGTCAGAAATCATAACTTACCTGGAGCTGTCCCCCACCTGATGTCCTGTTCTCACAATAAAATTATCACCTCTTTTCAGGTCAAGCTTTGTCTTTCTCATCATATCCTTTGGTTTTCTCCTTCCAGACCATGCAACACAAGGATGGTTTTCTTGGAAGGAAACCTGTACTTGGCTATCCTGACTCCTTCTCCCCTTAGGACCCCTGGCCCCAATACCCATTCCCAATTATTTGTCCCCCTCTCTTTATTCTCTTTGTTAAATTTGTCTCTTCTAGAATCTTAACAATTCCATATACGAATGATGTTTCAACAGGGATTTCAGCCCATACTATCAGAAGGTCCCCTCCACAAATCCCATGGACCTGGCCACTAAGAAATTCCACTCAAATCACCTACCAGCATGTTAATGTAATGCCACACTCTGGTCTATAACTGTACAAAAACCCTGATGGACTGACAATTTAGGTAGGGAAGGACAGATCTATACCCCTCATTCAGCAGGATGAAGCTATTGAAGAGACCTTGCCCAAGTGCCAAAGATTTGTCATTGTCAATCTGTCAGGGGGGAAGTCCACTTTTAGGCAAACAGGCTTGAACAATGAAATGAAGAAAGGGCCACAGTGACTACCTGGCTGAATACAGACAGGACCATTAGGCAACCCACCCTGAAGTAGCCATAGGTCCTAAATAACCAACGGGCAACTTATAACCAGGCACAGTTACCAAAAAAGGTAAAATTCCATACATCGCCATACATCCTCACCTCCCCTCCTGACAAACAGCCCCCTCCCACAGCCTCACTGCAGAAAGCTCCTCCTCTCCTGTCCAACCACCTGCTCCTTTGCTGTGTATTCAATAAACTTCTATCTCCTTTGTTCTTTCTGCCTCAGGTGAATTCTTTCACCCTCTGTGCCACAGTCTTCTACCAAATTGTCACTCCACATTTGGGGGCCCCCATCTGACTGAGAGACCCCCCCCCATTCAGGTACCACATCAGAGACTCCCGAGAACAAACTGCATCTAATACTTTATCAGAGAAAATAATATGTGATCGTTAAGTGATCTACTGGATTCAGTGTAGGCCTAACCCTATCAATGACTGCACAAATCACAGCCCAGAGATACACTGACCTTTTTACTACTGGAAGTCTTTAACATGAAACAGCTACCAACAGGACCTGTATATGAAAAACTGAGATCATCTGAAAGTTTCAGGAAATATGAAGGTAAAGCTTATGCTCCAAGTATACATACAAACATTAATTTTTTTACATATAAACATTTCTATACACAGAAATTAAATATACTCTCCTGTCCTATGAAGTGTTTTACATCGAAAATATGTCATCTATATTTAGTGTTTATATTTATGCAGTCTTAGCCTGAAAGTAAATACAAGGTTCCTGGAGCAGAGATCAGAAATGTACCACTTTTCCCACACCTAATATGCCAACGCATTGTAAGAGAGCCAGCTAGTTAGGCCTGGACATACAGGGGTTGAACGACAGGAAAGATCCCCAAATGTATAAATCTGGGAGTATGAATATTATAGCTGCCCAATTGCCACCTTTCCCTGAAAAAGGCAGAAAAAAGCTAGTATTCCTAATGTAAGCAAACTTTCCTTAGGAAGAAAAGGGAAGGTCTCTGAGTTCTTACCCTTTGGAATGTAAGTAAATGTCTCAGGGAGAGAAGATTAACTTTAAAGAAGGAGAGATTAATTTTACAGCTTTACAATCTCAATCTTGAATGTCTCCAAGGCTCTGAGTTTTATACCCCTTTGAAATAGAAACATAAACTTCCTGGGCATTCTCTAACAGCCTAATCTCTTAACAATCTTTTAACTCCAAGTCTTGCCCTTTAATCCAGGTTCTGATTTTCTTGACCATAGGAAGCCGTGATCAGGCAGAAACATGAAAATATACACTTCTTGGTAATATACAATAAAATAAGCCAAAATATTTATATTTGCAGCCCTTGTTAATATCTGACACCTCCTAAAATATTGGCTTTCACACTCTTTTCTAGAGAGCCTTGGGAATTCCTCAGAGGTAAGGAAGAGGTGAATTCCTTCAGAAGCCTCTCTTCAGGGGGGCATTTAGAGGTGCATAGTAAGCAGGGCTCTGAAACCCCAAGTCCTGCCTCAAGCACAGCCCATCTGCTCTCATAATTAGGACTTCCAGTTATGTTTTTTGAAGATAAGACCCTACCAAAAAAACAAACAAACAAAAAAACACTTGAAATCCACTGAAAGAAAGAAACCACCAAAAAATCTCAAGCAACCTAAATAAAAATCCTATCTTACAGAAACAGACATGGTTCCATTTACATTTTCACTTAAATTTCCTTGGCTTGGTACTCTTACTTTCATTAATATGAAACCTGTAAGATGCACAATACCATAAAATTAACCAATTATTTGTAGGGCTCCTCATTGTTTACAGGTACTCAGAAAGTTCTTGATGCTCTGTCTTTTGATGTCCTATGTACACAATGCCACTTGAAAAAGGTACCTAAACACTGTCTTGCGTGAAAGCACCGATCTATCCAGTATCCTGTTTGCTAATGCTGATACTCCCTAAACTGCTGCAATTCTCTCTAGGGGGGCGAGGTGGGGGGGAGGTGTCAAACCTCTGTTGCTCACAAATATAAGAAGTGTCCCTTTCTCTCCACAGGACTCAGACTTCATGGGGGCGGCCATCAAACCCTCATATCTATCATCCCAGTTCTTCACATTTCTACTCCCTCTTCCCCTCCTCTCTCCCCCTGAACTCACCACCATACAAATAAATTCAATACAAATAGATGCCTCAGACCCACCAGTTCAGGCAACCACATTTCAAGTCCTATGCTAACACCAGGGAAGATTCTAGCTACACTTATAAACATGCAATATTAAGGTTATACCCACTAATCTCTAAATCTAAAACAATATGTTACACAGCATTTTCAAAAACTTACATGTTGATTTATCTATTGCATTTTCCAAAGGACAGAGTGATTGCCAATTCATAGATCTTGACTTAGGGAAAAAAATCTGGGATTCAAAAAGCCTGAGTTCTCTTCGCACTTCTGTTTGTTATGTGAACTTGAGCAAGTCAACTTAACTTCTCTTGGGCTACTTCTCATCTCTAAAAAGGCAAATGGCCTACCCTAAGAAGTGATCCGAGTGGAATATGCAGTTTTCATATAATTATTAAGAACTCTCCCTCAATCCTCATATGTATCTGCAAACCTGATAAAGGGTGCACTGTCATGTATAATGTACGTGTCAAAAATTCTGCAGTTATTTCTTTCCCTTGCCCCTTTTTTTAGTCTTTATTTATTTTGAGCGAAAAAAGAGAGAGCGGACTGACATATGTGTGTGAGGGGGAGGGGCAGAAAGGAGAGAGACTCCCATTTAGGCTCAGTGCTATCAGCACAGGGTAGGATCCCGCGAACTTTGAGATCAGAACCGGAGCCAAAATCAAGTCAGAAGCTTAACCGGCTGAGCTCCCCAGGCGCCCCTCCCACCCCCTTTCTAATGCAAATTTTATGTGCAGCCGATAACAAAACACCGGTCATTCTCAAAGCGTAAGAAGACAAGATACAGTATTTTAATCAATTCCGCAAATCATTTGCCAGTTGTAAAAAAAAATTAATAAAGGTAATTTCAGCCCCAACCACCCTCATTTTTCTGCTCCCTGTCCCCCAGAAAGTAGATTGGTTAATAACATGGCAGGTATCACTGATAATGTAGTGACCAATCGTTAAATCAGTAAATCCCTAACTGCTCAATTCCCAGGCATTAAACTGAGCATCAAAGACAATGCCCTAAAGGTAAACTGTTGGCCAAGATAGAAATGCATAATAAAGTAGATCATCTGGGCCCTCGAGCCCTGGCTGCGTCACCAGGCCTTGATGGCCTTATCCGGCCCGGATCGGTTCCACAACTTGGATCTAAAGGAGAGATGTGGTGAATGGAACTTGCTCAGAATAAATAACGAGAAAACCATGTGCGTGTCCACTTCTGCAGAGGGACGGAAGACAGAAGGCGGCCCGCTCCGGCGGGCCTGTCCCCGGCGCGGAGAGACAGTACGGAGTGACAGCTGCGAGGTGCACGGCCCGGAAAGCGGGGCCCCCGCCCCCTTCGGCTCTGATTTAAGGAGTCCTAAAGTTCCTTAAGATTCTGCTCCCTTCGGGGGCGCCTGGGGGGCTCAGCCGGTTAAGCGTCCGACTTTCGCTCAGGTCATGATCTCGCGGTTCGTGGGTTCGAGCCCCGCGTCGGGCTCTGTGCTGACTGCCAGCTCGGAGCCTGGGCCTGTTTCAGTCTGTGACTCCCTCTCTCTCTGACCCTCCCCTGCTCACGCTGTCTCTCTCTCTCTCTCCTGGAAATAAATAAAACATTAAACAAACAAACAAACAAAAAAAAGGTTCTGCTTCCTCCGAGCCGATCTCAAGAGTCCTAGTGGGCTGATCCCCAGATTCTGAGGGGGGAAAGAAAGTTCTTTAAAACGGCAGTCAATTTAAACTGCATTTTCCTAAAGTTCCGGGACAGGTGTCTGGTACAGAAGCGTGTTTCATTACACAGCGGGTGTCGTTCTTGAATTCGCACATCTGTCCTTATGACCAGAAGTTCGTGAAACACTCGCGATTTTCAGAGCTCTGGGCAGAGTCCGCTGAGAACCGGCACGTCTGCCCGGGAGCCTCCTCCCGAGCCCGCTTCCATTTGCCACGAACAAGGAAGGGGCTGAAGTCCGACAGGAGCTGCCACAGGCTCTCCCCAGGCCACGCGCGGCCGTGCTCCCAACCCTTCCCGCGGCGCGCTGGGTGCGCCTTCCCAGAGTTACTTCAACTCGGGGACCCAGGGCAGGGCTGAGGGGCCGCGGCGACGGCCGCTCGGCCCCCCGGCGGGGCACGGGCAGGGGGGCCCCGGGGCGGCCGGGGGCGCGGCGCCGACGGGCCAGGGCCCCGGGAGGCGGGAGAGGCCAAAGGGCGCGCTGCGGGGACCGGACACCCTTCGGGCGAGCGCGGGCGCTCTCCCTGTGGCGCCGCCCGCAGGGCACCCTGGGGCGTGGGGCCCCCTTCGCCGCCCGGACCGCGTGTCGGAGGGTACCTGACTGCGGGCGGCCGGTGCGCAGCCCCCTCCCGCCGCCCGGGCCGAAGAGAAGGCGGGTTCTCCGCAGAGCCGCGACCCTCGCCAGCGCCGCCCGCATCGCACGCCTCTCGGAGAGCCTGGGTCCCGGCGTGAGGAGGGAGCGCCGCGGGCGCGCCGCGCGCCGCCACTGGGGGCGCCCGCGGGCACATCAGGCCCCGCCCCCAGCCGGGCGGTCCCCGGCGGGCGGAGCTCCGCCCAAGCGCCTCGGATCCCGCGTTGCCGCGTCCGGCAGTGTGCAGTCGGTCCCTACAGCACACCGCAGGAGACGACAGAGCCCTTTGCTGGAGCCGAAGGTTCGGCCTTTCTTTTGTCCTTTTTATTTCTCGTTCGTTTATTAAGTCCGCTCAATCTCCACCCAGTTCAGTAACCCGCTTACTAGCCTGCGCCTAGCGGAACCTTTGATACGCCGGAACCAATATGCTGTACCGCGCTGGAAGGCAGAGGACTGTTTTGGCAAAGGACCACCGAGTCTCTGAGAAGGGTTGGTCGGGACAGTTCCGGCGGGAGAACGCGGCAGTGAGGTCTTCGTCTTCGTCTCCTGAGATGCACCGGCAGAATTTTCGACCCCCGACTCCTCCCTACCCCGGCGCGGGTGTAGGAAGTTGGGGTAGCGGGAGCAGCTTCCGGGGTACCCCGGGCGGAGGCGGATCGCGGCCGCCCTCCCCTCGGGACGGTTACGGGAGTCCGCACCACACGCCGCCGTACGGGCCCCGGTCTAGGCCCTACGGAAGCAGCCACTCTCCGCGACACGGCGGCAGCTTCCCGGGGGGCCGATTCGGGTCTCCGTCCCCTGGCGGCTACCCTGGCTCCTACTCCAGGTCCCCCGCGGGGTCCCAGCAGCAATTCGGCTACTCCCCAGGGCAGCAGCAGACCCACCCCCAGGTAATACTAGCCAGCGTTTGCCGAGCTCTTACTGTATGGCAGGCATGGTACTAATAATCCCTTTACATGGGTTATTTTGGTTAATCCTCTATGAGGTGAGATACTATGGTTGGCCCTGTTTTGCAAATGAGTAAACTGAGGCTGAGAGAAGTTAAGTAACTTTCTTTAGATTATCTTAAGTAACAGCGGTACTTTCTGTTTCTGGAGCCCTCCTGCTTTGAACCAGTACACTGCCGATCATACACAGCGTTCCCTAATTCCCTCTCCTTTGCCAGGGACCTTGCCAGTTCGTCTGAGTAAATTGTTCTTTGGGGCGGGGTGGGGGTGGGGCGGGGAAACGAGTGAGTCCCCAGCCGAGAGCTTATAGCCTGGTGCCATTTTCTTACAACCGGTATCTTTTTTAGGCAAGGGCGGTGGGAGGGGGCGGAAGCTTCAAACGACACTGGCTCCTGCTCCAAGTCTTATTGAAAGAAATCAGTGATTTTAAAACTTTCCCATTCTTCTCAGTAAGTGTGAATTCAGGAGAATTCCGAGGGGGTATTTCTGATGTGTCTAGGATTTCTGTCGTTTAAAACTTCATGGTTTTCTTACTTGCCTTATACTAAATCAACCTCATCCCTTCTGAATCCGCTGCTAAAGAGATAAAATTTCATAGGATGGAACAGTTCTAGAAGTTTTGAAGCTGTAGGGTTAAAAAAGAAAAGTTTTAATTTCCTTCCAGAAAAAGAGAAATTTTGAGGGAAAACTGAAATATAATTAACTTCTTCTTATTTCATCACCGACTGATAGTTCTGCAAAGTTCCTACACTAGAAATCTAGAAGTATTTGAAGATGACAGTTGGCATGGAATTGTTAATAAACAAGTATGTCAAACTGGCTTAAATACTTTTAGAAACAAAACTAGATTAAAGGAGGAATGGACTTTGCAGTTGAACATCTTTGGGTTCAGAACACAACCTTTAACTAGCAATGTGATCCCCACTAGCTTTAAAAGAAAAAAGTGCCAATTATCTCTACTAAACCTTTGTTTAACTGATGATTTTTTTCCTAAAGGGTTCTCCAAGGACATCTACACCATTTGGATCAGGGCGTGGTAGAGAAAAAAGAATGTCTAATGAGTTGGAAAGTTATTTCAAGCCTTCAATGCTTGAAGACCCTTGGGCTGGCCTAGAACCAGTATCTGTAGTGGATATTAACCAACAGTACAGCAATACTCAAACATTCACAGGCAAAAAAGGAAGATACTTTTGTTAACATTTCTGAAATTCACCCGGAAGCTTCTTGTGACAGGAACATCTTGGACAAAGCTTTTACTTGTGTAATTAAGTTGAACCCTAGGATGGTGACTTTGAATAATTAGTTGGGTCTTCTTGGTATTTTTCATCATATCAAATATTGTTGATAATAGAGAAGACACGGTAGAATAATTTGCAATATTTAGCTCTTTGGAAGTGCCTACCACATTTTAGAAGATTCACAGTTTCCAGATATTTAACATTCATGGTTATATAATGGACATTTGTCTTTCCAATGGTTTTTCCAATGTTTTAAAATAAAACATTTTGTCTTTCTAGATATATTGTGGTTTTGTCATATGCTGAAGAAGTAGAATTATCAAAATAACGCCTGTAATCATTTGCTTAGAATTCATAGATAAATATTTTGCATACTACTTTTGAAAATGAAATAAACCATCCTTTGAGCTGTAGCTAGTTCTATATTTGTTCATAGGGAAAGAGGGTGAAGGAAGAGAACAGAAGAGAATTCTATTCATATTTATTATACATTGTTCTTTGTGCATACTTATGTAATGCTTTTGTAAAAAATGCATTGAAACTTGATTGAAAGTCACAGAAACCCACTTAAGTAAAAGAGGGTATTCTTTTTATACTCATTTAACTAGAAAGGATAATGGTAGGTCTGTTTCTTGCATAGCTAGATTAAAGTGTTCTGTATCTGAATTTCTCAACATCTCTCAGTATTATGGGGTCATTTTTTCTTGAGCCAAGGAAGATGGGTACCAGCAGTCTGAAATCACTTCCATTGTGAAGAGAACATTTCCCAACACTGCCGATCCCAAGAAAGACAAAATTGTCATGCCTGGATCATGTTTCTATAGTCCTGAACCAATACTAAGCCCAAGGCAGTGAGGCCTTGAACTATAACCTCCCCGATAAGGAGACAAGTTCCCATAATCAGCCCCACTAGGCTTGCCTGGATCAGAAAAGTGGTTTTCCAAAGGAAGGGATGCTACGTGTATATACCTATATTAAATATTTCTTCCCCAAATATTTAAACAAAACTAAGTCTTCTAACATTCAGGTTTTTTAGATATTTTGAGAGCACACCATGATGAAGATAGAGCTAGTTAAAATTCTTTTTAAACAACCCCAAAAAAGAAACATCTAAAAATGAATTGGTCACACCACCTATTTGAGCCATACTCTCTTCTGATAGGTCTTTCACAGAGGCAAAGAAGAAAATGAGAAGGGAGGGAGTTCAACTTAAATAGAAGCTCCACAACAGCCAGGACTGTTTCTACCAACTACTAGCTGGATGAGTTATTTAACTTCTCTATGCCTCAATTTTTTCATATGTAAAATGAAAATAGTACCCATGTCATAGAGGTGTTGTGTTTGAGGATTAAATAGGTTTATATGTGTGCAACTCTTAAGCCAGAGCCTGGCACATAGTAAGCACTCAATAAATGGTAGCTATTACTTTCTCATTCACCCCTATAGAGCCTCAGGTCCTAGAATGATGTCTGGGAAATTGTAGGTGATTAATAAATATTTGGTGAATGAATGTAGACATTCAGATTATAACTACGATATTGCTCTGCCTTGTCTCCTCTATAAAACAGATAGTAACTTAGTAATTTTCCCCAATATTTTAAAGGAAATGTCTTTATTCTCTTAACACCTTGTCTTTCCAGATTATTTGAGGTCATGATGTGTGATGAAAAGTAGAGCAAGTAAAATACTTTTATAAACCTTTTAATGAACTGATAGGTAAATACTATCTTTAGGAAGTGGCATTTGGAAATAATTATTAAACCACCTCTTAGAGATCACTGGGTTATTGGCAAAGATTGAAAAAGGAAGTCAGGAAGGACTTTATGCCAATGTATTCATCTCATATTTGGAAGATACACCAATTGTAAAGGTTCTAGTAGTTTAGGTGCATTTTATTTCACTATAAGTGTAATGTTAAAAAACTAAATGTAAAATTTCTTTCTTGCCAAGTCCCCAACATATACTTCCAGAGATCTGACCTTTTCTGATTTTTCTTAAGAGAAACCTTTTTTTTAATCCTCAGAAAGGTGCATTGCTATTTCGCTCTAGTTGGTAGTGTATTCAGTTATCCAAGTTCTTGCAACATTGATACTTTGATTTATTTCTGTTAT
Organism: Hyaena hyaena; assembly: GCF_003009895.1. Lineage (NCBI taxonomy): Eukaryota > Metazoa > Chordata > Mammalia > Carnivora > Hyaenidae > Hyaena > Hyaena hyaena. The sequence goes on from NW_024080765.1 coordinate 3,000,216, forward strand.
TAGCCTATCTTTTATTTACCTGAATGAAAGGAATTGATCATTATTTAAAATGAAAAATAATTGTTTTAATGTTTCAAAATACTCATTTTTGCCTCCGTAGAAATGCTATATAAGTTGGAAAGATTTTAGTTAAGTATGCTTCCTGAGTATTCAGATAACTAAGGAACAGAAGTATAATCTGTAGTGGGGTCTTCAAACAAGGGTGTGCGTACTTCTGGGAGTCTTCAGCCTTCCAAGGGAAATGCAAACATAAAAACCTTTCCAGATCCTCAATTCCCATATATACCCTCTGTTAAAATGATTTCCCTAAAGAACATTTCCATGTTCAGTGAATTATGCCAGTTCTCCTTTTTTATCTTCTGCCTTTTCATAGTAACCCTTCTCCCACTTTACATAAGAAACCTGTGGCAGCTTCTGTTTTCCAGAAATGATCCCAATAGTATTTCAGGTCCCACCTACTCATCCAGAACCTTGCACTACCCCAAGATGTGGAGTTACATCCCTTCCCTTGCAACCTGAACAGATCTTTTTCTGACTGCTCTATTTAAAATATGGTAGAAGTTAATTTTCATTAATGACAGAAGTGTGGTCTTAGAAGTGGATTATATTGGCCAATGTGGAGATGTTCAGAATTCAGATGTATTGTCAAGTAGGAGATAGTATAATGATAGTTCTTGTTTAATGACCTTGCCTTTTTTTTTTCTGATCAAAAAATCATTTTCCCTGTGGGTGAATCGTGAAAGTAAAGCAAAGAGCAAGAACATAACATGAAGGTAAAGGTACCTTATTTTTAGGTAACAAAGAAATAAGATTATTTGCCTCGTCTGTCTTAGAATATTCAAAATTGGTTCAAAAGCATGATGGGTTTTGGTAAATGCTGCCAAGCAAACTTTTTTCACCATTCTCAATAATGGGAAAGAGCCTGATAAATATGTCTCAAACCTGTCTCAATGGCATAATTAGCATGTTTTCAAGGAGGAAGAAATTAAAAGTTTCATGTTTATTTCTGACATACTAATACTAGATTTTCAAATGAATAGATCACATACCAAAGGTAAGTTCATGATTGCATATTTTCCAGAGCATTTTTCAGGTTTCTTAGGAGAAACTTATTAAACTTTGCCAGTTCCTTACTAGATTCTATAAATCCTTATTAATTTTTTACCTAGCCCAAGTCTCCTCCTTATTTCCTATGCTTTTTTCATACTTAATATGTATTTACGTTTAAATTAACATATTCCGTTTATTTACAATAAAACCCATAATAGTCATTGGTACACTTCACATATTCCCTGAGCTTACTAGTGATTCAATATATTTTTCCTCCTAATTTCCACAACCTAAATTTTCATCTAATCTAAGGCACTATTCTGTGATTCACTGTTACATACCACTTAGTAAAAACACTACACACTAAACTATGATATGCCATCAATTGTTAAGATGCATCCCAATTTCAGAAATGTTAAAATGTGTATCTTAGTTTGATAAAAATACCATAAACAATAATCACAGAAGCATAACATATATAGGTAAATGGAATAAATATTCCCAAAATGTACACTAAGACATAGTACAGTTAACTTTAGAAAATCAGCTTTACTTAGTTATGATTAATTCTTCCTTTTAAGATATTTTATATTTTATCCTAATTCTGTAAAAAATATAACCTTTTTAAACGTCAAGTTTCTAATCTATATATAATTATTCTCAAGAAATCTTTGCAATTTCCAATTTTCTGGGGGGCATATTTACTCCATTTTGTCTTAATTTTAAGCTCTATAAGCAAGATGATTCTATTTAGAAAAGTTATAGGTAAGTTTTTATAATAAACATCTTTGGTTAACTTTCCAAAGAATTGAGAAGGAAAATGGCTTGAAAACAAGGTCTTTAGTGAGGGTAGTTTTCAGTTCTTTGCTTTGAACAAAATTGAAGAAACCTCCATCAGATTGTCGATTAAAATCATTAAAAATAATCTGATGACAGAGCCAGTTTATAATTGTAGGCTTATAACAAAAGGAGTCCGAGAATTCAGTGGCATCACTACAACAGAAATTTTTCTATCCCTTTTTTCTATATATGTGAATGAATTTTCTTAGCATTTATACATACATATTACATATTTATACATAATATATGTTATATATGTAAACATTTTATATGTTATATATTACATTATACATAGAAGATAGTAGTAAAATAGATGTCTTATTCTAGCAACTAGCAATATTCATGAAAATAAGAAAATCCAGCACTATCCTCATTAAGATACATTTCCAATAAAGCAATTTTGTGTTTTTAATAATTTATTAAAATAATATATTTATATTTTTATCATTTGAATGATAATGATAATCTAAACATTCTTCAACACTTGGAGTATATAGTTACGGGAAATGTATTTTTTTAATTTCTAAAAATATTTTTATTTTAATAAATGTTTTTCATGTATTTTGAGTCAGAGATGTATAATAGACTATTAGTAAAAGACTTTCGAGCAATACACTATATTACAACGAGATAAAATTACGTGGGAAAGTATAATGGAGATATTGGAAATAGCATAAAATTTCAATAACTATTTTAAGAAGTGATGGTGAATATTAAATTGCTGTGATGTATCAGCTGGATACCTTTATAATGCTATGGATTTAGCTTAAAATATCAGTATTACAGAAGTGACCTTCACAGTAGAGAGAATATATGACCAAAAATTTTAAAGGTCTACAACAGAGGAGGAAGAAAGGGAGTATAGAAAACCATAAATCCAAAAGAAGTCAGGGAAGGGAAAAAAAGTAAAAGTGATAGTAGTAAGTTCAAATGTATCACAATGAATCTAAGAAAAAATCTGTTATAAAGAAACATCAGATTGGATTAGGAAAATGGAATCAATCTATTTGCTGGTTTTAAAAAGATACATCTAAAATTAAAGGATAAGATAAAAGGTTATACAAAAATTCAGCACATCTGAAATCTGTGGCGATTTCAGCACATCTCTACCAGACATGGATAGTCATATCAAGCAGATGTGGAATTTGTAAGGATAGAGATAAAACAGATTATGTGTGTGTATATATATATATATATATATATCCATTCTTTCCAACTACACACAGCATATAATAATTTTGATAAGTGTTCTAAATGACAAAGTGCAAATTTCAAAGATGTGATTGATATGCAGATCAAGTTCTCTGACAAAATGTTTAATAAATTTAAAAATAAAAAGTACCCTTCATCAAAAAATAATGAATAAATCAGTGAAACAGAAGACAAACTGTAGAGAACATTAAGAAAGCAAAAGCCTACTATTTGGATAAACTAAACAAAAATTAATGAAAGGGGGAAAATGACAGAAGAAAAAATATAAACAGTATTAACCTTTGGTGTAACATCTGGAACTATGCAAAAATAAAAGACTACAGTAAGAAAATAGTAATGGGAGGAGTCACCTAGAAGGATAATACAATAGTGAAATAAATCCTCATTATTGCATCATCCTGTTTTTATTGCATTTCCCCAAGTACTGCATCATATTTTAAAAGATCTACAAGAAGTCTCGAGACACAATCCATGTAAACATTTTTTTAAGCTTTCACTGAGCACAGTTAGGAATTTGTCATTTTTTATTTTGCATTCATAGTGGTAAAGAAAAAGTTAGCAGGTATTTCACAAGCACTGTGGATTTTAACCTTAACTATAAATTTTCAGATGACAGTACCCTAGAAAATTTTTCTGAAATTCAAGAATCTGTGAATGAGCAATGTATTTCTAAGGACAAAGGAAATATGTAATCTCACATAATTTGTCATCCAAAAGAAAGGACTTCATCACACTACTGTGTCACAAAAATATCTTTTGTGTTCATCAAAATTTACATGATCGAGTTTGTAAGACAAAATTTAAAGGCAGGTGCATATTTAAAGGTAATTGAAATGAAATAAATGATGTAAAAGTGAATAATTAGTTGGATTGACCATTTTAATTGGTGTTTACAAATCTAAAAGTGAAAATATTTTGGAGTTATGAAGCACAGAAGATAGACTATATTGCATTTTGAAGATACAAGTCTAAGAAGAACCCTTAGATCTCAAACCATTACTAATCCAAAGCCCACTAGAGATCTTGAAATCTGGAGTCAAAATTTATAAGTTGAGTATGTTCTAGGCTCATGACAGTCAAGGAATGTTTATTATATTCCAGGTACATTACCAGTATCTCCTATATTAATACCATGAAAACCAGGAAAATAACAAAAATTGGGATTTGCTGTGTTCATATTTTTATTCAGATTTCTAATAAAGTTGCTTCTAACTATACTGTACATTTTGCTAAATAACTTAAAATACACAAAAATTAAAAGGATGTGTTGGCCCCAGATAACAAATGATGGGGTTTTTTTTCCCGGTATACTAAGGATTAAGATGAACAAATTATATTACTACTGACAGAGGCTTTGAAAGTCACTCAAACATTGTACGGCCAGTATATTTGAAAACAGCGAAAACAAGTAATTTTTTAGAAAAGGACATGATCCAAATTGACTCAAAAAGAATAGAAAGCAAGAATAAACCAATAGTCATTATAGATATTAAATTGATAATCATTTTCCCCACAAATGACACCAGACTTACCAAGCCTTCCTGGAACACCTAGTCCCTGTATTACAAAAAAAACTTTTACTAATAAAAAAAAGAAGAAACAAAAAGTATCCAACACAGGCTATAACCTTGGTATTAACTTGATCTCAAACCTAGCCAAGCACCTATTAATGGAAACTGTACAATATTTAACTTACGGACATAGTTGTCAAAAATCTTAAGGGAGACACCACAATTCAGCAATTACAAAAAAATCAAAGTGGGGTGCCTGGGTGGCTCAGCCTGTTAAGCATCCGACTCTTGGTTTCAGCTCAAGTCATGATCTCAGCTTTGCAGGTTCAAGCCCCACATCGCACTCTGCTGGTGTTCAGAGCCTGCTTGTGATTCCCTCTCTCCCTATCTCTCTCTCTCTGCCCCTCCCCTGCTTGCTCTCTCTTTCTCTCAAAATAAACTTAAAAATGTTTTAAATAAATAAAAATATTTGTGCATAAATTTATTTAACGTTGTGATAGGTCAATTTGCTCACAAACTTTGTATAATAACCTGCTGACCATGAACTCAGCATAAAAATATTTTTAAATCTTAATACAGTACCTGAAAGCCTCCCTGCAAAAATTATGTTTGCAAATAAGAGTTATTTTCTTCTGCAGTACATAACCTAGAAAAATACTTCCTCTTGTATTTTTGCAGAGACGTATTCAAGAATGTTCTTTGCAGTGATGTTTGTAAGATCAACAGATTGGCAATAATCTAAATGACCATCGATAGGAAAAAGGTTAAGTGGTAAATGTGCAAAATGTACTAGAATTCACCAGTGAAATTAATTTAAGCTACAGACACAATATTAATACATCCAAAATAATTTTATGTAAAGAAGAGCAAAGAAAACCCATGTGCTATTCTTTACATGAAAATATAAAAGTCTGCCAAACAGTGTATGAAACCATGAAAGTAAGAAACCCTATTCATGATAGTAATTATTTTGGGGTAGGGAGATAGAAGCTTCAGATAAATTTGGGTGGATGGGCAGATGGGTGTATATTACAAGCTATCAAGAGTTGGAAAATATTAAAATTTATAAAGACTGGCTATGAGATACTTTTTTTCTCATTTCTTCAAAATATTTCATAACAAAAAATTTACTCTGATCGCTTAACTTAATGTAAAATGCCAGAATCACCCAGATTTAAAAAAAAAAAAAAAATTGCAAGATAGAATACTGGACAATATCTTATGAACATAGATGCAAAAATCAAAAATATTAGCAAATTGAATCCACCAATGTATTAAAAGAGTTAACATGAACAAGTGGGATTCCACATATTCAAGTCTGATTCAATCTTCAAAAATCAATATAATTCATCATATTAGCAGGCTAAAGAAGAAAAATATGGTCTTATCAATATAGGCAGAAGAAGTATTTGACAAAATCCAACACCCATTAATGATTAAAACTTTCAGCAAACTAGGAATAGAAAGGAAGTTTCTCAGCTTGAGAAAGAATATCTACAAAAACCTACAGCTAATATACTAAATGGTGAGGAAAATAAGTTTCAACCAAGATCAGGAACAAAGCAAGGATATCTCCTCTTAACATGACTTTTCAACATTATACTGGAAGTTTCAAAAAAAAAAAAAGTATACAGACTGAGAAGAAAAATTAAAACCTATTCACAAATGCCACTACTGTCTATGTAGAAAATCACAAATAATCCAAAAACAAAACAACAAAACACCCTGGAATAAGCAATTACAAAAAGGTTGCAGTATACAAAGTTAATAGCTTTCTTGTATACCAGCAATGAATGATTAGAATTTGAACTTAAAGATCCAATACAGCTTACATTAGCATCAAAATAATGTAATAATACTAATAAGCAACACTGAATTATAAATCTAGCAAAATGTATGTAAGATCTCTATGAGAAACTACAAAACTGGTGAAAAATAGAAAACATTTAAATAAATGGAGACAGTCCATGTACACAGGTAAAAAGACTCAATATTGTCAAGGTACCAGTTCTTCCCAATTTGATTTATAGATTCAATGCAATCCCAGTCAAAATGCCAGGAAGTTAAATATTGACAAAATGATTCCAAAGTTTAATTATAAAGGCAAAAGAGCCAACACGATTATTAAAGAACATAGCTGAGGGGCGCCTGGGTGGCTCAGTTGGTTAAGCGTCCAACCTCGGCTCAGGTCATGATCTCACGGTTTGTGGGTTCGAGCCCCGTGTTGGGCTCTGTGCTGACAGCCAGCTCAGAGCCTGGAGCCTGCTTCCGATCCTGTGTCTCCCTCTCTCTCTGACCGTCTCCTTCTCATGCTGTCTCTCTCAGAAGTATATAAAACAAAAAAAAACAAACAAACAAACAAAAAGAACATAGTTGGAAGACTGACACTATCAGACCTCAAGACTTCCTATAAAGCTACAGTACCAAGACCATGTGGTATTGGTGAAAGAATAAACAACCAGGTCAATGGAGCAGAATACAGGCACCAGAAATAGACCAACAGAAATACAGTCAGCTGATCTTTGATGAAGAATCAAAGGCAATTCAGTGGAGAAAGGACAGTCTTTCAACAAATGGTGTTGGAACAAAAGGACACATATCTTACACCTTTCAAAAAAGAAAAAAAGTTAACTGAATAAATCACAGACCTAAAGAGAAAACACAAACCTATAAAAGAAGGTAACTTACAAGAAAATCTAGGTTACCTTGGCTGTGGTGATGACTTTTTAGATACAACACCAGAAGTATGATCCATAAAAGAAAACGGAAGTTAAACTTCATTAATATTGGAAAATTCTACTCTGCAAAAGACCTCATTCAGAGAATGAAGAGACAAGCCATGGATGGGGAGAAAATGCATGCAAAACAATGAGATACCAGTTGACATGGGTAATCCAGTGGCTAAAATTTGAAACACCAACAACACTAAATATTTCCAGGGATATAAAGCAACAGGAACCCTCGGGCACTGCAAGTGAGAATGCAAAATGATGCAGCCACTTTGGAAGACAATTTGGCATTTTCTTAAAAAACTAATTGAACTCCTACCAAATGATCCAGCAGTCACATTGCTTGGTATTTACCCAAATGAGTTGAAAACTTATGTCCACACAAAAACTGCACATTTGTGTTTATAACAGCTTTATTCATAATTGCCAAAACTTGGAAGCAACCTCATGTCCTTCAATAGGTAACAGACTATGGTACATCCATACATTGGAGTTATCCAGCAATAAAAAGAAAAAATCAGTTATCAAGTCACAGTCATGGAGAAAACTTAAAAGCATATTGCTAAATGAAAGAAGTCAATCTGAAAACCTACGCATACTATCATTCCACCAATGTGACATTTCAGAAAAAGCAAAACGATGAAAACAGTTAAAAAGACCAGTTGTTGCCAGAAGCTGGTGGGGGGAGAGAATGAATAGGTGAAACACAGAGGATTTCTAGGGCAATGAAACTATTCTGTGTGGCACTGTGGATACGAGTCATTATACATTGGCCCACACCCATAGAATGTACAGCACAGAGTAAACTCTAATCTGTGACTTTGTATGTTAAATAACATATTCATAATGGTTCATCAGTTATAACCAAGGCACCACACTAATGCAAGATGTTAATGACAGGGGAAATGGGGGTAAAAGGAGAAAGAGAGGGTATATGGGAACTTTCTGTGTTTTCTGCTCATTCTTCTGTAAACCTAAACTAGGAAAAATAAAGTGTATTAATTAAAAAAAATTTTTTTTTTTACTTTGACTTCAGTGTTGAAAACAGAATGAATGAGTTGACAGTAGATTCCCAAAGACCATTTAGTAAACCACAGAGATAACCAGGGTCAGAGATGATCATGCATTGCATTGAAATAGTGACAGTAGAGCTAGAAATGGATGGATTCCAGGAAAAAGGAAGTTTAAGGTATTAGTCCTACAACTTCTTACTTTTTTTTTTTAAGTGTATTTATTTATTTTGAGAGAGAAAGTGAGTGCACACAAGTAAGCAGGGGTGAAGCAGAAAGAGAGAAACAAGTATGCCAAGCAGGGTCTGAGCTGTCAGCACAGAGCCTGACTGAGGGCTCCACCCCACACACCATGAGATCATGACCTGAGCCGAGATCTAGAGTCAGACTCCTAACTGACTGAGCCACCCAGGTGCCCCCCCATGGCTTATTTCTTCATGAAACAAAGTATAATCCCTTCTTTGTTTTTCTTGCATACATTAGCCTCTTATGTAATCTGTGTTAAATGTTTGTAAATGCCGAGAATTGAATTGTCACTGTAGCACCTTAATTCTGTATACCTTTAAATACACATTTGTACATTTAATATATACATTTGCAGAAGTCATTCAACACAAATTTTAAAAACATGTGTAAGTAAATAATTTGGCCTTCAACTTTCACTCACCTTCCATTGTTAGAAAGATGTTTTGCTTTTTTTAAATGCTCCAACTCCTTTGTGCTCAGTCTCTCCATATAAATCTGGTTTTGCCAAGTAGACACACTTGCCCGAGATTTGGGAAGTAGAAGTTAGTCAGAGTCCATCTTCATTGTGGACTTCTGGCTGTTGCCACTGGTTAGGAAGATTGTAGTTTTCCTGAGAAGATTCCAAGACTCATTTGCAGCTTTCTAGGTGTCTCTGACTTCGTGACCTAATTCCCTAGGGCCTGGATGTAGTTGTCGTCCTGTTACCTAGATGCAGCTGCTGGCAGTGGTGTCGTCAGTTCAGTGCAGTAACTTCCAGGGGATGACTTCTGTATTTTCAGAGAGCTTTCCAGGGGCCCAAATTAAATCCTCCCCTTCAGTCATTTAAGTGGTGTTAAAAGACCTTCCCATTTAATAAATATAGTGAATTTTGTTTCATGCCTTGGATTAGTTAGATGTAACACAATCCATAGAGATTTTAAAAGTAAAAATTGGCTGTTATCTGGAAATCCTTAAGTTTGTTTTTGTAATGGAGGAATGAGGAATGGAAAGAGAACTGATAGATGTCCCACGAGGACGAAATTGTTAATGTACAGCACAGCTTTCGTTACCTCAGCATACAGCTTCAGTGAATGTCAGGGCCACATTGATTATCCAAACCCTGCTAGGTTACTAACTTTTTCATAGTTAAGACTCATTTCATGAAAGAAATACCAAAGCCCAATGCCTCTGAGGCTAGGGTAAAAAGTCAAAACTGTCAAAATTTTATTTTTCTTTAGGTGAGCATATTGTCTGGGATAAATATATTTGGTGGAGTTTTATGACTCTAGCATTCATATTTCTTGCTCTTTTTTCATTTTATAATTAGGATCAGCTTACACCATAAAAAAGTATCAGCATGCATTCCGTTTGTTTTGTTCTGATTTTACCAAATGGCCCTTAAACATGTAAGATCTGTAGTTTGATGCTGCAAAAGCAACATTTAAGTAAATACTGCCTATTACCTTTCTCTTTGGTCTTTTAAATTGTTATTAATCCTTTGGAAGTCGGAATCCTTAATACGTCTTGTAGAACAGTGAGCTATATGTTACTGAAGCATCTTTAACATTCAACTACCAGACAGAGGACTTCAGGGGAAGGGGAAGAGCCATTTCTCTTGCTGTCCTTTTCCTACCTGCTTTTACATGTGACAGAAGCTGAGAAATTAAGCCAACTTACTCTTTGTAAGTTGGGATAAAATGCCCATTGCGGAAGTACAATAATGCCAGATTTTCCATTTTTCAAATGACTCCTTGAAATCTGGACGTCATTACAAAACTCTTCTCCCCCCAGTTTCAAATTAATTCTTTAAAAGTTTAAACACTGTGAGCCAAAGAAAACCACCTATCAGCTGAATCCCAGCCTTGGGTCATCAGTTTATGACTTTTGTTCTGAGTGATTAGCAGAGAAATGTACATGTGTTGACCCTTGGCAAGTACTTTTTGTTGTTCCTCAATAAATGCAGGAGTCAGGGATAGGAGAGGGGATATACTTTTTAAGCTAGGATTGGAATCTCTTGAGTAACTTTTCCAAATATTCCCCAAATATGTAGGTATAAAGGAATTCTCATTGTTGGTTGATATTCTTCATGTTAGGACCAATTTTGTAATTCAACAAAGTTTAATGAATGATTGGGATCATGTTTTTCTTTCAACATAAGAGCCTATAGAACATGTGATGAAATTCCCACTGAAGGACACTATTGTATTATGAATCCCGAATTTAAAACCATGACCCACCTCATCTCAGAATTTGGTACTATGTAGTGTGCTGTAATCGTTTTAAACTTGTAACCCAGAAAATGAATTGGACCAAAAATCAAAGCTATATAGGGGATAGATGTTAACAAAATAAAAGTTTGTACATTGCTAGAGTTTTCTCTCAAAAGCCACATGTTTTTCAAGCCTATCTTTCATGAAATATTCTATATGCTTATCATGAGCAAAGTGTTTATCACTTTTCAGCTATATGGCATGGATTAAGAAAAAATCCTAGTGGCTCAGTCTATGACTTGAACTGATTAAATTATCTGACTAACTGAGCAAGGCAAATTAAAATAACTAAGGTTCAGATGTTTTTAATTTGATTTTCTTTACCATAGATACCTCACTAGGACAGCAGTCTGTTTGCTACTTCCAATGACAGAAATAACCGTATGTCTTTATGAACAATTCAGAAATGAGTAAAGCAGGATGTAGAAGTCTTAAAACCCCAATCCAGGTAATAGATTAAATCTTCCCTAAAATTTTAGATGCCCATAAATGGGTAAGGGGCATTAAAGAATCTACTCCTGAAGTTATTGTTGCATTATATGCTAACTTGGATGTAAATTAAAAAATAAATTTTAAAAAAGAATTTAAAAAAAAGATTTTAGATGCCCAAATACGTTTTTAAAAGGTATCATACTAGATACACAGTTTAGCATTAACCCACTCCAGTTAGAAATTTTTGAACTAGCCTGCATTCAAGTTGCAAGGTTCAGGAACTCCAATTTAAATTGATCTGTACAGCAAACGTACTTTATTGACCAAGTCCAAGGCTAGCTGTAGAGTGGAGCTTAGATGTTATTCAGTTCGAGTTTGCTCTCTCTGGGTGGTTGTTCCACCCTTTCCTGTCTTGGTGCCATTGTCTAGCAGACTCTTCTTCCTTCATGACAATGAGGTTGATACAACCCCTCTCATCAATCTTACTGGAAAGGAGAGATTCTACCTTCTTAAAGTTTCACAAGAGTCTGGGAATTGAGTCTCACAGGCATCGATCGAGGTTCATATCCATCTGTGAAACTGTGACCCCAAGAATGTGACCTTGATCAGTGGGGCAAGCCTGGGGCACTCGCCGTCTGCAGAGGCAGAGGAGAGCCCGTGGCTCTCTGAAACGTGAAGACTGAGGGCAAAGGGATGCATGGTTTCCCGGCAGAAAGCAGAATGTTCTTGCCAAAGGGGAAACGAATGCAAAGAAAGAAAAGATGTTCCATCTCCCGAAAGTCCAGTTTCCATATATAGGTTTCTTTTTACATACACTGTTTTCAGTGGGTTGGTTTATATTTTTAACGTTATACTTACAGAAAGTTGCAAGGATAGTACAGAGAGTTCCTTGTATAGCCTTTATACAACTTTCCCTGATATATACTAAGCTGCAGACTATTTGGAGTTCATCAGTCGTTCCATTAATGATCTTCTGTTCTAGGATCCTATCCAGGATTCCATATTGCATTTAGCCTACATATACGTTTAAAAAAAACAGTCACACCTGATAAAATATAACTACCATATATGACAAAACACATCTTCTTATAGAGACAACTCTGTCTCATTATTCATTCACACTGAAGTTCAAGAAGACTCTGGATGATACGTATTTCTCTTTTTGGGTGGCAAACTGAGGCTAAATTACATACTTAACCCGTTCCTCCATACTCAAATAGGCAGTGGTGGAAAGGAAACAGGATATTTACAATTAGAAGGAGGAAGGGGAGGAGATGAAGAAGATGAGAGGGGAGATGGAGGAAGGAAGGATTCCATTAGGAGAGGAAGGAAATGAAAACATGTACATATAACATAGCCTAATTGAAAAGTATAGCAAAAACCCCCTACGGAGTTTTTTTTACTGGAAAGTAAAGTGAGTTTTTTCATCACCCATGGTTCTCTCTGAATCTCCTCTGTCTTTGGCAAATGATATCTGAGATGAACAGTGAGGTTTTTTTCCTTCAGGTGACTGCCGTTCTTTAACAGCCTCCTTCTTTTCCTGTGAAGTGTTCTGACTTTCTTGGACTGAATGAAACTTTGTTTCATTTTACTGTCTCATTTGATATACTCTTATATTTCTACTTCCAGGGAAGGGTTTCCTTTTTATATAAAAGATCAGTATTTGTTCCTTGACTATTGAGCTTGTATGGTGTGCCAGACACAGTTCTAGAGGCTGGGAGTAGAGAACCATAGAACAAAACTAAACCAAACAAAACAAAAAACTGGTTCCCTTGGAGTTTATATGGAGGGAAAAGCCGATAAAGCAGAAAGGAGACATGAGCCAGAGGATGAGGCTGGGAGAGTGATATGGGCAGAATTTTGTCCCCTCGAAATTCATATGTTGAAGTCCTAACCCCCCAATACCTAAGAATGTAACAAGGTGTTTATAGAGGTAACTTAATTAAAATGAGGCTGTCAGTGTGGGCCCTGGTCCAGTATGACTGGTGTGTGTGTCTAAGAGGAAACTGAGGCACACACAGAAAGGAGACCATGTGAGGACACGGTGAGAAGCCAGCCTTAGCACAGGAAGTCCTGGAGGTCTGAGGAGAGAGGGGAAGACCGTGAGATGATCATGATCAGGATGAGAGAATGACAGGGACTAGAGAATTACGCAGTACTTCAACAAACCTAAAATGCCATTCGTTGAGAGACACATATTCACATGTTAAAATCAAGATAGAAACAGGCAAGAATGAGTAAGCCAGGAATTAAAATTTTGAAACAATGGGTGCCTCGTTGGTTAATGTGGGGAGCGTGGAGGGGAAGAATAATTCAGTGGTCAGTAAATAATGACAGTGGGACAAGTGAGGTGAAACAGTCTGATGACACGCGAGTCAAAACTCATTTTCAAAATAAGGGGTCCCAATGCTGGCAGACATAGACCATTTCCTTGTAGCAAACGTAGAACTAGTTTACTCCTAATTCCTCTGATGGAGATCAAGAAAGAAATCATTTCTCTAAATTTGCAGATAGTAAATGTTAGTGTTTGGAGGAGAAAGAATAGATGAACCAACTACACACAGTTCTCTGTTAATCACTTCTTTCTGGTGTTTATGGTGATAGTTCAAGATAGTTTTTATATTCTGTGGAAAGCCTCAAGGGTGAATGTTATTATTTGCTGACCTAGATTGACACCTTCCAACTTGAAATTTATTTTATTACAAAAATATGTTAAGATAAAAAGCAAGCATGAATGAAGCAGCAACACTTGCCCTTCACTACTCCTCCCCAATCTGTCAGTAACAACACTAAGTATTCAGGAAGTACTTACTATATACCAGGCACTTTGAAGTTACAGAGCCCAAAAAACTTTAGTATTGTACATGTTTCACAAATATGAAAACTGAGAATCAGAGTTTCACTAACTTGATGAAGGTGGTACAGATTAATACTTGGTAAAGCCAGGGTTTGATGCTGGCTTAGAAGCCTGCCTTTTAAAACTGTGCTATATAATAACCCACAACCAGTTTTAGTTTTCAAATATTTTTTTCTGTATACAATATATAGACTTATTTCGTTAACCAAATGGAATCATACTATACTTTTATCCATAACAATATTTAGCTCTTCTCCAATAGATGGATATTTCCATTTACTACATTGTAAATAATATTATTTATGAATAGTAGCTTCCCAGAAATGGACTTATTTTGTCAAAGTGCATTTTCTCTTCCTCCGGATTTATAATTTTCAGTCATTCAGTCATGGGTCATTCAGACCCATGAAAATGTGTATTTTAAACATCTGCCTCTTTTTGACTTAAATATTTGTACTTGCATATAACCGATTGTCCCAGAAAACTTAGTATCTGCTAGAGCAAGTCCAAATTCTTGTTTTTTTCAAAATTGTCTTTGCTATTCTTGGTCCCTTGTTCTTCTGTATAAATGTTACTAGCAACTTTCTCAAACCGCATATTCACGCTGATAATTTTCCTCTGGATTTCTGTTGCGTACCCTCCCTAGCAGTCAGAGTGTGCCATTAAGAACTTTTTCTTCCTTTCCAATCCTACTTTTCTCTTCCTTCCTCCTTCTCCCAGCTCTTTCCTAACTGTGTAAGAAAGACCTGTCACAACGTGTTGAATACCAAGTAGTAGCTAATAATGGGCATATTTGTCCATTCCTCATCTCAAAGTGAATGTGTGTTAACATTCTATCCCAATATATTGGTGGCATTAAGTTTTGGTAAAATAATAGCTATGTAACAGAACTGAAGCATCATTATTTTTTAAATGAGTCTAAAATAATAAATTTTACTACCAAAAAAAGCAGAAGGAAGTAGAAGATTAGGAAATAGGGAAAGTAGGCACATTTCTTTTTATATAAGTGACAGTCTATAGTAACTCCCTTATTCCTGACATTATTCATTGAAAAAATAGGTTTTCATATGTCTTCCAAACACTTAAAGCTGAATAGGAACATTACAAATCAACAGAAGACTCCCAAACACAAATTTTAAAAAAGAGAGTAAAAGAAACTAAGTTAGTAAAAGATTAAAAACAAAGCCAGCAAGCTAGCATTGAAAAAAAAAAAAAAGGCAATAAGGGATGATGAAATAAACTTTCAGAAGACCAAACGATAACATTAATAGTAATAATATTAAAACTGGACCTACTGGAATTAAAAGTTTTCAAAAACATGAAGAAATGGAACAGATTCAGTAGTTATGAACCTGTAACTGTTGAATATAGCACAGAATATATAAAACAAAAAGGATTAATAAGGAAAAATGCATAAGAGCAGCATGAGAATTTATATTTCTCACTCCTTGAGAGAAGTATAGATAGTAGGTAAAGATGTAGAGAATCTCCCCAGTGTTCAATGGATAATATTGACTGACTGGTCATATGACAAACTGTACCAAAGGACATGCCCTGTACCAGAGCACCCAGGAAATATTTATAAAATGTGTTTGGTTACCAGGCTAAAAAGAAACCCTTAATAAATTCCCAAAAGCAGACTGCATACACTGACTACATGTAATAGAAACTGTCAAGTTATTGGGGCGCCTAGGTGGCTTAGTTGATTGAGCGTCCAACTTCAGCTTAGGTCATGATCTCATAGCTAGCGAGTTTGAGCCCCACGTCGGGTTCTGTGCTGACACCTCAGGGCCTGGAAACTGCTTTGAATTGTGTCTCCCTCTCTCTCCGCACCCCCTACCCCCCACGCCTACTCACACACACACACACACTCTCTCTCAAAATAAATAAACATAAAAAAAGACACTATAAGTTATTAACAAAACACTAAAGTAAAAAATAAAATATATCCAGCCATCTGGAAATTCAAACACACGGTCCTGAATAAGCCTTGGATCAAACAAGCTATCAAATCTGCAGCCACCAAATATTTAGAAAACAGTAATGAAAACACACCATCCTCAACCTATGGAATGGAGCCAAAGAAAATAATCAGAATTCATACCATTAACATGGTTTCAGAATTGAAGAAAGAAAAAAAATTGGTCAATTGTTCAACTCAAGAGGTGGGAATAAGTAAGAGAAGTAGAAGAAAGGAATCAAGGTCAAAATCCTGAAATAAATGAGTAAACAAGTAATAGATCCTTCTTCGCTGGTGGTGAGAGAAAGGATGGAGGTAGAAGGGAGCAAACCGGAGTTAGTCTAATCAAGGAAAAGACACAAAAAGGATATTGATAATAGATAATATATGTATTTACAACACTGAGATTATTAAGTGCAACTATATGCTAAGAACAGTTTAAATATAATGTAGACCACATGACGAATTTCCAGAAAAAAGAAAATTACCAACATGTACTCAAGAAACAGAATGCTGAACAGAGCAAGAACATACAAGGAAATAGAAATATTATAAAAGAATTACCTTCAAGAAAAGAGTCAGGTGTATCTGGATATAAATAAAACAGCATCAACTTCAATAAACAATAATTCTCAATATATAAACTATTCCAAATCAAACAAGAGACAGTTTTCCAATTTATTCTGCACAGCTATCAAAACCTGTAAATTAAAACCAAACTTGTTTCTTATGAACAAACACAAATACAAAATCCTAAATACAGGGTTAGTCAACAGAATACAGCAGCATTTTAAATGAGCGGCTCAACAGTAGATTCTTATAACATAGTTGGTGTCTATTATCAATAGCTCAGAGGAGAAAATCTGTATAATTATAATGGTAGACACTGAAAAGTCATTTGAAAAAAAATATATAACATGTGATCCTAATAAATGGGCTTCATGAATAATCTTGACATACTAAAGCACTGTCAGCACAGAGCCACACACCATGAGATCATGCCCTGAGCCGAAATCAAGAGCCAGATGCTTAACCAACTGAGCGACCCAGACGCCCCATAAAGCATTCTATTTCTAATGTAAAGGTTAAAATTATACATGGCAGTGAAATACTATAAATTAGACATTCATAAAGTCAGAAACAAGAATGCCCATTATATTAAATCAAACTGAAAATTTCTAAAAATTAAAATGTCTCTGGTTAAAAAAAAAAACACTACTGCTTTCCTATCTAAGCAGTGACTAGTTTAAAATATTACAATACTTATAATAATATGAAAAGGCCATTTCTAAAGGTAACAACAATATTTTTTTTGGAAACCTTAAAAAATTGAGAGCTACAGTAAAGAAAATTTTGGAACTTTTAATGAGGAACGTGCAAACTACCAATTCTGTGCTCTCATCGGAAAGACTCCTAAGTAAATTTAAACACAATGTTTTCAGTTAAAATCCAAACAAGATACCTTGGGGAAAGTGATCAAAATGATTCTGAAAGTCACATGAAAAAATAAACACGCAAGAATAGAAAACTTTGAAAAAGGGACAATTAAACTCTACCCTACAACAAATATTGTCTGCATTGTTCTAGGGACTAAAAATACAGTGATTAAAAAAAGGACTACAATGACCAATGCATATTTTATAAAGATATAATCCAACAGTAGAACTTGTAACAGAAGAGATCAGGGTGGAACACAACCGAAAGCCCGGAAATAGACCTGAATAAGACATGGATGGTATTTACAAACTACGATTAGGATGTACTGTTCACCAATGCTGCTTGCGTAACTAGGTTAGGCACTGAGAGAAAGCATGATGTTGTCCCTTACCTCACAAAACTAAATTCTAAAATGGTTTAGAATTAAGTGTAAAAGTAGAAAGCCAGAGAAGTAAAGTAAAATTATGTGAATATTAATCTTGGAGAAAGCTTTTCTAAGGAGAAACCATAGGAAAAGATGAATAGAATTAGCTACATATATAATTTAAAATTTTTCCTACATCAAAGCACACCATACAATATTTTTTAAATTATAGTTTACATAGGGCTATCTAATAATTAAACATGAATAGTTGATAAAACAAAATATACCTGGCTAACATGAAATGAATTTCATTAGTAATCAAAGAAATACAAATTAAAATGATTTATCATCTGCCAAACGGCAGATTTAAAAGTCTTAAATACCCGACATAGCTAAGTGAAAAGTAATAGGAATGAATGTAAAACTTGCAAACCCTTCCTGAGGGCAATTTGGATACAGCAGAAGTTTAGAAGTATACCCCTATATACCAGCAATTCCAAGGAATCGTGTATATTTGTTTTTATGCAGATTTTCATCACACTGTTATTTATAACAGAAAAGTTAGAAATATTTTGTGTCCAGCAATAAGGGAACTTAAGGTACGGTTCTTCTTGTTATAAAGGAATAACTTACAATCATTAAAAAGAGTAAATTATCGACATAGCAGGATGTTCACAATGTATTATTAAATGAAAAAAAACCTACAAAGTTACGGGTAATATAAACCCATTGTTTTAAGAAAAAGATTAGATATGCATTGATATACACCCATCAAAGTCTAAATATTAATGGTTATCTCTGGATGTGTTCCTACATTTTTAATATGTACCAGTCTAAAAAGAACAAAATAAGTATTTCAGTTTTTAGGCTTTGTCAGTAAAACATGGCACGATGGGTAACAAGTAGTCATCTTTTTCAGATTATTCCTGAAAGTCTGTTCTGGATATAAGCAAGAATAAAACAAGGCTAAAAATGGCCTGGAATTCGTATGGTAGTTTATTTACAAACTATCAAATACAGCCTTTTGTTGTTTTTTTTTAACAAATGGCTTATATTAAACACATTAGATTTAACAGTTACAAGACTTTACTAAAAGTTCTTGCAAAGAAGCACAACACCTTTACAATAAACTAGCTGTGAAAAAAAAAAAAGAGGTGATTCACTTACAGGGCTTCATTTTGAATGCTACTACAACTAGGAATTGTTTTGACATGATGAAGTGGGGAAGACCCACAAAATTTGTTAGTCTCCATAATTTAAGGACAAGTTTTTGTATTGTCAAATTTTTGTCTTCTCCATCTTCAAGTGGATCCCTTGATAGCTTATTAATTTGTTCTTAATAGCTTTTATTTTTAATTAAAATAAAAGCAGCTTGAGAAATTATCTGGAGAGGCTTTGGTAAATGACAAACTTGCTCCCTCATGACACCACTGGAAAGTATAAAACCTTGAAAGGATTTAAAAGCAGTGTTTGCAGGCCTGCTAACATAGACTTTCCTCCTCTAAACAGAAAACAAACTTAAATGAAAGATTCAGTCTCACTACCTAATCGTTAGGTATTTAAATGACTACTGTCATTAAAAAAAAAAAAAAAAAAAAAAACTCCTTTTGAAGATCTATCCTGTATAGGTTTCTAATTAAGTTTTCTAAGGTCTTGTTTTAGTCTATTTCTCTACTTTTTGAGTCGCTTTTGACGTTGACTTTTTAAAACCATTTGTGTTAAAGTAGTTGTTCGGTATTCTAAATTTAATTATTTTATTTCACTGTTTAGCACTGGTAACTTTTTTCCCTAAAGTTTATTTTGAGAGAGAGAGAGTGCACACGCATGAGTAGAGGAAGGGCAGAGAGAAACCCAAGCAGGCTCTTCACTTGTAACTATTTTAAAGTCCATTTTCTGGTTAAACAGTTATGTGTTTTCTGCAGAATTTAGGTGAGGCTTAGAGGAAGTGCCCTGGAAATCCATCTCTACATCTCATTTTTCTTAGCTGGAAAGGTGAGGGGACAGACCAGATGGTATTAGAATATTGGAAGGAACATCCTGTTCAGACTTAAAAAATCTCAAAACCAGTATCCCAGAGGGTCAGCAGACCTTCATTCAGAACTGGTATTTCATTTTAACAAAAAGGGGGAGGTGGTGGCTATGGTGAAAAGTTGTGTAAAACTGGATTAAGCTCCTCGCAAACACAGTGAAACGTTGACTCACAAGTTCCAGTGAGAGTAGTTTGGAAGCACTTAACCCATTTACCTTCCACCTTTCTTAAGAAATCCTGATATTTCCTACAAATTGGCCTATTACAAACTGGCCAGATGCAACTTAAAATTTTTCATCAGAGTTTCCAGTTGTTCTATTTTGTTCCCGAATGTTCTTTATTCAGATTTGACTTTAAAGTTTCACACTCACATTTTCGTTTCTTACATTCACTTAAGAGAGATGTAGATACAGGTGAAGAGGAACAAATACTACTTCCTAGCTTCTCCACACCCTGTTACAATCTGTCAGCCCACTGGAAGTGCGACTTAATGCCCTTCACATTAATTGACGTAGCCCAAGGCACTGAATATATACTCACTGACAGAATGAAGCCCTGAATCACAGCTAAAGCATCATCTTAATTCACATTCCACAAGCCATTTTCATCAATAAACCCCTTAAAATGAGTCTTAGAAATTTCATGGGTGACTACCATTCTCCAACAAATAATAGACCAAAGACTTGAGTTGCATGCAGAAAATCTTGCTGCGTCAGGAGATATAAAAGGGAATTTCACATGAGGGAGATCATAAGTTTTCTTCTTTTGGTAGGTCAGTCTTCTATTTTCATCTTCATATTTGCAATCTGACTTACCTGTTTCTTTCCCCAAAACTTAAATAATATTTTATGTTCCTTAGATGTTATTCAAGAATACTCATGATTACTGCAATTATAACCTATATAATTAGTGATTTCCATCCCAGCTCTTTTTACTAATCCATATTTAATAAGGTATTAAATGGCATGGAAGGATGCATTAAGATTTTTATTACCATAGTTCACCGACTGTTTCATATAATAATAACATCTCTGAATTTGAGAAGTATTTTACAATTATTGCATCTTAGCATTGTGTTGTGATTTAATTGGCAACATTTTTTCTAAGTGGCGCGTAAGATATTGGTATATTTCACAATGAACTAAGGGTAATATTAGAAACTATAGTTCAAATTTCCAATTTCAAGTAACAATTTCCCTGTCTTCCCAGCCACTCTCCCAACATAAATATGTAACTGAAATGTTGGAAAAACTATCCAAACACAGTTCAATTTTATATAAAATATTTAATTTTTAAAACACAGGCTATTCATGTCACATAAATATCTTCAATTGTAGGTTAGCTGCTATGGTCAGCAGAATTATCAAGTGTGACTATTAAGAATAACTTAGATACTGTCACTTATAGGAAAGTCTAAAGCGCTAGGACTCACCATATTAAAATTTGAGATACTTGAATACTGTAGCTATTTTGCTAAATTTCAAAATATTTCTTCACTTCCTGCAATGTAGTTTTGTTAGTACTCAATATTCAAATAAAAGCAAAATAATTTTTCTTCCATTCATTTTTCTCCCCAATAAAAAAAAAAAAAACTCCATCAAAAAAATAAAATGATCAACTGACATCAACTCATTTTATAGCAGTAGAATGGTAAAATATCCATTTTAAAATATCCTTACTGTCACCAAACTGTAATGCTTCCCATATCCTGTTTGAAATGAAGGTTCACAAGTCAGATAGAGGGCATGGGGTTAAATGACTGACTTTAGAACTGGAGCAATTTCCATTCTAAAACAGTTCTTCCAATTTACAATTCCAATCAAAAAATAAGTTACCAGGAGAACAGTTAAAACAAAATGGTTACTTGGCACAACTCTCATTTCCAGAGTTTATTTTTCCATTTAGTGATAATGGAAACGCTGGTTATTCACCTTTGGTTCCTTTTGAGAATTTATTATAATTGTGTGTGTGCGCATAAGCATGCACGAAAGTCAGTTAGACTTGACACCATGACAGCTTACATAGGGTTAGTCCATCTTTCACTGCTGCTTTTAATACAAGTAAAAAATGTTAAAATGAACTAAAGGTACTCTAAGCCTGGCAGAAGTCCTAATAAACCTCACAGAAGGTGAGAGGAAGGAAGAGAAGAGGTTTTCTCTCACTACTTTTTCTTTTTGCGTCAATAAATTCAATGTAGGCAAAGTTTCTAGTTAACAAACTGAACAGTTGTTTCTTAAAATGGGAATTGCATAACTTAAAATATGATGTCTGCCACCCCTCCCCCCATGAACTTTAAAAGAATCAGGCAAATTCTGTTCGTCAAGCCTTACTTCTACACTACTGCCCTCCAATTCTCATGGCAAAAGGCAAACAGGGACAATATGGCAGTCTGAGAAACGGTACTCGAAATTTCTCTTTTAGCTATTACTTTCAACCGCTTAAATGACATAACTTTTTAGAACCTCTTGGAAGTAACGAGGTACTGACTGGAGTTCTAATCCCTTTCTTTGCTCTCACTCTCCTCTATCAAGATAAGGTGGTAGTGGAAGGTAACACAGCCCAAAGACAGGCAGGAAAGAAGAAAGTGTGGTAGGCAGAGGGAATGGATTTAGCAGGACTGAACAGGCAGCCAGCCCCTCAACACCGGAGAGCTCCCTGCCTCTTCAGTACGGTATATTGATTCCCTTTAGAAGACAAATGGGCGTAAAGGTTAACTGCTTTTTCAGACCTTCAGCTTACCTGTTAAGGCACTTACTTACCCTCCCCACCCCATATTTTTCATATAAAACCCACTATTTCATTTGAATGTGTTTTGCTCGGCTATGATAATCTGCAAAATAAAACAAAAATAACATTGACCATTTTTTTTTTTATAAAACTGTTGCATCAAGAGAAAGGTTGTGTTTTATTTTCTGAAGTGAGCACAAAGTACACCTTTCACAATAACACTGAAAGCAGGTGCAAAGACTGACAGTGACCTTTGACTAAAGGTAGCTTTGTAAAAAGAAAAATACCAAATAAATCAGTGCCCTTTCTGATTGTTGTAAAACTGGAGGAGGGGAGGGGTTGGTTGGTTGTTACATAAAAGTTGGTCCAAACTTACAAAAAAAGCACAAATGTGCATAGTTCAGAAGATCTGCAAGAGGGCCATAAAAGACTCTTATGTCCCTAGGATTAGCATCCACTTAAAACTGCAAGAATACAAAATAAAATTGTTAACTAGAATTTGTGAAGATGTACAATCAATAGATCTAGTTTTTAGAACAGCATGAATTTAAGCAAAGGTTTTTTTTTCTTTTTTTTTTAACCATTGTATGCAAGACCCTTTTCCACATAAAAATAAAGCTGTTGTTGAATTAATATTATTCAAGTCTCTTGGATTGCTGCCTTAAATTGCAGCTTGAAAAGTCTTTCCAGATAAAAATGATGTGCCTGAGGAAAAACAGATACTCAGTATGGTAACCCTCTGCCTCGACCTCTGCCAGCTGATGTGCTAATGTGTCCCCTGTATCCTTGTGAATATCCAGGTCCTTGGGCAGGAGAGGTCCAGGTCTGTCCATGCATGAGGCCGGGGCCACCCGGATTTTCCTGTAAGTTACCACCATAGTTATAGTTGTGCATCTTTGCTGGCAAAGGATGAGTACTCTCTGGCCCTGTGGGAGGGTCACTGCTGTTTGCCAGGACTGCAATGGGGCCATGGCTATATTCAAATCTATGGTCCTTGTCTCCACTAAACAACATGGGACCAGTATTGAGGTAAATGTCTCCGTATCCAGCTACTGAACTGGGAAATGACTCGGAAAAGGCAGAAGGCTGAGGCGGCCCACCAGAATGAGATGAAGTAGTACTGTAGTTATCCAACGCCTGAATATCTGAGTTTCCAATGAAGCTACGTCGTTCCAATGGTGGAGCGGAGCTACTTCCTAGACCATCGCTGCTAACGTAAGGAGCGGAAGAGAAAGAAGAGGATCCAAAGTTGTCCTTGTAGTCTGACGCGGGTCCATAAGTGTCTCCTGCCTGGTAATCGATACCACTTTCTCTTTTGGGATCATCCTGGGGCTGATGCTGAGCGAGCAGCTGTAACAGGGCGGCTTTCACTCCGGCATGAGGGTCGGTTAACGAAGAACTAGTGGTGGGTGCGTGCTGGTTTTCTGTCCGATAATCCAGATCTTCTTCGGTGACCGGTGGTGGTTCAGGTGGTTCAGGAGGTCGCTGATCAGGAGGCAGAATACGAGGCCGGTCCGGTTCTGGGGTGAGCTCCAGTATCCTCATATCTTGGTGCTGAATGAGGTCATCTTGCCCTAAGTGAAACAAACCCCCCCAAAAAAGAGAGTCAAAAGTGACCATGGAAAACTATGTGTTAAATACAGTCAATGTTTCCTACAGCTGGTCCCCCAAAAAACATCAGAAGTTCCATTTCTGGCAAAAAAACCAAAAACAAAACAAAAAAAAAAAAACAAGGGAAAGAAAGAAAACAGGGATATAAACACTAATATTACCTGCTACTGTTTAAGTCTATGGTGACTGAAAACTTTAACTGCCTCGAGCTTTTCAAAGGTCTCTTACATCTACCTATTTCTGCTTGAAGAACAAAAGCCATTGTCCACATCAAGTTTCTGCCTTGCTCAATCATGTTGTTGTAGTTGGAGTAAAAGATTATTTCCCCCATCACAGGTTTACATGAGAAAAATCTATTACAGCACATACGGAATTTGTCAAAGAATCTACTCCTCCTAAGAGTAAATGGACCAAGAAACCAACCTACGGCCAGTGACCTGAGGATCTTCAGGACATCTATCTCCTAGCAATGCCACTGAACGATACGCATCACAGACCCTCCCCTCCCCCCACATAAGAAAACAGTGTGAACACAGCCGTGCTAGCAGTGGTCTGCTCTCTGCACACTCACCCGATGCCGGAGTGCTAGGTTCTGGAGGTGGCCTGAGTTGTAAGGACGCTTCATGTCCCGATCCATTTTCCCTCTCTTCCAGTAGCACATCTTTCTGCTTGGACTGCTGGGCCTTTATTAACTGAGTCAGCAGAACTGCGAACGCGCTCTGCACAGCCGCCTGGGCAGCATCAGTCTCCACTTTAGGCTGCGCGCTCTGAGAAGAAGGCTGAATTCCTCCCAAGGGTTTCGAAGACTCCTGCTGTGGTGTGGATGGGTCTGTCTGTTTTTCACCTGTTGCCAAAATTCCAGCAGGAAGGTTTATTTTATTTAGCTGCTGTTGAGTCTCAGAGTTTACCTTAATGTTCAACACTTGGACAAAATCAGCCATATTAACACTTGTTTTAGACTGTAGTAGGTTTAGTAGAATTGCCAATTCACTGTGGTTTAACTGCTGTCCAGGGCCTGTTTTTACTAAAGACAAAATTTGTATTAATTAGAATTGCCATAATTCACAGCACACCCCACCCCACCCCCAAATGGCTCTATATAACCCTATTAAAATGTACATTTGTGGGACAGTGTGAAGGAAACACTGTGAAACACGAATCTCAGCCTGGTTCTAATTTCATGTACATTTAAGATGTAACTGCACGTAAGTCAGAACAACAACAAACTGTGGCCCGATGTGAATAATTCTCTTCAGGGGCCAATATTTCAAAAGGAAAATCTAGCTCACTGCTAGAGCCTCATGCTATATGTGTAAGCGGGAGCCGCCACCTGTGGGTGTGGACTCGAGGCAGCGGCACGGGGCACCTACAGTGTCAGGCACTCTTGAAGCATTTTGGATCCTTCATTCCTCACAACAACCTTAAAGGCATGCTCTTTTATTACTCCCATTTTTTTTTTTTTTAACTGAAGAAACTGATATCCAGAGACACTAAATAACTTGCCCAAGGTCACAAACTCTGTTAAGTGGCCAAGTTGAGATTAGAACCCAGGTATTCTGATTCTGGAGTCTGAGCTCTTATAAAATCATCTTAAATGAGCTCATCTAAAATCATGACTATCTAAGAACCTAATCTGATTTTTGCTGTAAATTCAAACTGAGATGTTATAGACTCCTTAATAAAATGCGTTTTATTCAAATTACCATTTTTTTTAAGTAAGTCACCTAGTAAGTTAGGAACTCCTATAGAAGCATACTTATAATGTTCATCTAAGATGTTTACTCATCACCCAACAAAACAGATTCCATTGTTTTTACAATTTTCAGTTTAGGCCTGTGACAGTTTACATAGGGTCTCGTGCAAGCTTCTCTGAGCCACACGTAACAAACAAGGCTCGAATGTATCTGATACCATGTAAGTTCGGCGACACTACCCTGATAAGCAATTTTTTTATAAGAATGATGAACCAACCAAAAAGAAACTCCAAGAAAATAACAAACCAATGATTAATGCTATCCTTTTATTTTCTCTCTTTATATATTTTAAGATCTTATTTCTTAATGTTGTTTTTAGGTTGACTCAAAACAAACTTTTGCCAAGTTCTTCTTGTGGCCCATATGCATTAAGAAATAAGGAGCCATGCCTGCATCCTAAGAGCCAGTTTCCCCTCATTTTCCATTTAATTTCTACATCAGCAGAGCCAGTAACTATGCAGTCTCCTCTACCAAAAGGGCATTTGCTTTTCTAATGAGACAGTTGTTGATGAGGAAAATGAAGCAGAAGGATTCATTCCTATTTCACAAAACCAGGATTTTTACTTCTTAACAGTGACAGTTTTTAAAAAAAAGGAAAACAAAAGGTAAAATGAAACTCTGGCCAACAAATAACAATTGCTTTTGGTTTGTAAAGTAATGTACCAGCACTTTAATGTAGTCTGACCAAGGTCAAGTATAAGCTTGATTACATGGGGAAGCATTAATGGTAATCTTTCTAAGCTAATCTACTCTATATTTATATCCAACCACCAAAGTTCAATCTGATCAGCAGATCTGTTTTAATCAACTAACTGATCTTCAAAACGAAATGACAGAATGAGTTTAACAACATTTCTGACAACACTCAAGAGGCCATATTCTCATGAAGTTTTACTCATAACAGATTGATCCAGAGGAAGAAATTTAATAAGTTTCCCCCCAGATAGCCTTCTATATCATACTTCATGAGATTCCAATCTTTGAGATTCTATAATATAACAGGACATGTAAGGAAGAGTGATCTGAGGACATTATAAACAGAATGAAAGAACTTTTCTATGAATTTTGGCTGTTTTCCTTTGTCTTTCTCCGGATTCCTGCATGGGGGTGGGGAGAACAGAGAAATGTGACCATTCACCAATCATATGGAATTTGATGCTTTCTTTAGAAGTTCCTCTTACCTTGAGATTGCTTCATACTGTGGTGCCAAAAGCAGTGAATGTCTATACTGGCACAAGCAATTAACAGGGAAATGTCAAGTCTGGTGAATAAATCTTAATGTTTTAGCCACAAATGCTTTAACACAACAGCAATATAATCACCACTAGCGACAAAACCAGGGAAGAAAACGACCCGGGAAGCACTACTGACCAGGTGCTACGTTCGAGTTGCCCTGAGGTTTCAGCTGTGAGGACGGCAGCGCGCCCTGTGGTGTGCTGGCCCTGCTGTCATCTAAGCCAAGAGACAAGTCCTTTCTGGGGGCTTTAACGGCAGAAACGTCATCGGTCATGCCCATCTGCTTCTGTCTTCTTCGCTTTTTACTCCACAGCTCATGACAATCTTGCCATAAAGGAAGACTAGAAAAAAAAAGTATCACATTGTTTGTCAATGTTATTTCATAACGACAGCCAAAACCTGCTAGTATCTCCTACACGGCACCAAAGCTGCCACCCCCACACCGCTGCCAGCTGATCCTGAAGACTCCATACACATGCTGTGTGAGCCCCTCAACAGAAATCATGCTTGATGCGCCAGCTCTGTCAGGACCTCACCTTTACAAATGGACTATTTTTCTGTGGCTTCTGAATAATTGATAAATAATCATTTACTAAAACTATGGAGGAAGGGGCACCTGGGTGGCTCAGTCGGTTATGCATCCGACTTCGGCTCAGGTCATAATCTTGCGGTTCCTGGGTTCGAGCCCCACGCTGGGCTCTGTGCTGACAGCTCATAGCCTGGAGCCTGCTTCCGATTCTGTGTCTCCCTCTCTCTCTGCCCCTCCCCTGCTCACGCTCTGTCTCTCTCTCAAAAATGAATAAACATTAAAAAAAACTTTTTTAACTATGAATGAAGAACACATGTTCATAAAAGTATGTTACTATTATCCTTGGTGCAGTCTTTTAAAGCCAGTTCTTATCACAGCACACCATACACTGAACAGGACGTGGAAAAAAAAAGGCAAAAAATATGCCATTCGCAGAAAATGGAAACAGGATTAAAGAGTAGTAAAGGCTAGGAGATAACATTTGTGAAAGACTTTCTGGTAAAAGCTTCTTACTTCTTTAATACCCTCTTATTTACTTCCATAATCAAATGGTCTAAAATGAAACTATGCTACAGAGAAGGTTCAAAAATAGGTAGTCCAGGCTAATTACTCATCAACAAAGGGTTCTGAATACCTGGCAGCTATCAAAATTACCCACAATTCTCAAACAGTTCTACCTTAATGTAATTTCTTAAAACTGGTAACACTACAGAGTAACTTTTGCCTAAAGAAAGACATATATGGTTGATTTATAAATGTTTTCTTCTTATCCTAATAAAAATTCCAATGGGAAGTTACTATTATATCTATTTTAAAGATGAGAAAATTGAGGCTTGGAAAGGTTAATAAACTTGCCCAGAATATCTACAAATTCTCTTAAGCAGCCCCAACCTGGTGATACAGCTGCAAGTCTTCAACCTGGGTGTGTTCAACTCTAGGGATGCTTTAAAGGGGGTGCGCCTGAAACTGTTTTCAAATAACTGACATAGCTCCATGTCCTTTCCTAAATTTGACCTTGGAGAATGGCCTGCACAGCAAGTTCTTTCACACCTCCTCTTTCACAATTATTCTCATCTCATGTTATAAAATAAAGGCATATGCAACAATATGGTCGAATCTTAGCAATATAATATCAAGTAAAAAAAGTCATTCCCAAAAGATTACAAACAGCATGACACCCTTTTATAAAATTAAAAACAACTAAAAAATTTAAAATATAATTTTTTATGAGTACATATAGATGGCAACAAAAGTATATACAAAAGAAAACAGGGATGATGATTACCTCAGGTGGAGGAAGGCAGGGGGCAGGGGGTAGGGAGAGGGTATGATATGACTAACGTAGGTTATTTCCAAGGTTCTAGCTTTTATCTGGTAGGTTCATGGCTGCTTATTAACATCATTTAAAATAACTAATTAAGTAACTAAAAGAAATAAAAGAGAGCCATGCATGGACCAATGATGAGTGACACAAGGATTATGATTAAACCAAGTCTATGCACCTGAGGTCCAAAAACAAAACAAAGGCATACCTCTCAGCCATCTTACTATGGTGCATTGCCTCAGCGTGTAAAAACCTCCTGGAGTAACAAACAAAGGTACAATTTGAAATATTGATATTGGGAAGCTTTAAGGCATCATAAACCCGCCAAAGACTTTCCTTTCTGTGTGTGCGTGTGTTTATGTACTTTCAGATGTGTGGCCTTAGCCCCTACTGGGATATTCTGAATTCAGTAAATACTGCAGTGCTCAAGAGTGGGGAAACAAGAGTGACTTCACTTCTTCCACCCTGATGCTCTTGGGAGAGAGCCCCATAATGGGAAAGCAAAGAAATCCACTGGAAAGGGCTTTTGGGTTCCCTCCCACAATTTGAAGCTAAGAGATTCTTTAAGGATGATCTCCACGCTCATCTCTAGGAAAGACAAACAGTACCCAGAAATAGCTGTAACGTACAGGTTAGTGATGCAGACTCTGGATATGCCAGCAATGTTTTCCAGGACGACCACATTTTTATATGCTTTTTCTGAAGGTTCAAATACTGGCTCAGCCACTTATTTATTGGGTTTCATTAGGCAAGTAACTTGACCTCTGTGCCTCAGTTTCCTTATCTTTAAAAATAAGATTAACAATGTAATCTACCTTAGAGGTAGAGGTAATAATATAGGTTAACATAAGTAAGCGCTGGACAGTGCCTCTCACACAGTAGGCACTGTATTCACACTTGATACCATTTATCACCATTCAGTAAGATCGTTTAAAACTACTTTTATCAAATCACATCATGAAATGTTTATTCCAATTACAGTTGATCACATTTTATCTTATAAATTGTTCAGTGCTTTTCACTTGCTGTTGAGAAAAAATAAAATTATAAGCTAGCTATCACTCTGTCATTTTTTAGCAATATATGCTTTCTTTCTTTGCATTAAATACTCCCGTAAATTTGGCTTTTTGTTTAAATTTCCCATTCTCATTTGATTATTCCTAAAATTAATCACAAGAGTTTAATACATACATGTTTCCCACGGAATACCATACTAATGCTTTTCTTCAGAGTCTTTACCTCAAAAACAATTTATCATCTTAACTACCCGTTACATATTACAAAATGAGAGATGTTAAGTTGTTCATATAACTTTTAGTTTCTATATTAGATCAATATCATTATTATTTCAGCCTGAATGTTTTAGTGATGCTTCCCATAGTTTATTACTGGATTACAGCTTGTTCACCAAAGTGTGTATTAATATGTTTATTTTTAATGGAGAAAAGCAGTCAGGTGTGTTCTGATAAACATTAAGTGAATTTACGTGATGTGTTTGACAATATAGACAGAGTTTCCAATTAGGTTATGTGGCAGATGTTTTCCATTATTTAAATGGGATGTATCTACAGTTCCAAGGTTTTCACAAAACCATGTATTTTAAGAATACAGGAAGAAACAGAACGCAAAATACGGACTGGCGAAGTTGCACTGACGTTACGTGCTGACACCCTGAACTCTTCCAGGCAGACTTACTGGAAGTGCTAAGAAAAGAAAAAGTGCCAAGTAAAAGAAATCATTTAATAAGGTGCTGATAAAGTTTCTTTATTTTCTCAAAATTTGAAAAAATAAACATGAATGACTGATAAAAATCTTTCCCAGTCATAGTCTTTCCAATTCTTTACTGTCAAGAAAATTAAAACAGAATCTGAAGTTGACAGCTGATAGGTCATTATCATAATTTCTGATGACAGATCACTATGTGATTTGGGGACATAATATGGAAAGCGTGCGAAGAACTCAGTGATAAAATTATGACAAAAGACCATCTGTTCACAAAGGCTTACTTACAAGGGTACTTATAAAAAGAAAAAAATAAAATTACAATTAATGTGGAACTCTCATTTCTCGAATAAGTAATATTAATTGACGGATATTCAAATTACTTGGGGGGAAAAAAAATCACAGTCCTACCTCTTTCATTAGGTTGCATTTCCAACCAAATTTACTAACTTTTTTCTTTCCTTAAAAAAAAGTTCTTAATTGGAATATAGTTAACATAAGATAATATTAGTTTCAGGGGTAGAACACAGTCAACAATCTTCTTTCCTTTTTTAGACTGAAATACATACTAGTAATATTCACAGTGAACATTTGGTCAAGAAGAAAAGAAGCTTTATAGTCAGAAAATTTTTAAGATTAAATATCCATTTCTATACAGATATGTGTTTTAAAGAAGTTCAATAGGGTAATCAATAAAATACTTTCAAGCATAAATATGTTACATTAAAAACCTGCAAAATTAATGTAAGTTCCAGATAAAAAAAAGGACAATGTCCAATTGCTGAAGAGTTGTTCTATATTTTCTAAGTGAATCTTGATGAATATCAAAATGCTAAGATATTCTGATCTCAGTGGATACATGTACAAGTGATATAACTGCTCCATTTAAAAGTGTCAACGCTTACCATACACTGACATTTCTATCTTTTTCAAGTATCTCAACCCTTGATTAAAATAAGTTTTGATGTCAATTTAAATGTGCTCATTACATTTTTTACCAGAATTTACCAATAATGGGAGAAAAATGATCTTACATTCCTCGTGATAGGATACAGCAGGAAGCACACATCACTACCTAAGTACTATTCTTGACCAAAAAAAAAGTTATTCTAATTTTGATCACAAGAAAGCAATTACAGCCAAACTGTAGAATGTTTTATAAAATAGCTAGCTTGAACTCTTCAAAAATGTCAAAAAAGCCCTCCCTCAAAAAGCAATTAAAGACTGAAGAGAATTTACAACCAAATCAAATGAGTGAGCTCTGAATGAATTCTTCATCAAAAAAACAAAAAACAAAAACAAAAATTAAAAAACCCAACTATAAAGGAAATTCCTGGGACAAGTGGAGCAATTTGAATATGGACGGTCTATTATATACGGCAATGTTACCATTTCTTATGCTTTATAATGGCACTGTAGTTACAAAGTCCCAGCTCTTATAGATACATGACAAATCATTTATGAGTTTGTGTCACTTCCACAATACAGATATTTCAGGACAAAAACCTTATATATAGTGTAAGGCAAATGTTAATAATTATTGAATTATATCATTATTGAATTATTGCTGATATATACTGACAAGCAAAAACAAAACCAAAAAACCCCACCATGAAACAATTAATTAAACAGTGAATGATTTAGGTCCTTCAACATGTTAAATGATAAATCCTTTTTGCCTTTCAAATCATCCCACAATGTCTATTCATATGGTGTAATACAAACTTAAGGAAGCAGAATGTGAAGGTCTCAGAAATAAAACAAGACCAATCTAAGTGATAAGTGGAAGAGCCAGGATTTGAACTCCAAAGCCCATGTTTGTCTATTCACGATATGCTAATTTTATTACATGTAAACATTTTATCAGAGGGATGGGCCTGCTTTTATGATACTCATCATAAGGTTTTAAATTACTAAGAAAATCCCGACAGAAGTTCTAGGTCCTACCAAAAAAGAGAACCAGATGGGCGGCTCTGCCCCCTCCCTTTTCCCCAAAGCAATCCTGAGAAATTACAGGAGCCACAAGGAAATGAAGGTTCAAGAACCCAGCTATTCTGACCCCCCAACTCCATCCGTTTTCTCTGCATCACACAGAGAACATATAGGCTTTTGTTACGAATGTGCTCTTATCCAATGATAAGGATCTTCTAGCGTTTAGTATGCCAGGAATATTTCAGAACTTCTGTTTGTTACTGAACTAACTGGCCGGCTCCACCCTTTACTAGATTTGTATTCTTGGGCAAGTTTCTTAACCTCTTTGAGCCTGCTTCCTCCTCTATGTAAAGAGGCCAATAATAATACCCACCTGATAGGATTATAAAGATTAATGTAATACATGAAAAATGCTTAGCATAGCACCCAAATTTCTAGCTACAGCAACACTGGGGGTGGCAAAAGTAGGGCTAGAATAAGATTAGCGGCGGAAATATCTTCCTGGAGTCGAAATCCAGTAGTAACATTACAAAGAGGAAGACCGCTCCCGCTAGTCCTCTGGTCAGCTGAACGTTAAGCAAGTTCTAAACTCTAGATGTGCAAAGTATGTGTATTACTGGCATTCTATTTCTTTTGATTTATTCTTTTTCTTTTGACCTAACTAATCATGCAATAGCTTCTGCTCCTTTTATAACACCTGCTCTTAGAACTGTCCAGATGGGACCTCACATAATAAAGAGCCACTTACTCTGGCGGAGGCATCTTGGAGGGCTCCACGTCCCGAAGGAACTCGCACTGAAGAGCCTGTTCTGCCGTGCAGCGCTTACTGGGATCCAGGGCGAGCATGTAATCAAATAAGTCTAGTGCGGCGGCAGGAATGCTGGCACGAGAGGGTTACAAAAGTCACACGTGTCTGGGACACAAGCCGAATGCTTCTTAAAATACTAACATTTTATAACATGTTTGCACTACCTTATTTCAATAAATTCCACATTTTCCTTTGAAGATGTATTTTTAGATACTTTCTAACGATCATTCTAAAATAATTTGAAATCTGGCAAACAGTATATTTTATTGCTCAGTGGGCAATCTGCAACTGTAACATAAATTAAGAGCTGAATAGAAGAGTTTCCTCTAACAAAATAAAAACCTGAACTCAAATTAACATGAAACTTACTTCATTAAAATTTTAAATCATGTTGAAGTTGTGTCATGTAAGCTCCAAATCAAACACACAACCCCAAATCACTGAAATCGTAATGACACTGAAATGGTAATTTGCATGTAGCAAAGGGAAAGTCAAACTTAAAGGACATAAAAGAATTGTGATAGGTCTACATTGGGTCAATAGAGGACAGAGTGACATTTAGAATTCACAAGAAATAACTACAAAAAAAAAATCAATGTAATATGGACATTTAAGCATCCCCTTCTTACAAAACAAATTCTTCTCTTAACTTTCGACGATACTGCTTCTTTGGTTTCATGGTGTTGAAATATGGTAGTTTGATGACATCAGGCCACACTGCAGGACATGGGCTCCCACATATACGGCTAAACAACACACAAAAAGAACTACATCAATATAAATTACACAGAAACAAAGTATACATACAACTGCTACTTAAAACCTCAACTCATTCTTCACTACATAAAGGTTAGAGTCTTGATGCAATGTATAGTATAAGAAGTTTCACTCAATACTTCAGTCATCCCAACTCAATTACTTGTTTTAAGACATCAAATTTATTTTCAGTAGCTACTTCTAACACTCCAAACACTCCTAAAAAGAAAACCTTCATACTTGCACAATCAAGTCTTAAAACACAAGTAACACTTCAAATATGCTGACCGTTATCATGAAGCAAGCTAACAATTTTATGCCAATCAATCAAGGAGTAAGAACTTAGTTATGTCTTTCTCTGGTTTTACAGGTACCTGTCATCACTTCGTCTCCTGACTACGATGAAGTTTGTGAGAGCACTGGAAACAAACTTCCTACACCCAGGAAGGGAACTGCACTGTGTCGGTCAACAGGAGGATCCTTCAAAGTAACATACTTGAGACATGAAAGTTCTTCAACTTAAGTAGTGCCACTGATCTCAAGGTATTTAGAAATTTTAACTGCTTTAATCTCTGCTTATCTGTATCTTGGAAACCCTATTTTACTAACTAGTAAGTCCTTGTCATGGTAATTTGTAGAAGGCAGGTTATAACATATATAACAGGTAACCCCAGCTGCTATTAAATATTTAAAAACTGATTTGATAATATGTAGATGAAAAATTCATTAAATATGCTTAGCCTCAGTATACTGAATCTCAAAAATAAATGTACATGGTACATAAAATTCTCAGCTGGTCTTCCTATGTAAAGAGGAAATGTCCAGGCACATCACTGACTAAAAGTAAAACTGTTCTGTACATAATAAATAAATGCATGCACCAATGTGTATAAACGAGTGACTGCTAAAGCTGCCAGCCATTCTTTAGCTGAGCTGTAGAATGCTGTCTCAGAAACACATATATTTATGGAAGGTATCTATCTCATGTCTTTTAAGCAATGCCACTGAAATGTACATTGTTGTTTCAATGTAATTTAGGATTTTTGTAAACCTAAGCTTTTAAAAAGGTCTCAAGAGCCTATTCTTTGTACACTGCATTCTCTTCTTCCTTAGAACTGGATTTTCACAACCTCCTCAAAAATACAGTGGCTGTCTCAGGAAACAAGGTCAGACTCGGGAGTATGGCTCTAGGATCTGGTTTCAAACTGCCTTCCCAGTCTCATTTCCCAATTCATCTCTCCCCACAGACCAATCACTCTTACACGTCTGTGATCGTATTTCTCCTCCCTAGATTCTAACAATCAGAATCCTTTTCATTTCCGCAAGGTTCAGATCAAAAATAATCTATTCACTGAGGCTACCGAGAACAGTCACTCTGCATTCTACTTGCTTC
Organism: Hyaena hyaena; assembly: GCF_003009895.1. Taxonomy (NCBI): domain Eukaryota; kingdom Metazoa; phylum Chordata; class Mammalia; order Carnivora; family Hyaenidae; genus Hyaena; species Hyaena hyaena. Next base: position 3,035,934 of record NW_024080765.1, read on the forward strand.
TTTTGATACTATTTCACTTTTTTGGATTTTATTTTACATGACTGTTTCTCTTATTAACCTACAGTGTGGGAACTGTGCCTTTTAACTTTAGTATACTTCTCCCAATAACTACTATATAAGTAATCCCAAGCAGACTGATGTACGTTATTACAGAAATCTAAAGTATACTGAAATTTTAAAAACTAAGGATACTTTCAACTGCAGAAATACCAGAAAATGTACTCAAGTTATGGAGGAGGTACAGAATTTTGGCTATAGCTCCAAGGATAAGTAAACAATAGACAGGAGGCAAGGAAGTAAGAGAAACATTACTGGCAAAGAGAAGTGCACAGGCAGAGAGGCACGCAAGTATTCCAGCACAGACATATGGGAGGAAAACTAAGGAAATAGGTGGAAGTTAGGGCTGGGCGGAGGGGGAGGGTTACCTGGGAGCACAAACAGGAGCCACCCAGTAAGTTTTAACAGACAGTTCGCCTAACCAGAATGAAGACAAACTTTGAAAACAAACTTTAGAACTGAAACCTGCCTGTGACAACTGGTCAAACTGCATAGCTTAAAAATCTATTTCTTCTTTTGTAAAAACACAGATTAGATTTACTTCAGAGCTGTGAAATTAAATGAGCTGGCATTTGGCCCATCCAACAGCACTATAATAAAAACAAGTTTCATTACCTCTTGCCCAAAGAGTATCAAGTATTTTACTCTATGTGTTATGAGAAGATAGTTCAGTAGTGAAGTTATCTAACTAGTATAGCAGGTCTAATTAGACCATCTGAGGTAGGGGAAGTTACTAGAAACTAGGGAAGTGGACTTGACAGCAACTGACGATAACTGCACATTAGTAAAACGTGTGCCCAGTGGCCAGCCAGCTCTCTCAAGATCACTTATCGAAGAGGTCTGGAGATGAATCATATACTAAAGCCCCAAATACCCGAGATCTATTTTGGGACTTTATTCTGACCAACCTACTCTGGTATCAATACCATATGGTAGCTTTTTATTTTTTAAAAGGCCAATAAGGACAAAGCCTTGTATCCACCCATACCTCTACCTACTCTCCTCAGAATTTTCTTACAGATGAACTGTAGAATCAACAATGTCACACTCTAAAAGTAAGAGAATCTGTTCGGATTCCACTGCTGCTCTGAATTTATAGATTTAGAAAGGATTGCTATTTTGAGGAGGCTTATTACCCAATTTTTAGATTTCCTTCAGTTTATATGTACTTTCCTCAATTAGATCTTATATATATTGCTTTTTATCAGCTTTGTTTTTTGTTTTGAATGTATTCTTATTCCTTTTTTTTAATTTTTTAAAATTTTTATTTATTTATTTATTTATTTATTTTTTAATGTTTTATTTGTTTTTAGGAGAGAGAGAGAGACAGCGTGAGCAGGGGAGGGTCAGAGAGAGAGGGAGTCACAGACTGAAACAGGCTCCAGGCTCTGAGCTGGCAGTCAGCACAGAGCCCGACGCGGGGCTCAAACCCACGAACCGCGAGATCATGACCTAAGCGAAAGTCGGACGCTTAACCGACTAAGCCACCCAGGCGCCCCTAAAATTTTTATTTATTTTTGAGAGTGAGACAGAGTGTAAGCAGGGTAGAGGCAGACACAGAATCCAAACAGGCTCCAGGCTCTGAATTGTCAGCACAGAGCCTGACGTGGGGCTTGAACCCACAAGCTGTGAGATCATGACTTGAGCCGAAGTCGGACGCTTAACCGACTGAGCCACCGAGGCGCCCATGTATTCTTATTCCTATTGTATCGCTTCAGCAGTATATAGGTTCTACTATAGAAAACGTTTGACATATGACATACAAAATTTCAGTAGTCATCTCAGATCCTATGGGTCCTAACATAGTTTTAATAGTTGTTTCTTTGAGGCTTTCCAGGTTTACAGTCTTATCACCTATAATCAGAATTCTCTATTTTTTCAAGGATGCATACTTCATTATCATTATCATTATATGGTATGTGGCAATTTCTAAAAAATGTTATAATGATCATGGTGGCATACGATACTGGGTAGTGTTGTTTGGTTTCTGACTCTAACGGGAGTACTCTACTTGTTTACAACTGGGAAGGATGATGGCTTTTGGTTCGAGGAAAAAACCACATAATATAGTCTTAGACACACACACACACACACACTCGCACACACTCTCACACATATATCCTGTTAAGAATGAACGTCTTCCTTTTTACTCTGGGTTTTATTTTTGGCTTTTAAATTTTTAAAAGGCAATATGCCTAACTATAATATTTTGCACTCTTGTTGGTTTCATTTTTAGAAACTCTATTAGAACCATCATCTGCATTACCTCCCTTGGGTTACTACTGTTGTGTATTATATTAAGAGCTTTCCTAATACTCAACCTTACATTTAAATGAATACAACCTGGCCCTAATAAAAGTACTATTATTTTAGTGTAATGCTGTATTCTACTTGTTCGTTTGGATGTTGTACATCAATAATTCATATGTGAGATTGGTATGTAGCAGCAGTTCTCAATAATGGGGTCCAAAGACCCCTGGATAATAATCTCCTGGACCCTTTATCAGTCTGGTAGGTGAAAGGGAGTACACTAAAACATTATTTACCTTTTTTCAATGTGTTGATTATCCACTAATGGTACAAAACTATCAGCAGTAAATACTCTTTACTACTATCAATCTCCCAGGGCAGGGATGATACAAAACAGCCATTTCACCTAAGGACATACTTGCTGAAGCACTAAAAACTGTTAATGTTATTAAGCCCTAACACTTGAGTATATATCTTCTTTATATTCTCAGTGATGAAACAGAAGATAAAGCACTTTTTTTGCTCAAGAAATTCTGATAGTTATCTTGAGACACACTCGTGTAATGTAACTGCTGAAGGAGTTTTTTCATGGCCCATCATTTTTCCCTATAAAGGAACAAGTGACACACTTCAGTCATTCAGACTTGGGTATCTGTAAGACATTTTCTCATATGGGAACAAAGTCAGCTTGTTATTTCAAGGAAGACAAGTGTGACATTTATTTTCAATTACAAATCCAAGATTTCAGGAGAAAATTAGAATACTACAAAGTTTTTACCTACACCATGGACTTAACAGCTTCACAATACCTACAGCCTTTCTGATGAGATCAGTGGTGATAACCAATATTACATAATGAAATGTTACATTTAGAAGATCTGCTAAATTCAGTGACCTCATATTTTCCAAATTACCCATGTTACAAAATCTTCACAGATCCAGAGTTCAAGACAGACTAATGGATTTTAATGCATTAGAATACAAAATATTCCTTCATGTTTTCACACTGCACTATACAACTAACCTATAAAAAATTACCACTTAGTATAGTTTCAGAGGAGAATACACACAATTATCTGAAAGACTACTGAAAACAACATATCACAAAGAGGAGAATCCAGATGTTACTTTATTAAGCCAGATATTAAATGATATATATAAAAATGTAAAACAATGCTACTCATTCCACCAACATTTACTTTAGTTTGGAAAACATGGACTTTTACAACTAAACAATATTAACATATTAACTTAAAATGAATATTTTCAATTTCTCAGTTTTAATTTCTAGTATGATAAATATCAATAGATACAACTAGCACAAACAAGATTCCTGGGATCTTACATAATTTTTCAGGTGTAGAGAAATTCTTAAGAGCAAAAAGAAGAATCTAAAGAATTTGTATGCTACTGATTTATGAAGATATATATGCTTCATTTTTTAAAAAATGGGAGCTTCCCTTCTTTACTTCCATTCTAGAAAAACAGAAGCCCAAGCCTTTAAATTTGTAAAAATTTCACCTGTGTGACCATAGGTGGATAGAAGCAGAATTCTTTTCATTTCAATCTACTTCCAATGATTCCAATCATTTTTTCCATGCTTATAAGTGTTTTTTATTTCATAAGCAATGTAATGTACACTGTGTGATACAAAAGTTCTTTGTGGAGTTAAAAGTGTGACTCTCGTGTTAAAAACAGTTTTGCTCTCAATTCATCATATCTTGTCATCACTGATGTTTTCCGTTTTCTTTTGCCATTGATTTTAAACCCATGCTATTTCTATCACAAAACTTTTGTAATTTGCTTAAAATAGTTTCTGGAACAAGGCTACGTAGACAGAACTTAACCACTGTAGTGTGAAGCTTTTTAAGACAGATTTCTGATTAGTATTCCCACCTTTGATTAGTTCACACAGATTTTTATGCAGACTAGAACTCATCATTTCTGGGGCTTTAGATTGGGGATATATTCAAACATAACTGCAAATAAAGTGAGGGGGAGAAGTATGTACGAAATTTACATTTGTTTAATTCTTAACAACCCTAAGCATATGATTAGTCCTGTTTTACTTGTGAAGAAACAAACTTAGAGGGTTATGGAACTTACCCTAAGTCACAAGAGCAGGAAGTAGCTGAGCTGGCATTAGAGCCCAGGTCTGGAAGATTCCACAGCCCACCCTTTCAATCAATAGTACTCTGCTGCCTCCTTCATATCAGGGAGTCAGGGAGACAACTGTTTCTTTTGTCAGAAATGTCTTTTTCTTCATGTTTTAAAAATAATGCCATAGGATCACAATTCCAGCATCTTTTTATATTATAAATATTTGATATCATACCAACAAAACAAAAACATTCTGAAATAAATAAACTAGAATATAAAATAGCCCCTTCTCAAAAACCCATGCTCAGATAACAATTCCAGACTCTTTTGATGTGTCAGTCTTACCTAAATGGGATCAAAGCAAACAGCCTTCTGCAAAACCATTCTGTAAAACATCATGTAATGATGTTGCTTTTCTGTGTCAACATCTCCAGATTTACCATTTCCTTTCTAATCTCTGTACAGTACGTCACCAAGTGGATGGACTGAGTTCACCAATGGACTTAACATGTTCACAAAATAATCCAAGTACACTCGCGTCAGGATCTTACTTTGCTGTTCCCTCACTTCATTCAGATCCTTGCTCAAATGACACCTTATGGGAGAAACCTTTCCTGACTCTATATATGACACTACCTCCTGTCATTTTCTATCCCTTATCACTACCTGATCCATTTTTATTAATTTGTCTCATCTTATCTCTCCCAATTAGAAAGTAGAAAAAGCTGTGTGCCAGCTACCTAGGCACTGAGGATACAACCCGCACCCTTCACTATATCCTCAGTGCCTAGTAACTGGCACACAACCAGCAACCAGTAGATACTTGTTCAGTGAATCCCCCCAGCCTTGAAATGTCTTCTCTGTACTATATTTGAAAGTCCATAAAAACTTCCTTATTTCTGGATTTCCCATATAATTCCACCAATTCAACTATGTATCTTGTGCTAGTGCAAAATGGTTTTAGTTGCTATAATTTTAACATATGATATGCCAGATTTTCCTTCTTTTTAAGAATTTGCTAGTTATTTTAATGTTTATCTGGAGGGATAATGTCTTGAAATTCTCATTAGGACTATAATGATTGATACAGGTTGACTGCCATCTTTAAAAAAGTTAAGGCTTCCAACCAAAAATGAGATTCATTTCTCCCAATAGCTATTCAAATCTGCTTTACAATGTTAAGTGAGACATTATAGTTTTCACTAAGCCTAGAGTATATATGATGGTGCTTTTGTTAAAGGGATCTTTTCCTTCATGTACGTTTCTAACTGGTTATTATTGGTACACACTTTTAGGAAGCTACTGATTTTAGCATATATGTATTAATATGTTATATTAAAATATTGTGTAATACATGTATATTTATGTACATATGTATTGTGTGTACATACATATATATGTGTATATACATGCACACATATGTAGACACACACAGGGTTTCTCAACACATCATTTTACTGAACTTTTTTATTTAAGGTCTTTCAGGTAATTCCCTTGCATGTTGCATGTATGCAATGTTATCATGTACAAATTAAAACAAGACTGCCTTCACCTTCCCATTATTTACTCCTCTTTCTGGCTCACCTTTCTAACACTACTAGTTAACTGGTTAGTACTTCTAAAAACACTCTTAAAATAATGATACTGGAAGACACTTTTATAATTCTTATTTATATCTTCTAGTATTCAACACTAAATATTATTCTGGATATTAGTCTGTAATACATTCTTTCATCTTATTAAAGAAATCTACCTCTACACTTGGTTTATATTTCCAGTAAATGCCTATTTAACACCTACAAAGATAAACATATTATTTTACTTCTATTAAAATGGTGAATTATAGTAGTAGATGTCCTAAAACTGAAACATTCTTGTATTCTTGGGATGACTCCTAATTGACTCTGCAAGCTGATTTTTAATGAAAAGCTAGATACTACTGGCTAATCTTTTCTTTAGAATTTTTGGATTAGTATTCTGGAAATATTTTTCAGGATGTTTTGGTCAATTGCTTATGTCATACTAACCAAAAATCTCCAGCAAGTTTTACTTCCTACATGGTGGAGAGAATTAGTTAGAAGTTTAGCTACTGTGGTAAAACTAAATTCAAATCTCAATTTTGCCACTTGCTAATTCTAGGACTCTGGACAAATTCTTCACTTTCTAAGGTTCCTTTTTCTTAACTATAAAAAGAAAGAAGGCTGTTATGAAGCTTAACTGAGGTTAATTCAGGTGAAATTCTTAGAACAATGTTTGCATCATGTATAAAGTAAATAAATGTTAACTTATCATTAATAGAAGCCTTAGTATCCAATACAGTCAGGACCAATGCCTGGTTAATAGAAAAATGGGTAACAGGGAATCATTTTTAAAAAAAATAAAGAAACACAGATAAGTAATTTAAACACTTTATTATAAGTGAAAAATTAAAAAAATGTACATTCTCCAATTTTCTGACATAGAGCAAGGCCTTCTCTTTGAACAGAGGATGTGCTGAATGGGACTCTGTATTAGCTTTCTTGAATAAACCACACCCATAACACATCATCAAGGATTTAAAGCAATTTGAGTACTAAATTCTTCTCAATTTTTATGACTTATCTTTCTAACTTTCCCACCTCAACTTTGTTAAGTCTTTGCAAAGCACTGCATCTGCCTATAATTAAAGAATATATATACAATAATAAAAAGTCAGTATACAAAAAAAAAATGGTATAAAAAATGTAGGTAAACAACTACCTCTCAGTCATCATACTTCAACTGTTAGGATAAATATACGGTTTTACTAGACAGTAGTAGCCTATTAGCTGCAAACATTCAGTCTGCCATGTTATGAAGCTAGTGTTACTTATAGGGGGATTGGAGAGCATCAATTAATCCAATTAAGTCTGTTGAAAGGAAAGTTCATAGTATATTGGTATCTAGCTGTGCCTCATATCAGTATCTCCTAAAAGTTCTCATCCATATTTTGAGACATACACAAATCTTAGAAGTTGTAAATTAACTTTTAATATGAAAGCCAAGGCTCTTCAAAAAAATATTTTTAAATATTACATAAAGAGAAAGGTGAATAACATATATGTCCTTGATGACCTAGGCCCTACAACAGGCTCCAAACAATGGACGACTTATGCTAGTGGCTACATGCATATGTGTACATTCAGTGTGAATACATTCATATATAGATACATATAAATGTGTATGTATAGGTGTATATAAAACAGAGTATTTCTTTACAGTACCCCAAAACATTAATTCTTCCACCCTGCCATACTAAAAAATTTACCTGCCATATATTGTCTCCTTCCTGATATTTATAAGACTTCCCAGTCTTATTTTTTGGGCCTCTAGCCTTTTCATTTAATTGCAAAAAAAGATCTAGAGACTTTAAGATCCTTAACTTTACTAGAACAAGAATCAAAGTACCCACATTCTAGTTTCTCCTCCATTCAGCAATCATTTAGCCTTCAAGAAAACCATGCTGTTCTCCTAAAAACACAAACTTGAAAGACTTTAAATTTCCTATTAAGTATTACCCCCAACAAATATAATCATGAGCTTACCTTATTAATTCTAGTTGTGCAAGTTCCTGATTTGCTTGAAATATAGGTTTTTTAGTGAAGAGTTCACCAAGGATACATCTAATGGGAAAAATACCCATCATTACTAAATGATACAACTTTACATCATTACCAAAAGTTTCAAGTAAATAAAACCATCAGTAAAACTATCTTACCCACAGCTCCATACATCAATAGCTGGTGTGTATCTTTCTTCTCCCAAAAGCAGTTCAGGGGGACGGTACCATAAAGTGATGACCTTATTAGTATACGGCCGGCTAAAAAACACAGAGAACACTCTTTAGAGTTAGTATCTGGTAGAATAAGAGAGTCTCTTAGGAAATATTTTGGATAATCAAAGCAATCCTACAATCCTAACTAAAACCAATTTCATCTGCCTACTAAATTCAGACATGCTATTACATCTGACATTTGATCATAAAATACATTTGAGAGCAATGTGATTAACCGAAAAATTTCCTTAATACATAAAAATGAAAAGTAGTTGGCTGATTTTAACTGTCATTTGGTCAAAAAAAGGTCTTTATATATCAACTCAAATGTTCAGTTCAGTTCTTCCTTTCCATAACTTTAAAAAGAATTAACTGACTCAAAGGAAGTTGAATGATTTTGACCAAATCTGGCAAATTACTAATGTGTGGCAAGATACGGTACAAACTGGAATCACCTAACAAAAATTTTCACCTGGACATATCTTTGACATATTTCAGCCCACTTTAGTATGCAAATACAAAGTACATCAATGCAGACTGCAGTAGTTGGGGTCTATTCTGCAAAGCACCACAAGCAATAGGTATGATACTCTATCAGATGATTCCTTTGTCACCATGAGAGAATATAGTCACGCTGCCACCTGTTTATTTGCCAGTGGAGTTTACATTCAGGGAACTAAACAGACTGTAGGGAATTGAGATACTTCTAAAAGGCTTGCATATAGACTCCCTCAAGCCAGGGACCAGCACAAAGTCACTGTTTGAAAAGCAACTAGATTATTCGTGAAGGAGACTCATTTGCTGATCTTAAACCATCCGCCAGAGGGGCAGGGACCTGCTGGGCCTCTCTCCAGGGACAAAGGTGCTGCCCAGTACCATTGCTGCACCCCCCTTAGGTGCAGTGGTAACTCCAATCCTGCACTCCACCCTCCACCGCAGCCTCACTGAAGCCAGCAGGCACACCCTGGCCTGCACTCTCCCACGGCTACAGTACATCTGTTGATCACACACAGTCTACACAAGAGATACTCCCTGATTGTGTGGCTCTAGTGGCCAGGGGGGCTTGTGTTCCTGGGTCCCATGAGAATGTAATAATCAGAGAAAAGGTTCTTGACAGACCATCATACATAGGCCACAACACAAACTGAAACACACCCCCAGCGTTTCTGTGAAAATGGCCCATTTATCTGTCATAGAGCTTCAGTGTAAGGGACAGACTTCAGGCTTGCCAGGCATCTAAAGGATAGTTTAAGGGGAATGTCCGGCAGAGGACACCATCTTTGCACTCTCCATTGGCCTCATCACAGCTCACTGGTACCTCCCAGACAGGAGCTTATATACTCTTTTGCAGCTGTAGCCCAAAAGATATCTCCAAATCACCTGGTCTGTAGGCAGAGGATTTACCATCATGGTACCTTACAACTATATATATTTGCATACATTAAAAGTTGCTGCCTGAGGGTCTGGCTTCCAATCAATCTGAACTTAAGTGCTGACTGAGATCCCTCCCTTTGGAACACAGACTGGTCCTGGAACACCCTCAATAACTGGTTCCTATCAAATATAAATCAGGCTGCTTAGACAAACACAAAGATCTGAAAAACAGAAGAGCTAGGACAAGGTTTAAAGATAAAGTTCATCTCCCACACGAAGCCACCCACTCCTTAAGACTGGAAGAGGTAGCTGTTTTCTCTTAAACATGGAAACAACACAGACTCAAGCAAAATGAGGAAACAGAAAAATACGTTCCAAACAAAAGAACAAGATAAATGATCACAAAGATGTTTACTGAACTTGGGAAAAGTCAATGAACAGAGCAAGAAATTAAACAGATAGAAAATAGAAGAAAGAATAAAAGAGAAGTCACAAAGTTGAAGAAGACAGTAACTGATCTGAAAAACAGATACTACACCAGAGGGATTCAACAGCAGACTGGAGTAAGCAGGAGGCAAGAGCAGTGATCCAGAAGACAGAGCAGTGGAACTCAAACAGAGCTCCAAAAAGAAAAAAAGTAAAGTGAAGAAAGCTTAAGGAACCTATGGAACAACATCAAGCAGAATAACATCCAAATGTACTGGAAGGAAAAGAGAGAGACAAGGGGACAGAAAATTTATTTGAAGAAATAACGGCTGTAAACATCCCTAATGTAGGGAAACAGACATCCAAATCCAACAAGCCCAAAAGGTCCCATTAAAAATTGAATTCCAAAAGACTCACACCAAGACATAGTATAATTAAAATGTCAAAGTAAAAGATAAAGAGAGAATTAAAAAGAAGCAAGAGGAAAACAACTTTAATATACAAGGGACCCCTCCCTTCCTTAAGACTTAAAGCAGATTTTTCAGCAGCAACTTTGTAAGCCAGAAAGGAGGAACACAATATAGTAAAAGTACTGAAAGGAAAGAAACTTCCAACCAAAAACACACTACCCAGCAAGGCTATCATTCAGCATTAAAGCAGAAATAAAGAGTTTTCTAAACAAGCAAAAGCTAAAGAAGTTCATCATTGCTAAACTGGCTTTAAAAGAAATGTTAAAGGGAATTCTTCAAGCAGCAAAGGAAGCACACTAATTAAACAAGAAAACATGGAAGTATAAATCTCACTGGTAAAGATAAATACATAATATAGGTACTGGATTAATCACATAAAGCTACTATAAAGGTTAAAAGACATAAGTAAAAATAATTGTAACTACAATAATCAGTTAAGGGACACACAAAAGAAAAAGATGTAAAACGTGACAACAAAAACATAAAATGTGTGTGTGGGATGGGGGGAGTCATGGTAACCACAAAGCAAACATCTACAGGAGATACACAAAAACGGTAAGAAAGGAACCTAAGCATAACACTAAAGAAAGCCCTCAAACCACAAAGGAAGAGAGCAAGAGAAGAAAGGAACTATAAAATAGCCAGAAAAGAATGAACAAAAGAGCAATAAGTAAATATCTATCAGTAAGTACTTTAATGTAAATGGACTAAATTCTCCAACCAAAAGATATAGAGTGGCTGAATTAAAAAACAAAAACAAAAACAAAAAAAACCCCATCGATCTGCTTACAAGAGACTTGCTTCAGATATAAAACATAACACAGTCTAATGAAATGGAAAAAGACATGTCACACAAATGGAAACCAAAAGAAAGCAGGGGTAGCTTTACTTATATCAGATAAAATAGATTTTGCAACCAAGAATGTAATAAGAAGAACTTTACATAATGATAAAGGGGTCAATCCAACAAGAGGATATAACATTTCTAAATGCTTATGCACCCAAGATAGGAGCACCTAAATATGTAAATATTAACAGACCTAATGGGAGAAATGGACAGCAATACAGTAACAATAGGGAACTTCATACCCCACTTACACCAATGAACAGATCATCCAGACAAAAAAATCAGTAAGGCAACATCAGTTTTAAACAACCAATTAGGGGCACCTGGGTGGCTCAGTCGGTTAAGCGTCTGACTTTGGCTCAGGTCTTGTTGTGGGTTGTGAGTTCGAGCCCCATGTCAAGCTCAGTGCTGACAGCTCAGAGCCTGGAGCCTGTGTCTCCCTGTCTTTGCCCCTCCCCCTCTTAAACTCTGTCACTCTCTCTTCTCTCAAAAATAAACAACCAGGATAAATCATGTTAGGCTACAAAATAAGTCTCATAAATCTGAGAAGCCTGAAATCACATTAAGCATCTTTTTTAATCACAATGGTATGAAACTAAAAATCACTTCTATGAAAAAAAGCTGGAAAAAAATAAAAAATATGTGGGGATTAAACAATATGCTACTAAACAACCAATGAGTCCACGAAGAGTTAGAAGAAGAAATAAGAAAATACCTCAAAACAACTGAAAATGAAAATACAACTTACCAAAATCTATGGTATGCAGCAAAAGCAGTTCTAAGAGGGAAGTTCAAAGCAACAGAGGCCTACCTCCAAAAACAAGAAAAATTCTCAAATAAACAATCTAACTTTATACCTAAAGAAACTAGAAAAAGAAAAACAAACAAAACCCAAAGTTAGTAGCAGGAAGAAATTAACAAAGATCAGAGCAGAAATATATGAAATAGAGACTAGTATGACAATAGAAAAGATCAATGACACCATGCACTGGTTCTCTGAAAACTAAAAACTGACAAACCTTTAACTAGACTCAACAAGAAAAAACAAAGAGAGAAGAGAGAGAGAGAGAGAAAAGGCTCAAACAAAAAATCCTAGAAACATACAATCTTCCAAGACTGAATCATGAAGAAAAATAAAATCTAAACAGAGCAATTACTAATAAGGAGACTGAATTAGTATTCAAAAATCTCCCCCAAACAAACAGAAGTCCAGGACTAGACAGTTTCACTGATAAATTCTACCAAACATTTAAAGATGACTTAATACTTATCCTTCTCAAACTTTCACAAAAAACTGATGAGGAGAGAACACTTCCAAACTCATTTTGTGAGGTCAGCATCACCCTGATAACAAAACCAGACAAAGACAGGAGGGGAGGGAGGGGAGGGAGGGGAGGGAGGGGAGGGAGGGGAGGGAAGGGAAGGAAGGGAAGGAAGGGAAGGAAGGGAAGGGAAGGAAGGGAAGGAAGGGAAGGAAGGGAAGGAAGGAAGGAAGGAAGGAAGGAAGGAAGGAAGGAAGGAAGGAAGGAAAGTAGGCAGGTAGGTAGGTTATAGGCCAGGATCCCTGGTGAACACAGATGTAAAAACCCTGGACAAAGATGCCCACTCTATCCACCTTGATTCAACACAATATGCTGAACTGCTCTAGCCAGTGCAGTTAGGCAATAAAAAGAAATAAAAGGCACTTAAATTGAAAAGGAAGAAATAAAACTGTCACTATTTGTGGATGACATGATTTTAGATATAGAAAACCCTAAAGCTCCACCAAAATACTGTTAAACAAATTCTGTAAAATGGCAGAATATGAAATCAACCACACAAAAATCTGTTGCACTTCTATACACTTACAGTAAACTATGAGAAAGAGAAATTAAGAAAGTAATCCCACTTACAATTGCATAAAAATGAATAAACCACCTAGAAATAAATTTACTAAGGAGATTAAAGACCTGTATACTGAAAACTATAAAGACACTGATGAAAGAAACCAAAGGCACATATTAATGGAAAGACGTTCCATGCTCATGGACTGGAAAGATTAATATTGTTAAAAATGTCTATACTACCCAGAGCAGTCTATAGAGTCAATGCAACTTCTATCAAAGTCCCAATGGCATTTTTCACAAAAACAGTACAAACTATCCCAAAATTAGAATGGAACCAAGACTCCAAAGAGCCAAAGCAATCTTGAGAAGAAAGGTGAAGGCATGCCACACTCTGATTTCAAAATAATTTTCAAAGCTATAGTAATCTAAACAGTACAGTACTGGCATAAAAACAGGCACATAGGTCAATGGATCTAAAGAGAGAATCCAGATATAAACCCATGCATATGTAGTAAATTAATTTATGACAAAGGGGACAAGAAGATAACTAGAGAAAGGACAATCTCTTGAGTATCAGTGGTACTGGGAAAACTGAACAGCCACATGCAAAACAAGAAAACTGGACCACCATCTTATGTCATACACAAAAATTAAACTCAAAATGGATTGAAGACTTGAATGTTAACAACTGAAACCAGAAAACCCCTAGAAGAAAACACAGGCAACAGGCTCCTTGACATCAAATCTTTATGTTGGGTTTTTGTTTGTTTGTTTGTTTGTTTGGATCTGACTACAAAAGCAAAGGCAAAAGGTAAAAGTCCCAAATTGGGACTACATCAAACTACAAAGCTTCTTCACAATAAAAAAAACCCATCAACAAAATGAAAAGGCAACCTACTGAGTGGGAGAAAATCATGTATCTCATAAGGGGTTAATAACCGAAATACATACGGAACTCAGACAATCAAAGAGCAAAACCCCCTGCAAAAAACTGACTTAAAAATGGGCATAGATCCAAAAAGACATTTTTCTGAAGATGACAGACACATGGCCAATAAAAGACGCTCAGCCTCACTAATCATGAGGGAAATGCAAAAAACCACAATGGGAGAGCAATTCACACCTGTCAGAATGGCTATTATCAAAAAGAAAATATAACAAGTGTTGCCAAGAATGTGGAGAACAGGGAACCCTTATGAACTGCTGGCAGGAATGTAAATTGGTACAGCCACTATGGAAAACAGTATGGAGGGGCCTCAAAAAACTAAAAATAGAATACCATATGATCCAGCAATCCCTCTCTTGTGTATTTATCCCACCCCCTCCCTGCCAAAAAAAGGAAACACTAATGGAAATAATCTGCACCTCCATGTTCACCGCATTATTTATGGATATGGGACAACCTAAGTGTCCAACAATGGATGAATGGGTAAGGAAGATATGATACACACAGTGGTCCTGCCCCTTAAGAGACAGAATCCAAAAACCCGAGTGGATGCCTAAAACCACAAGTAGTACTGAACTCTATATATACTATTTTTTGCTAATCTACACATAACTATAATAAAGCTTAATTTATAAATCAGGCACATTAAGAGATTAGCAACAACAATAATAAAGGAGAACAATTACATAGTAATAAAATTTGTGACTATGGTCTCTCTCTCTCTCAAAATATCTTAGCGTACAATGGGGCACCTGGGTGGCTCAGTCCGTTAGCGTCTGACTTCGGCTCAGGTCATAATCTCACAGTTTGTGGGTTTGAGCACTGCATCAGGCTCTGTGCTCACAGCTCAGAGCCTGGAGCTGCTTCAGATTCTGTGTCTCCCTCTCTCTCTGCCCCTCCCTGACTCATGCTCTGTCTTCTGTCTCTCAAAAATAAAGAAACATAAAAAAAATTTTTAATCTTGTTGTATGATACTATACTCATCCTTCTTGTGATGATGAGAGACAACAAAATTCCTATATGATGACACAAAGTGACATGTGATGTAGCATTAGGCTAATACTGACCTTCTGATGACACATCAGAAGGATCATCTACTTCTGAACTGTGTTTGACTGCAGAAATCTGAAACTGTGGAACACAAAACCCAGACATGGGGACCACTGTATATATAATGGAATACTCTGCAGTCATGAAAAAGAATGAAATCTTGCCATTTGTGACAACATGCATGGACCATGAAGGTATCATGCTAAGTGAAATAAGCAGAGAGAAAAAGAAAAATACCATGTGATCTCATTTATACATGAAATTTGAAAAACAAACAATAAAAAAACTCATGGACATGAAGAACAGAATGGTGGCTGCCAGGGAGAAGGTGGGGCTATATGGGTGAAGAAGGTACAGACTTCCTGTTGTGAAATGAATAGGTCATGGGGATGTGGCGTACGGCACAGTGACTCGAAGTCAATGATACTGTAGTACCTATCTGAAGATTGCCAGGAGAGAGTGGGTCTTGAAAAGTTCTCATCACAAGAATAAAAGAGAAAATTTTCTTTTGTAACTTTTTATGGGGACAAATGATAACTAGATCTACTGTCATTTCACAGTGAACACAACTATCAAATCATTATGTTCTGGAACTAATACAAAGTTGTATGTCAATTATACCTCAATAAAAAAAAACTTACCTGTTTATGCCTTAACTCCTTTTAAATTTGACATTCCCTAGTTTTCTCATTCAATCCTGTACCTCCTTCAATGCATAGTGAAAGACCCATCTTCATAAACTCTAATCTCTATTATCAAGAGTTATTTTCACATTCTTATTTTTTGTATCATACTTACCACTGTATTCTATTTCATGTTTTCTATCTTCCCAGGAAGACAGAAGACCCCAGAAACAATTCTTTTTTATGAACCCCACACACAAAGCCCAGAACAATGCTGAGCAGAGGACAGACACTTTAATGGATATGGCCTTGCAAGTTTAGTTGACATACATGAATTAGCTAGGTGGGAGAAATTTGTGAAAATTATAATGACTAGTTTTCTAAAACATTTCAAGAATCTCTAAGCATATGAAACCTATGGTCTCGTCAGCTCAAGTGCAACCAGATATCTAGAGTCTCAAGAAAATATTTAAATTACTATAAGTCTATCTGTAAATAGTTAATATTTTATCTTCTTATGTTTAGAAGTGTTTTTAAATATGTTTTTAAAAATGAAAGTAATTTGAATTACGTAGAGAAATTACACAAATTATAGTTATTAAATTTTATTGAAAAGAATATTTAAATAAAAGATTTTATATACTATGTATCAAGTTCTAGGCAACATTTAGAACATAGTCATCTTTAAGCAGTTAAAATTAGACTAATTTAATCTTTGAACTTTTATCAAATCCAGAAGTAAAACTATTTAGTACATTATTAAAAGGGATTAAATACAAAAAACTGGATGAAATACATTTCTTTCTTTAAAAAAATTTTAATGCTTATTTTTAGAGAGAGAGAGGGTGAAAGACAGCAAGCATGAGCAGAGGAGGGGTAGAGAGAGAAGGGACAGAGGATCTAAACCGGGCTCTGTACTGACAACAGAGAGCTCAACACAGGGCTTGAACTCACAAACTGTGAGATCATGACCTGAGCTGGACTCGAATACTCAATCACTGAGCCACCCAGGTGCCCCAAAATACACTTGTAAATATATAGCAAAAATATTTTATGTATACCAATTGACAGCTTTTTCTAATGTTTCCAAATTCTTAGTTTCTGTCAGAAAAAAATAAGAACTAGGCAAACAATGAGAAAAAAACATTCAACTATAAAATTTGACCCAGAAAGCTCAATTATATATTTTTTAATTAAAAAAAATTTTTTAGTGTTTTATTTATTTTTGAGAGAGAGAGACAGCGTGAACAGGGGAGGGTCAGAGAGAGAGAGAGACATACACAGAATCTGAAGATAGGCTCCAGGCTCTGAGCTGTCAGTACAGAGCCCGACGCATGGCTCAAACCCACAAATTGCAAGACCATGACCTGAGCCAAAGTCAGCCACTTAACCGAGTGAGCCACCCAGGTGCCCCAATATCTTTTTTAATTTTTAAAAAAATCTTTCATTTATTTTTGAGAGATGGGGGAGGGGCAGAGAGAGAGAGGGAGATAGACAGACAGAATCCAAAGTAGGCTCCAATCTCTGAGCTGTCAGCACAAACCCCAACTCAGGGCTTAAACCCACGAACTGTGAGATTATGACCTGAGCTGAAGTCAGATGCTTAACCGACTGAGCCACCCAGGCACCCCTAAAAATATTTTTTCAATGTATGTTTTTGAGAGAGAGAGAATGTGAGCAGGGGAGGGGCAGTGAGAGAGGGAGACACAGAATCCAAAGCAACTCCAGGCTCCAAGATGTCAGCACAGACATGATGCGGGGCTCAAACCCACAAGCCACAAGATCAAAGTCAGACGCCAAAGAAGGACGTCGTCCAAAGTCGGACAGTTAATCAACTGACCCACCCAGCGCCCCAGAACGTTCAATTTTAAAACACGAATATCTCAACACATGGGAAATTCTTTTATTTGTAAAGTGAATAAAATATTCAGATTGATATATATTTCTTATAAAAGTATCATCAGTGAATTTTCACTGAAGTTTTCTTTATATTCAATGAGGTATCAACAGAGCTCAAAGACTATCTGTTCAGTGATAGATGTCAAAACTCTGCCTTTAGATAATCTCAGGAATTCAAAAGACTGGAATGGATCGGGGAGGTGAGAAACAGCTACAGTCTTCCCTACCTTTATTCCCAACAAACAAAACCCTTCCTTTAAGGGTGTGTTCCCAGGCTGGCAGGCAGCTCAGCCTCCTATCTGGTCTTAGTAGACAAAAAGGCAAAAGAAAATGCTCTGAGCAAGATCCTAGACCCTTGAAGTATTTGGAGGTTCTAGATAATTAAAATTTACAAACCAGAGTTGCTAACTTTGTTAAAGACTCTTATAAGAAATAAAAAAGAGAATTATATAAAAGGAAATACCTAAACTGCTCTACAATGCTTCATTCTTTCAACATATATAATAGTCTGTACTTCTTTCTTTTAGACTACAACTTTTATTTTTGAGAAAAACATGGAGAGCCTTCAGCTAACAAAATTCATCATATGCACAAATGCCATGTCTCCCTTCAGAATCTACTGCAGAAACACCTACCAAACCTACAAAAGAAATCTGGGACCTGTTTTTAATACCTACCCTCTGGAGGTCAAAAATATTATCATCCTTGATTCCTCTTTCCTTCAAATCTCACATCGAATCTGTGAACAGTTTTTGACATTTCTACATCCAAATAGATCCTAAATCCAACCATTTTCCAGGATTTCAAAAAAGCGTATGTCAAGATTATCTTTAGTCTGAGAAATTATTATTTTTTCATTGGTATGAGTTTCCCTGACTCTATCAAGCCTCCCTCCTGGGCTTTCTTTTTAAGATTCTTTTAAGGGATAAAATCAGATCCTATCACTGCAAGTACATAAAATTTAACCTTTACCTCAGTTGATAAGAGCATATTCCCAAGTAGCTTACCTCCTATTTTTACAGCGGGCAACTCTTTGGCCCTTAAACGTTCCAAGTCTCTTCCCAGGCTTTGTAGTTGTTCAGTTCCTTCTATTGGAATGCTCTTGCCCTACGTCTTCACTAAGTTATACCATTCTCATTACTCATGACTCAGGTCCTAGGCTCAATTTTACTTCTTTAAAGGTCTATCCTAACTACCTTAGCCCTTATGCATAGGGGCTCATGGACCCCAATGTTCACAGCAGCACTCTCAACAATAGCCAAAACATGGAAAGAGCCTAAGTGTCCATCAACGGACGAATGGATCAAGAAGATGTGGTTTATCTATACCATGGAATACTCCACGGCAATGAGAAACAATGAAATCTGGCCACGTGTAGCAACATGGATGGACCTTGAGGGTGTTATGCTGAGCGAAATAAGTCAGGCAGAGAAGGACAAATACCATATGTTTGCACGTATAGGAGGATTAGGAGGAACTTAACGGAGGACCATGGGGGAGAAGAAGGGGAAAAACAGTTGGGGAGAGGGAGGGAGGCAAACCATGAGAGACTCTTGAATGCTGAGAACAAACTGAGGGCAGATGGGGGGGAAGGGAAGGGGAGTGATGGGCATAGACGAGGGCACTTGTGGGGATGAGCACTGGGTGTTATAAGGAAACCAACTTGACAATAAACTATTAAAAAATTTTTTTTAAAAAAGTCTATCCTAACTACCTTAGCTAAAAATTACCCACATGTCCAGAGTGACCTTGCGGTCATTATTTTATTTGCTTTGCGGCAATTAAATATTTTAAATTATTTCCTCTATTCCACAGGTTCATGTCTACCTTCTGTCATCACCATGCAAATGAGACCACGGACCTGGTATCTTTCATAGCTACATCTCTAATACTTAACCAGTAGGTATTACCTAGGTCAGTGTCTGGCACAGTGTAAGCACTTATTAATAGACTTTTTAGGTCTATTTATTTTGAGAGAGAGAGAAAGCAAGCCAGGGTGAGAGTGGGAGAGGGGCAGAGAAAGAAGGAGGGAAAGAGAATTTCAAACAAGCTCTGCATGGTTAGCAGTGTAGAGCCCCACACAGGACTCAAACTCAAGAACTGTGAGATCATGACTTGAGCCAAATCAAGAGTCAGACATTTAACCAACTGAGCCACCAGGGCACCCCATACTTACTAACACTTTTAATCAGCTAACACATGCCTTAACTGTGTAACAATGAAAACAATTTTTTTCGCATGCCCTTTCCTCCACTTTCTATCTTCAACTCCCACTTTCCTCCTGATAATTTCCAAGAAAAATAACTCTGAAATGTCTTTATGGTAACACTGCTACAGAGAAATAATAGTAATTTTTTTTTTCACAGAGGTCATCTTACTTTGTTTTTACTACACATTTAAATTTCAAAGTCCTATAAGTACCTGTATCTTAACATATCCAAAAGGAAATTTATCATCTTTTGCCACACACTTGCTTCCTGTTTCCGGTCTCAGGAAAACAGTATCACCACATATCGCGGAGACTGCTAGGTGTCTTCCAAAATCTGTTCTGTTCTCCACCCGCACTGCAGTCGGGTGTGACCACAGCACCAAGTTCCCACTAAAAGAACATGATCGTAAGTGATAGGCGCCATTTCTAGATCTGGCTCTTAACACCCCTCTCTCCTTTCTTCTAGCTTCTGGCTAACAGAGGTGGCGACAGCCTTGGAAGGCATGTGAAGAAGATGGAAGATCTACCGACTTGGATCCCTCAATCACTATATGAAACAGTCACCACTTGACCTAATCAGATGGTTAAATACTCTTAATTGTCCACCAAGGTAAGCAACATCCACTCCTGATCATTAAGTGAGAAATACATGTAAACTTCATATTCTTTAAGTCACTGAATTTTCAGGTTCTCTTTGTTGTAAAAGCTTAGCTTACTCTACCAAACCTTTATCCAGTTGCTTAGGCAGAAATCTACAGTAGAGGTACAGGCAGGGATGTGTCTAAATACATATATTCGACGATCAAGTTCTAACAATTTTATACCTTATGATATAATTCATATGTCTTTCCAACATCTATGCCCATTCCTAAGTTCTAGCCATAATCATTACAGCCAGGTTAACTGCAACAGCTCTCTGACTGCCCTTGCTTCCAGACTTGCTTTCCAAAGTGCAGTCAAAGGGACAACATAAAACATCAATATGTTCTACCTTTAATACACACTGCAACCTCCTAGAGAATAGGCCTATAAAAGTCTTTATTACCTGGTTCTTGCTGCAAGCACACTGAACCATGTTCCCTGAGAAAGTTAAGCAAATATTCATTTTCTAGAGCTACGAGATAAGCCAGGGAAACAGCAGAGCTAGCAAGAAAACTTTGACGAAGACAGTGGTGATATAATTATGTTTTAAATGTCTGTGATAAACATTTTAAAATATTTTAAATAAGCTTTTCAGGAAACTAGTTTTTAATCAACTTTTAAAACCAACATTGACAAAAGACAAAATGACCATTTAAAAGTCAAGAAAAGACTTACATGATGATTTATTCAAGAATTTTGCAAAACAGGTGTCCCACCTCACTCTCCACCTCAGCGTTTAATGAGAAGGAAGCAAACATTGAGAAAGTATGCAGACAGAAAGACTTCAGTCATAAAAGCAAATTCTAGGATAGATGGAGTTAACAAATAAGACCAATTTCAAGTTATCTAAGTCACTAATTTAAATGATGATTATAATTTATTTTTAAAAGAGAGAGAGCAAGTGAGCAAGCAGAGGAGGGGCAGAGGGAGAGAGAGAATTCCAAGCAGGCTCCACGCTCAGCACAGAGCCCCACTTGTGGCTCAATCTTAGGACTGTGAGAACATGACCCAAGCCGAAATCAGAGTCAGACGCTTAACTGACTTGAGCGACCCAAGGATCCCTGTTCCTTCTTAAACAGTAAGTACTTACTGACACTCTGAGCTAGGTACTGCACTAAGCACCAAGAAATGGCTAGACCAAACAGCCAACCAACCAACCATGACTGTAGTTGTTTAAAGCCTTAAGTCTGGTGGTAATACAGATATAAATTATAATAATATACTTTAAGTACTGCATAAAATAATGAATAATGTACTCTGGACACAGAAAGGGAGATGTGTCTAATAATGACTGTAGGATTCGGGGTAAATTTTTCAAGGAAAATAATGCCTGTACCACATATCGAAGGAAAAAAACAAATGTCAGACTGAGATAATGGAAAGTATAATTCCATACAAAAGGAAACAACTTATATAAACTCACAAAGGCATGCAAGAGCTTAACCTGTTTTGGGAACTACAAAGAGTTGACAGTG
Source organism: Hyaena hyaena (assembly GCF_003009895.1). Taxonomy (NCBI): domain Eukaryota; kingdom Metazoa; phylum Chordata; class Mammalia; order Carnivora; family Hyaenidae; genus Hyaena; species Hyaena hyaena. Next base: position 3,057,921 of record NW_024080765.1, read on the forward strand.
CTGTTACCTGGGAAGCAGGGGACAGCAGTTGATAAGACTCGCAGAAGGGAAGAATGTTAGGGAAACAGCCCAGAGGCAGGAAAACCAATGCAATTCTATTTACAGGGGTTTAAAGGAGACATATCTATATGTGAGAGTGACAGATACCTTCAACTAAAATGGGGAATAAAGGAAAAGAGCAAACTTTTTTCTGGGGAATATGAAGACAGGCTTTGTAACAGCACGTTTAATTTAAAGTACCTAGACCGCCCAGGTGGAATTGTCCAGTTATGTCCAGTACAGGTTTAGAGATCAAAAGAAAGATCAAGGCTTGAAACAGAGATTGGTAAATCTTCAGCATTGAGGGAATGGAAAGATTTACCCTACATAAAGAGCGGGAACACCACACTCCAGAGAATTAAACTGCCTTTCCCATTTTATATGCTCAAAAATGTAAGCTACTCCATTAAGGCCAAAGGAAGTACAATTTAATCTGGATCCTATGGTTAGGTTAGTAATCTAAACGAGATCCCCAGTCCTAAAGCCTGTTTAGCCACATATTTTATTGTTATTAATATGTTATTAGCAATCTTTTTATTACTATGGTTCTCATATCGGCCCAGGATCTCCCAGAAGTACTCTATATTATCTGCACTCCCTGCACTAATCTATATCAGGAGAGTCCTCCAGATCAGAATGCAGGTCTCTTGGATCAGAATTAATCAAGCAGTTACTGTGAATGTGTTTTATACTTTAGGGCATAAAAAACATAAAACGCTTAAAATATGTCTTTTTTAAATGACTACAATTCTAGCTTGCGTTAAAAGACAAAAACACAGGTAATAAGTCCTGAATATAAGTTCATCTAGTCTTTGGACAAGCTGCAAGAGATAATACTTTCTCCCTTTCCCATTGATACCTAGCTTTGGAAAAATTTAACTTTGCTTTTGATGGCAATTTTATGAAAAGCCACTAGATGGTGATATTACCTTTTAAAATGTTCAAAAAACTTTTATTATGATTTACGGTAACTCTTAGAACCATAAAAGATATGTTTTCCAATACACTTTAAATAAGGATGCTAAAGATTTTAAATCTTTCATTTTGGGGCACCTGGGTGGCTTCCCTGATTAAGCGTCTGGCTCTTGGTTCTGGGTCAGGTCATGATCTCAACGGTTTATGAGTTCAAGCCACATTTCAGGCTCTGTACTGATAGTGTGAAGCCTGCTTGGGATTCTATCTTTCCCCCTCCCCTGCTTGCTTGCTCGCTCTCCCTCTCTGTCTCTCTCTCTCTCAAAATAAACTTAAAAATAATTATTAAAAAAATCTTTCTTTCATCTTAAAGTTGTGAATAATGAAATATAAAGAGATTAAGTGACTTGCCCAAGATTAACTTCTTAAATAAATAGCAATGTCAGCACTAGAACCAAAGTTTTCCTGATGCACATATTTATTCATATGGGACAGTCACTTAAAGAAAAAAAGATATTCTGTCATTTGGGAAAGCAAATGGAGCAATGACTCGGTAAAATAAAAACTCAGAAATGGGTATATTACTGTGGCTAAAATTTTAGGAAAAGTTGATCTTAAAATAGCTATTGAAAAAAATGAATGAGTATAAAGAAATGGGAAAAACCTCTGTTCTCAAGTTCTGTATTTCCCAAGGCCAAAGTATAAACACTGATATACAAAATAAGAAAATGATTTTTCAGGTTTAAAGGAATCATTTCACTCTAGTTTTAACCCAGTGGTTCTCCTTTCTTCTACTGAACCACAAGTGACAGAGGAGATCCACACTGGTTACACCACCTCCCGTGTTCAAGTCCTAAGTACTAGAGAGAATACCATCCAGTTCTCCTCAAATTCAAAAAAGATATCTGAAACCAAGTGAGTGAGGATATAGGTAAACGGACATGTGCTCGATTTTTGAAAAAAAAAAAATCATCTTGCAATGATTTCTTGAACACTTCAGTTATTCTATCTGTAATAGCTCGTTACTCAGAAAACACTTGAAAGTGATTTAACATTTGGATGAGTGTTATTACTGTAAAGCCTTACTTTTCTTCCTGCTTATAACAACAAAGAAGTATGAATGAAAAATCATGGCACATTTATTTTTAAAAATATATAGAAAAGTTGGAACAATATTAAATCTGCTAAAGGCTATATGTTAGAAATTGGTAGGTTATTAAAATTTACTAGAACTTTGGATGAGATCAACAGCTCATCATCACCGACTGAGCTGGGACTGCCTTCCTGACTGTGCCTCATCCTGCTTTCGATTTTCACTTTCTGATACATGTAAATAATAAACTGTCCAAACTTTCCAAAAAAAACTTTCTAAAGCAATGTATGTATTTTAAAGTCATTCCATTAAAATTAAGCCTCCTCTGATGTTAAAGAAACTGGAATTATTCAAATCTGAGAAAGTTTTAAGGGAGTACATAAGCCCCCGAAAACCTTAGCTTACAACAAGGTTGTTTTTATCTTATGAAACTTGGTTAGCAGAAAAATTTACTATATATTATCTGAAGATGCAAATTTTAAATTTCCTATCTTTCTAAGCTCAACATTCCTATATCAATTCAGTAGAGCAATGGGGACCCTGGCTCAGCGAACACACCACACCCTTGGCACTCCACTGAAACCCAACACTTCAAAAGGTAAAATAAATGGGAAAATGGATTTTGAGAGGTTAAATTTGACATTACGGTTTTTCTGGAACACATCTATTCTAATGTGAGTGAATATCAGCATAACAAGAGTTATACAATTAAACTTCCTCACAATAAACAGTCTGCTTAAACAAAAGGTTCTAGTGAGTTTACAACAAACGTAACTGTAGGTAAAACATGAGTTTTTTAAAAAAAAGAAGTCCAAATTAATACCTAAAACAAAATTTGTGAGCTAAAACGTGCTGTATAAAAAGCATATACTGAACGACGATTTTTCACTAAACACGAAAATAAGATGAAATATGGTAATTTAGCTATTCTCCATCTCCACTGAAACCTAATGTGAAATCAAGAAGAAAGGGATTTATATTCAAGTATGACAAAAACATACACCTGTATTAAAAAAGGATGACTGGAACTACAGTGAAATCTCAACCAGCTAAACAGAAAGAATCTTTAATTAAACAGAACTTCCTGAATAGTCAACGAAATTTAGTTGCTCAAAAAATATACTTTAAAGAGAACTTTTGGATTAAGTGCATATTTGGCCAGCTTATTTTCTTCTTCAGTTTCTACCGAGAGGCACTATTACAGATGACAGAAAAAATAAACAATTGGGAGTTAGAAACTGAACTATATATACTCTTGACTCTGCCAACAAATATTTTTTGATCTTTAAAGTAACTCAACTCTTTATGGATCTCAGTTTTATCAAATGCAAGATGAGGGTTACAGCCTTTAAGCTTTAGAACAGTTTTAAACTTAAAGAAAAGAAAAAAACCATCCTACAACTCCTGTCTTAAAATATTTATTAGAAATACAGCAGGTAAAACGAACCAAAGCTAAAAGCTCTGCCTCAGGCAGGTCTGCAACAGCTGGTCTGCACCAGAGGGTCGCAGGGCTTTATTCTAATAACGGTGTCCGAAACACGCCACTTAAAACCTCTCCAGACTAAACAATGAAAATAACTTTCAGAATGATAACAGACACAGCAAGATTCAAAAAGAAATAAATTTTTCACTGTAAAAAATTCAAACAAGGGGATTTTTTTCAAGTAACCAGAAACTGGCCAACATTCAGTGAAAGTAAGTACCTATTTCTGAGAATTCCAATTAACTGACATATCATCATATTAAATTACAGTTGCGCTAAAGAAATTGCAGAATTGTCAAACATAAAGTATTTCAGAATCTATATCTGAAAATAAAGAAACAATGCTGTCTGATAAGAAAGAAATGGGCCAAACTAGAGACAGAGTAAACCCAATTAATTCCAAAGTATATTTATATAAAATCCACTACTTCACAAAAATATTTTATCTTAAATTCCATATTGGTGTTTTTTAAGATTTTATTTTTAAGTAATCTATACCCAACGTGGGGCTCAAATTGACAACCCCGAGATCAAGAGTCCCATGTTCTCTACCCACTAAGCCAGCCAAGCACCCACACATTAGACAAATCTGATTTCACTACCACCAGGCCCAAAGGAGCCAAATGGGATACATATCTCAGGGCAGCCGGGGAAGCTGTACGTAGAAAAGTTACACAATGGAACTTTCTCACAATAGTTTGTTTAAACAAAAGGTTCTAGTGAGTTTACAATATAACTATAGATAAAACATGAGTTTTTAAAAAAAGGAAGTCCAAATTAATAACTAAAACAAAATTTGTGAGCTTAAACATGCAGTATCAAAAGCATATACTGTACTAAGATTTTTCACTAAACAAAAAATCACAAACATCTTAGTATCTGAATCTGCACTTAAGACACATTTAAAATGACACATTTTAAAAGAAATTTTATTTACCTCTACGTGCCAAAGAAATAATTATTATTAAATTGAGATAAATGCATAAAATTTGTAACTAAAATAGTCAATCCAATTACATTATGCAATCCAATCCAATTTTATTATTTCATGTATTTAACAATGAAAAGGATAGTGTATTTCCTTTTTCTTAAAAAAGTTTACTTATTTCATTTCTTAAAAAAAAAACTATCAATAAGCTATTCTTTTTTTTTTTTTTAATGTTTTTTTTATTTATTTCTAGGAGAGAGAGAGACAGCGTGAGCAGGGGAGGGTCAGAGAGAGGGAGACACAGACTCTGAAACAGGCTCCAGGCTCCGAGCTGGCAGTCAGCATAGAGCCCGACACGGGGCTCGAACCCACGAACCGCGAGATCATGACCTAAGCGAAAGTCGGACGCTTAACCGACTAAGCCACCCAGGCGCCCCTCAATAAGCTATTCTTAAACCTGGTCTCTATTATCTATAATACTCATTTGAAAATACTCTTACCTTTCTTCCGAGCTATACAATCGAGCAAGTCCAAAATCTGCAAGTTTTATTTGCCCTCTGGAAGACAAAATGAATATAAAGTATTAGTCTACTCTGAAATCATACATATTTGTACCTATTCATAGATACCTAATCATATCACACACATTCATATTCTATTCCTAGAACTAATAAAAATATGCTTATATAAACCTTAACTTTGATCACATAGCAGTACCCCAAGTCCTATAAGGAAAGGTAAATAGATAAACAAGTAAAAAAAAGTGGTACTTTTCCTTTGATAATTTCAGCTACTATTATTCTAGTACCACCACCACCACCACTACTATTACTCTTACTGTACTTGTATTAACAGTATTTTAGTACTAGTTAGTTCCTATTTAGAAAAGTACACTTCAATGAAAATAAAACAAAATGGTACTTAGAATTAAGACATATTACTTGTTCAAATCACATCAATAATGTATGACAACGAAATCGTATCATTTTAAATTTATGTTTAATTTTCCAATTCTTAGAGGGGCTAGGTACATAGAACCCTTTCTATTAACTAAAATCAGAACCAGGCATGCCCCACTTAAACAAGTAGCACCAATGATAAAAGAATTATGAGAACTCAGGTTATGCTATCAGTAAAATATTTAACATAAACATTAAATATCTATTTGTGTGTGTGCGCGCGCATGTGTCTGTGTATACACATTTCAGTAAGGTTCACTTTAAAACTGTGATACTGGTGTAAAAAAAATTCTACATTAAAAAAAATTCTTAGATTTATTCTTAACCTAAAGCTGAAAACATTATTCATTACAAGAATATCCATTCACATTATTTGGAAGAATATCAAACAAGAAAATCAATTAAGTATTATATTATGCACACTAAAAACCATTGTTGGAAATTAATCAAAGTATATTTAACACATGTTCAGATGCAGTTCTGGCAGTAATAATACTGATCATATTAAAACAGTTTGAGCAATACATTTTGAATCTTTTAACAGAATGGAAATCTACATTATATAACACTCAGTTAAAACACATATAGAAAACTCATACCATACCTATTATTTAGAAGAATATTTGAACATTTAATATCTCTATGCAAAAAGTTCTTCTTATGACAATAATCCAGACCTTCCATGAGCTGTCTCATAAATGACTTTATGTGATTTTCATTAAAATGAACCAAGCCTGATTCCAGTAGTCCCATCAGATCATGGTCCATATATTCAAACACCAAATAAAATGCACCTAAGAATAAGAATAATTAACACGTTAAAATTTTTAATTCTTGCAACTTCTCTATAGGCTCGAAATTTTAAAAAATAAAATGCTGTGAAGAAAATGATACCCTGAACAGAAGTCTTACTTTGTGACTTCAATAACATTCATCTTTCTCTCTGAATGTAAAATCAATAAATACATCCCAAGGAAACATCTAACACAGTTTGCTTCAGGGGAAGAACACTATTAAGATATGGAAATCAACCCTACAGTGCATAGCTTCTGGGTATGATTAATGTAAAATAAATTCTTAACTATATTATATATTGAACAAATTGTCTCTCAGCAGAAGCTGAATAAAATCAGCATAGTTCATAAAGAAAATTTAAAAGTGTGAAAAGAATTGTGTTTAATAAAAAAACAATCTGGGCCCAGTTTGGACTTTAAATGATTTCTATTAAGCCTTCAATAAACATATAATTCTGTCTGTACATCTCCAGAGCATTTGAAAGCAAACAAATTACAACCTTATTTTATAAAACCAGCTTAATCTTGCTACCAAAACCTAAAATAGCACATAGTACATACACAACAACTGTACTTATCAGAGATCCAAAAATCCTAACTGAAGCTCGTACAAACTGAATCCCAAGCTATAGCTAAAAATATTATAATCAGACAGTCAGACAAAGTATAAATTATCAATTCAAGAAGGGAAAAAGCTGATAAAATTCAATGTATCTATCAAAGAAAAAAAAGCTATCAATATGCCAAAAAGGTCATCTGAAGAAAGTTAACAATTAGTTCCTAAATAAAAACAGAACCAAGATCTTACTCATAGTACAGTTAAAAACTTATTCTTAAAAGCTGGGAATAAAGGAGTGAACTTGTGATGAGTCACTAAATTATACACCTGAAACTAATATTACACTGTTAACTAACTGAAATTGAAATAAAAATTAAAAAACAAGTTTATAATGTACCTCTCTCTCAAACCAACAAACAAGTCATATTTAGCAGTAAAATCCCAGGTGTTATGAACAAGAGAAGACAGTAATTATTACTAACTGGTAGAAGTTAGTAAGTAAAATTAAAGACAGTGTATAAACAATGAAGGGGAGAAAAGCAGAATTATTGGTAGATGACTATTTTCCTTGAAAACACAACAGAAAAAGAGAGTACCTACGTTAGAGAAAACCATATACAAGAAGTAAAAGACTTCATTCTTATATGCAAGTAACAACTCATTAGAAAATAAAATTTACATGACTCCACAAAAGAAACATTACTACAAATGACTGGGAAAATAAACTTTAACAACAACTATACAAATTCATTAAAAAATACCAAACTGTAAAATTAAAATTGTATATTATAAAGTAGTTTTAATGAAAGAACCAAGGATTTGTTTATATTTTTTTTTTTGCTGAGAGGATACGTAACTTCACAAAATAATTCTAAAATTCACCTTAAAGAAAACAAGAACCAAAGTACCAGCCAAAATGTTTCTGAAAATTAACATCTGCCCTGCCAGAGATTTAATATAAACTGTAGGAACACCCAAAGAAGTATAATATAATATACACCAGAAAACAAAGCCTCAATATACACCTAATAATTATGAAAGCAACCATTTTAAATCAGTGAGGAAATAACAAGGTGAAGCTGATATTGGGACAAATACAGAACCCCCACAGGAAGACGGGGAGTTACACCAAAGACAAAACACAACCTCACAAAAAGACTTAATAAATTTTACTGAATAAAAATTCAGAATCATGTACAAGTAAACAACGTGAAGGGTAAAGGCAAGGGGTGCCTGAGTGCTTCAGTCGGTTAAACGTCCAACTCTTGATTTCAGCTCAGGTCATGATCTCACAGTTCGTGGGATCAAGCCCTGCTGAGGGCACAGAGCCTGCTTGGGATTCTCTCTTTCCCTCTCTCTGCCCCTCCCCTGCTTGCAAGCGCGCGCTCTCTCAAAAATAAATAAAAATAAAACACAATTAAAAAAGAAAGAGACATAAAGGCAAACCGCAAAGTTTAGAAATATATTTGCATAAAACAATTAATATCCTTAATATAAAATAAAGTCTTACAAATCAGTACATAAGACCAATCCCACAAAAAATTGTTTTGTGTCCAAATACACAAAAAATGTTTAATTTCACTATCAATGCATTATATTTCTATTAGATTTGAATTTAGAGGTGTAAGAATTAAAATTAAAACTGTCTCTCTATACAGATGACATTACCTTTTGGTCCCTAAAAAACACATAAACGTTCAATGAGAAAATTATTAAAAACAGTAACACAATTTAAAAAAAAAGGTCATAAAATGAACTGTCAATAAGCAAAAGATGCTTATGTCCCAACACACAAAAAATGTTTAATTTCATTATCAATTCAAATATACAAAGCAATATACCACTTTTAACTAAAGGCGAAAGGATATCAAAAGAGAGACATTAAATACAAAGTATCAACAAAGGTGTGAAGTAAACCCGCACTGTTGTGTAGTATCAGTAAATTAGAAGATCTATAAAATATAATTAGGCAACATACACCAAAGCTTTAAAAACTGCATACCCTTTTACAGGGCAAGTGCATTTATAGATCTTTAGCATAAAGAAATAAAGAGCGGAAAGATTTAGCTATAAGCATGTTCACTAAAAGCAGTATACCAATAAAGTACTTAAAGGCAGAACAATAAGCAAACAAAAAACTGGCTTATTATGGTACATCTATACCATAGTGGGCACTTTGAAACTTATTGTAGACGTACAGTATTGATGTGGAAATGTATTAATGATATTAAGATAAAGTAGATACTAAAATAGTATGTATTTGATAGATCAATCTTTGATAACACTAAATAACACGGAGAAAGTATTTAGAATTTGCATGGTGTAATAGTTACCACAAGCCACATGTGGCTATTCAACACTTGAAATCTGGCTGGACCAAATGTGCTGAAAGTGTAAAATGTACAACAGATTTCAAAGACTTACTACAAACCAACCAAAAGAATATAAAATACCTTTTTTAACTACTTTATTATTTTTTTAAATGTTTATTTATTTTTGGGGAAAGAATGAGACAGAGTGAGAGCAGGAGAGGGGCAGAGAAGAGGGAGAGACACAGAATTTGAGGCAAGCTCCAGGCTCTGAGCTGTCAGCACAGAGCCTGATGCGGGGCTCAATCTTACAAACTATGAGATCATGACCTGAGCTAAGGTCAGATGCTTAACCAACTGAGCCACCCAGTCACCTCAAGAGTATAAAATACTTTAATAATTAGTTATACAATTACATTCTAAAATAATCTATTCAATATACTGGGTTAAATAAAAATATTATTTAAGTTAACACTGATTTTTTTTTTTAAATGTTTTATTTATTTCTAGCAGAGAGAGAGACAGCGTGAGCAGGGGAGGGTCAGAGAGAGAGGGGGTCACAGACTGAAACAGGCTCCAGGCTCTGAGCCAGCAGTCAGCACAGAGCCCGACGCGGGGCTCGAACCCACGAACCGCGAGATCATGACCTAAGCGAAAGTCGCTCAACCGACTAAGCCACCCAGGCGCCCCAACACTGATTTTTTTAAATGAGGCTAGCAAAATGAGGCTAACAAGATAACTTTAAATTAAAATATAATGGCTTGCATTCTATTTCTATTAGATTTGAATTTGGAGGTATAAGAATTGAAACTAAAACTGTCTCTCTATACAGGTAATATCTTTAGGTCCCTGAAAAAGACATAAACATTCAATGAGAAAATTACGAAAAACAGTAGCACAATTTAAAACAGCAGAAATAAAACATAAAGGAGTCATTAACATAACAAAACGGAAGACTCTGTTTCTAATAAGAGGTTTTTTAATTTTAAGAAATGTGCCAAATCCTTCAAAAAATAAACCTGTAAGACACTCTTACAAGACAAAACTATACACACACAAAAATGCATACATTCTTACATAGGTTCAACATGATAAAGATGTCAATTCCCCCTACATAATTTATAAATTAATCACAAGCTTAATTTTATAAAATGGGGTTTTTCCCCCACAATTAAACATAAAGTTGGTGTCATATCCACATATAAAAATACATGAATAAGAACAGCAAGGAAAACATGTAAAAGAGAAAAGGGGACCTGGGCATGAGGCTCTACTAGGTATTAAGACCGTGTTAATGTCTGTAACTAAAAAGTTTAATATTGGCAAGTAAACATGAAATAAAACAGAAATCCAGAAATCTACCCAAGCACACACAAAACTTTAATATATGATAAACATGGCATACCATTTCAATGGGGCAAAAGATGGATTGATAATGTTTGAGCAACTGAATACACAGACAGAAATAGATAAAACTGGTCTGTATTTACCAGCATAAAAAGCAAATGAAGCAGTACTAAATATACAAAATAAAATAATGAGAACAGTTTTTTTAAAAAAAAAAAAACATGAATTTCTTCATAACTTCAGAATGAGGAAAACTTTCCTAACTAGGAATCAAATCAAGAAGCAATAAGAGGGAAACACTTCAATGATGTGACTATGTAAAAATAAAAATCTATTGCATGGCTAAAAACACAACAAACAAATTCAGGAGAGTTAAACTGGAAAATATTCATCTGCAACTTACACACACACACACAATCCAGTGCATCAAACTGACATTCCATCAATGGAAAGTTGCTTAACCCTATTCAGAATAAAAATTTATTTTTCAGACTGAAACCTCACCACAAAAACAAGCTGACAACAATCCAAAAAAACGACCCCAGACCGTACTGCACAGCTGCAAGAACGCTCTCGGACAATGCTAGGAATCTGGTAAAACCCAGTTTAATCACATTTGGCATTTCCCTTTGGCCTATAACAAACTCAATTCTAGGAACCTGTCCCAAAGTTCACTGACAAAAATCCTAAACGAAATAGACACAGGGCTATTCAATGCAGCACTATTTCTACGAGTAAAAGACTGAAAACAATGCAAATGTCGACCAGTAGGAGGCTGACCGAAGAAGGCATACACCCCCACGGTGGAGTGCTGCGTAGCCATAAGAAAAGATGAGGACAATCTCTACCACTAGAGAGGAAAGAACCAGGCATTTACTGTTATGCTCCTATTTATATAAAGAGAGGAGGGTGAATAAGTAGAAAAGAAACTGAGACGAAGAACACTAAAAACAAAAATATAATAATTGCCCATGGGAAAGGGAGAGAACAAGAAAAAGAGAAATGGGAGTGAGACTATTCTGAATGTGCCCTGTTTTAAAGCTGTGAGTTTGGAGTCATGCAATGTTTTACATGATTAATATACATCATTAAACCAAAAAAGGTAAGAAAGTATTTCCATAAAAAATCAGAAACACACGAACCTAAAAGTGTATCAGACTGGCTGCAGGTCTGTATCACAGTATTTTGACTACATATCCCTACTGAGGTATAGTCTAAGAACAAAAAGAGACATTAAGCAAGCTAACACTTCATTCAGTGTTCTTCTTAGTAACTAATATTAGCATTATTATCTTGAAATTATATGTATATTGTAGCACTAGGTTAATTAATATCTTGGGAATCAAGATTTTTAATTTAAAAAGATCTTTAATTTAAAAGACAAGTATAAGATGAAACAAATATAAACCCTGTTCTTTTAAATTAAAATCACCTACAGCAGGGGCACCTGGCTGGCTCAGTCGGTACAGCACATGACTCTTGATCTCAGGGTCATGGGTTCAAGTACCATGTTGGGTATGGAGACTACTTAAAATAAAAAATAAATAAGTTTCTTTAAAAACAAATCATCTATGGTAGTCAGTCTCCAACATGATCCCCAACGATTCTATGGTCAGGTTATCTACGCCCCCTACAATGATTCAAGGACAGTCTGTGTGACCAAGAGAATACTGAAGTGATAATATCTCTGACTACCAAGGCAAGATCGTATATAGACATTGCAGGTTCCATTTTACCCTCTTGAATAACTTGCCCTGGGAGAGAAGCCAGGTATGAAGCTGTCAGGATGGTCAAGCAAATCAACTGAAAGGCCCATGTAAAGAACTGACACCTCCCACCAACCATGGAACGATACCTTGCCAGCCATGTGAGGGAAGTTGATTCTCCAACTCCAGTCAAGCCTTCTAGTGACTACAGCACTAGTCAACATCTCCCTGCAACCTCATGAGAGAATGTGAGCCAAAACTGCCCAGCTAAGATGCTCCCAAATCCCTGCCCATGCTTCCAGCATCATCTTTTAAGTACAACTGCCAAAGAATTGAGCTTATATTTAAATAAGCATCTAGATCTAATTACCATTTAGAGCAAATATGAGAGTTAGAAGAACAAGCCAAAAACACCAAAAGGAAGCATTTAGCCAAATCCAAATGTGGTCTATTCTTCAGTAAACAAATGGAATGAAATTTCTAAAAGGCAAGAGAAGATACTATAGATTCTAAGAGACCTAAGATGATAATTAACCATATACAGTGTAGATCTTGTTTGCATCCAGATTCAAATAAAGCCCTTATAAAAAGTATTTCTGAAACAACTTGGTAAATATAAATATCAACTATTAGAAAATATTATAAAATTACTGCCTATTTGTTAGGTATAATGCCTCTTCTCTTTTTTAACATAATCACATAATCTTTTTAACATAATCATTATATACGATAGACGAAGGATTAATCAAGTATTTATGATTACAATATGATGCCTCAGATTCACTTAAAAATAATCCAGGCAAAATAAAAATGGGTGGGGAGAGAGAAATGAAATAAGATTAGCACAATGTGATAATGGCTATATGTGAGAATTGGCAACACTGGGTTTCATCCTAGTGTCATAAGTATGTTTGAGTAATTCAGTACTACTATTTCAGTAATACTGAATTGTTTTAAATGTTTGAAACAAAAATGAATAAAAATTTAAATAGGCTTTCAAATTATCCTGAATTAAGGGATAGAATGCTCCCATATTTTCACTTTGGTCTTATTTTTATCAAGGTTATATATTTACATAATTTTAGCAAATATTTCAATATCAATATTTCAAATCATTTCAAAATTTTTCAAAAGTTTCAAACTTGCATACTGGGTCATGAAATCAATTTAGTAAATCATAACCTGTATTTCTATTATTTTTTTTTATTTTCAAGTGACCTATACACTCAGTGTGGGGCCCAAACCCATAACCTCAAAATCAAGAGTCATATGCTGCACTGAGATAGCCAGGCACCCCACAAAATGCATTAAAAATTTTTTTTCTACTGCATGTTATTTTTCCTTACATTGTATTTAAACATTAGTAAAATCAAATGTAATAATATTTTTTATAATATAGCATGCCAAGTTAACTTTCACTTTGGTAGGAATTTATATACATACATATGGTTAGAAAAATGTCCAATATCAAAATTCTAAGAGCAGTTTATCTCTGTGTGAGCAGATGGGTGATTTTTACTTTCTTCCTTTGCTGCCATTTTCTGACTTTTCTACGAGGAACACAAACAGTAATTTTTAAATATATTAACAACTATGTCTAATATACAATTTGTTAAGGAAAAAAAAAAAATAACCCAACTGAAAGAAATGGCAATGTCACAAAGAATGCATGTGGGAAATCAAAATGGTAAAAGACGCTCCATACCTCACTGGTAATCAGGAAAGTACTAATCAAAGAAACAATGAGATACCATTTTTACTTATCAGACTGACAATATCCAGTGACTTTCTTTCTAAGATTATTTACTTAAGAGACAGAGACAGTGCGAGTGGGAGAGAAGCCAGAGAGAGGGAGACAGAGAATCCCAAGCAGGCTCCGGGCTCCCAGTGCCAGAGCCTGATGCGAGGCTCAAACCCAAAAAACCATTCGATCGTGACCTGAGCCAAAACCAAGACTCTGATGCTTAACCAACTGAGCCACCCGGGTGCCCCTCTAGTGATTTTCAAACGACAGGAAACTTATACACTACTACAATTTTTTGGCAAAGTAACCTGATTACCTATTAATTAAAAATACAAATGTCTGTTGACTTAGCTATCCCATATTTAGGAGTAAATCAAAGGAACTAGCACAAGTATGCAAGTATACTTATACATGTATAAAGACTTTTTAAAAAATGTTTATTTTTAGAGAGAGATTGAGAGAGACAGAGAATGTGCACAGGGGAGAGACAGAAAGAGTGACGGAGACAGAGAGAGAGAATCCCAAGCAGGCTCCACACTGTCAGCCCAGAGCCCGGTGCAGGGTTCAATCTCCATGAACCATGAGATCATGACCTGAGCCGAAATCAAGAATCAGACACTTAACTGACTGAGCCATCCAGATACCACATAAGGACATTTGTAGCAGTATTGTTTGTAATGGAAAAAATGATGGGAAATACTGAATGCCCATAAAGAACTGATTGAATAAAACTGTATATCCACACCGTGGCACATCATGCAGCTATGTCAAAAATGTTTATCATCTAGAGGTATATTTTATTCTTTAATAAGAAAAGTAGAACACATAGTAAAAAAGCAATTAGCACCAGGACTTCCTGATTCTGGTCTGACATGTATGGAATTTGGAAGTTACCATTCCCATTGTTACAACAAGAAAATAGGAGACTAAATAAAATCAAGAGCTCTTCTTAGATCAGAGAATTACAGGTCACAGAGCAAACCACTGCCCCCTAAATTAGTAAGGGAGATAAAGACAGGTGGATAAAGAGAGTCAGAACTCACCAGAGCAGAAGCCCAGGAAGAGAAATCTCCATAGGAACTATTATCAGGGTAGGAAAGTCCAAACTGTAATTGGGTATCCACAAATTGCTGGATACTCCATGTGAACAAGTCTGACAGTTAAAAACTTCAGGGGATCCAGCCTTAGCTAGGTTCCCATACTTCTCCAAGTTTTGCCATCAGGAAACCTACCATCACATCGAAGATCACAAAAAAATTATACTGTGCTTCCCGCAAGGGGAAGGGGAAAATAGTCATGATGAAATACACTTAGAGCATTCTGTTCTTAACACAGCCTGCTCTGAAGAGAAATTCTATTAACATAGACTAACTCACTGGGGTTCCACAAGAGCCTTATCGATCTGGCCAAAAAAAAATCCAACTCCAGAACACTCTAGCCTTTGACTGAGAGGAAGGAAATACTCAACAGCAGCACCCTTTAGTATTCCTGCCTTACAAGAAAACCAAGAAAACAATTCTGAAGGACACAGCCCAAGGATATAGGCTCACTAAAAAACTGAGACCAAATCATAGATACTTTTCTTCCCCCCATAACTTACCACCATATAAATAGGGCTCCTGTATAGTTAACAAGGGAATACAACTTAAAGAAATGCACATCCCAGACATTATTTAAGAAGTCGTCTCCAAGGAACCCAAAAGACAAGGGAGATCTTAGCCTCTGACACAGCTTCAGCAAACAAAAAGCACGGCCAAACCATTAGGCAGATAAACATAAAACCTTACACTAAAAGCCAATTTACCTCAGTTACTTTCATCTAATACATGGTGTGTCTGGCTTTCAACCAAATATTATAAGGTATTTTATAATACAATTTGAAGAGAAAATGCAAACATCAGAGTCAGATTCAAATATAGCAGAAAAATCAGAATCATCACAGGAGGAATTTTAAAAACTGTAATATTTTCTAAGGGCTCTAATGGGAAAAGTAGACAACATGCAAGAACAAATAGGTATTGTAAGCAGAGAAATAGAAGTTCTAAGAGAGAATGAACAGGAAGTACTAGAAATCAAAAAACACTGTAACAAAAATAAAGAATGCATTTAAAATCAGTGAGCTTGAAGATATCAAAAGAAACTTCCAAAACTGAGCAGAAAACTACAGAACAATACAAAATACTCAAAAAATGTGGGACAATTACAAAAGGTGGTACCACACATGTACATAGAATATTAGGAACAGTAAGAGAGGAAGGAAAACAAAAATATCTCAAGTAATAATGGCTGAAATCTCCCCCAAATTAATGATAAATCCAAACCACTGATCTAGGAAACTCGACTATCCAGGAAGACAAATACAAAAACATCAACATCTAGGTATATCACATTCAAACCACTGAGAATCAAAGGGGGGGGGGGGGGAGAAAGAAAAATCTTGATAGAAGCTACGGGGAGAGGGAAACTTTCCAAAAGAGCAAGAAAGATAAAAATTATATAAAAGTTCTCCTCAGAAAGCAAAGGTACTGCTTACAGAGAAATTACATCACTGGATGCATGTATTAGAAAAGACCTAAAATCAGTAACCTAAGCATCCACCTTTCTAGGAAACTAGAAAAAGGGCATATTTAAAGTCAATGTAAGCAAAAAAGAAACAATAAAAATTAAAAGAGAAATCAATGATATTAAAAGCTGATTCTTTGAAAAGATCAAATAAAATTAGTAAACCTCTAGCCAGGTTAATTAGGGGAAAAAAGAGAAAAAGTACAAATTACTAATCTCAGAAATGAAAGAGGAAACATCATTATTTCTCTCAAAAGCATTTTTTTTTTTAAATATTTTTATTTATTTCTAGGAGAGAGAGAGACAGCGTGAGCAGGGGAGGGTCAGAGAGAGAGGGAGTCACAGACTGAAACAGGCTCCAGGCTCTGAGCTGGCAGTCAGCACAGAGCCCGACGCGGGGCTCGAACCCACGAACCGCGAGATCATGACCTAAGCGAAAGTCGGACGCCTAACCGACTAAGCCACCCAGGCGCCCCGCTCAAAAGCATTTTAAAGACAGTAAAGTAATATATGAATAACTCTGCCCACAAATTTGATAATGTAGATGAAATAGACCAATGCCTTCAAAGACACAGTAGTCACAAAGTCACAAAGACACAAAAGTCACAAAAGGAAAAACAGATAATCCAAATAGGCCCATATGTATTAAAGAAAATGAACCAATAACTAATAACCTTCCAAGACAAAAAGCATCAGGCCCAGATGGGCTTACTGGTGAATTTTCCCAAAAATTTTAAGAAGGACATTATATCAATTCTCTATAATCTCTTCCAGAAAATATAGGGAGATAGACTACTTCCTAACTCAATTTGTAAGACCAGCATTACTCTAATACCAAAACCAAAGTCCACAGAAAGAAAAACTATGGCCAATATCTCTCATGAACACATATGTAAAATTCCTCACCAAATTTAAATAAATGAAATCCAACTATACACACACACACACACACACACACACACACACACACACCATGAACAAGTGTGATTTAGTTCAGATATGCAAACCGGGTTCATCATTCAACAACTAATTAGCACAACCCATGACGTGGAGGCTAACAACAACAACAAAAAAATCATATGATCATAGCAACTGATGTAGGAAAAACATTTGACAAAACCCAGCACTCATTCATGATTTAAGAAAAAAAAAAAAAAACTCAGCAAACTTCCTCTACAAAAGAGTTTCTGAAAAACCTGCAGCTAACATCATTCTTAATTGGTGAGAGAGCTTCCACTAATATCAAGAACAAGCCACGGATATCCCCTCTTACCACTTCTACTCATCATACTCTAAGACCTAGCTAGTGCAGTGAGACAAGAAAAAGAAATAGAAGATATACATTATTAGAAAGAAAAAATAAAATGCGTATTATTGACTACCTAGAAAATCCCAAAGAGTCACCAAAAAAAGCCCTGGAACTAATAAGCAATTGTAACAAGGTTGCAAGATACAAAGTTGATGTACCAAGTTAACTGCTTTCTTATATACCAGCAGTGAACAACTGGAATTTGAAATTAAAAACATTACACTATTCACATTAGGAACTAAAGTAAATGAATATTTAAGTTATAAACCTAACAAAATATGTACAAGATCTATATGAGAAAACAAACCCTGATGAAAGAAGCAAAAACCTAAATCAATGGAGATATTCCATGCACATGGACTGAAGACATAATACCGTCAAGATATTTCTTCCCAACCAGATCTATGCATTTATTGCAATCCCAATCAAAATCCTAACAAGTTATTTTATGAATACTGACAAACTGATTCTTAAATTCATACAGAGAGGCAAAATTCCTAGAACAACACCATAGCAGAAGGAGAATCAAGCTAGAGGACTAACACTAACTGGCCTCACTTACTGTAAGTTGCAATACTCAACACAATGTGGTACTTACAGAAGAATAGGCAAGTAGACCAATAGAACAGAAGAGCAGAACAGAAAGCCCAGAAATATACACTAAGAAAACAGTCAACTGATCTTCAGTAATAGAGCAAAGGCACCTCATTGGTGAAAGGACAGTCTTCAACAAAGGCTGCTGGAATAAATAGACACTGGCATGCATGGCCCCCAAAAAAACCCCAAAACAAACAAAACACACACACACACACACACACACACACACACACACACACACACAAAAAGAAAGCCCACAAAAACCAAAAAGAATCTAGATACAGATTTTACCTAAGGTAAATTGTATAACTATTAAACTCCTAGAAAATAACACAGGAGAATATCCAGGTGACCTTGAATTTGACAAAGGCTTTTTGGATACAACACCAAATTTACAGTCTGTGAAAGAATAAACGGTATTCTTATGAAAAAAGAGTTGGATTTCAGTAAGATTAAAAATTTCAGCTCTGTGAAAGACCCCATTAGAAGAATGAAAAAGCAAGCCACAGATTGGAAGAAAATCTTAATGAAACATATTAGAGAAAGGACTGGTAGACAGCCATGTACCAAAAAAGTTATTGAACTCAACAATAAGAAAACAAACAGCCCAATTAAAAAGTGGACACAAGATCTGAACAGATACCTCACCAAGAAGGAAAAAAACAAAAAACAAAAACACCCACACACAGATAGCACGTAAGCATATGGAAAGATTCTCAACATCATATTTCATTAAAGAAAAGCAAACTGAGGGGCACCTGGGTGGCTCAGCTGGTTCAGTGCCCCTGACTTTGGCTCAGGTTATGATCCTGAGGTTTGTGAGTTCAGGCCCCAGATAAGGCTCCCTGCTGTCAGCCTGTCAGCACAGAGCCCACTTCAGATCCTCCGTCCTCCTCTCTACCCTCCCCTCCTTGTGCTTCCCCCTGAAATAAATAAATATAAAAAAGAATGGCAAACTGAAACAACAATGGGGTACCATACACACCTGTTAGAAGGCAAAAAGCCAAAACACTGATACCACCAAATACTGGTGAGGCTATGGAACAGCAGAACTCTCATCATTCATTACTTATGGAAACACAAAATAGTAAAGCCACTTCTGAAAGTGGCTTTGAAAGTTTCTCATAAAACCAAATATGTTCTTACTATATGACCCAGTAATCATGCTCCTTGGTATTCAGCTAAAGAGGCTGCAAACATATATCCCAACAGAAACCTGCATGTGAATGTTTATAGTAGCTTTATTCATAATAATCCAAAACCAGGATGTCCTTCAGTAGGTGAATGGATAAATGGGGAACACCCAGACAATGGAATATTAATTAGCACTAAAAAGAAATGACATATGAAACCAAAGAAATCCATGGAACAAACTTAAACATATATTACTAAGTGAAAGGAACCAATCTGAAAAAGCTACATACTGTATTTTTCCAGTTACAATGATGTTCTAGAAAAGGTAAAACTAGGGAGACAGAAACAAACAAACAAGGAAACAAACAGTATTTGCCAAAGATTTTAAATGTGGATATGAACATGCGGAACACAGGGGATTTTTAAGACGGTGAAAGTATTCTCTGCAAGGGTCTGTCAGATTCTCTGTGTCTGTGGGACTTTCTGTGCCTCTGTCTTTGTCTCTCTGTGTCCCTATCAGTCTCTCTCAGACTCTATCAAACTGTTGGATTCTCTGCATCTCTCTCTGCTTGACTGTCTCACGGACTCTCTCTCTCACTCTCAACATATATATTTAAGTATGTACTTCTAGGGGCGCTTGGATGGCTCAGTCGGTGAAACAACTGACTGCTGATTTCTAGTCCACTCATGATCTCACAGTTCATGAGACTGAGCCCCCCGACAGGCTCTGTGCCGGCAGCATGGAGCCTACTTGGGATTCTCGTCCTCCCCTTTCCCTCGCATGTGCTCTCAGAATAAATAAACTTAAAAAATATATGTTTCTATTATTTCTATTTCCATTTTTAAGCACAAAGGTCTTGAGGGATATATAACCCTGAATTAGGAAAAAAGTATCAAGGAAAAAAAACAGGAAATTAATTTTTTCTTGATATATATTTGCATTACTTCAAAGATTATGATGAACTCATTTTTAATTTTATACTCATTACAGAGGAACTCTATTTTCAAAAGAACATTAAAGAGTTTATAATTAAAAGTCCTTGGGCCGCCTGGGTGGCTCAGTCGGTTAAGCATCCGACTTCAGCTCAGGTCATGATCTCACAGTTTGTGGGTTTGAGCCCCACATCAGGCTCTGTGCTGATGGCTCAGCCTGTTTCAGATTCTGTGTCTCCCTCTCTGCCCCTTCCCCACTCATTCTCTGTCTCTCAAATCTGAATAAATGCTAAAAAAAAAAAAAAAAAGTCCTTAAAATACAAAAGATTTTAAAATGAGTAAAAACTGATCAAAGTAAGCTCTATGCTCACAGGCAAAGCAGTAAAATGCAAAATGAAGAACAAATAAATTGGAGGGAATAAATTATATATTTCTTGCGTTTCTGATTCCCTTCACTGAATAAACATTTGAGTTATTACTGTTCATTGTAATTAGGTTGAGTCCTTATTTGTCAACCCCACCAGAAGGTCTGGAACAACCCTTTATAAGAGGTAAAGTCAAGCATTTGAGGAATCACAACTTGACCTGAATTATATTTGGTGGAAATATAATTCCAATCAATCCCAGAACAACCCTGTGCTACTAGGACGTTCTAAGACCACAGGCTATTTTAAGATGGACCTCCCTAATCCATACCTACAAAACCCAGTGCACACTGGGCTGAACAAAAAAGCTGATTTATCAATCTCCTAAACATTCTTTGTTTTGGGTACAGAGTGAAACAGAATTTCCAAAATCCTACGGTAAGAGTCTAGTCTCCTCTATATCTCAGTGCTGGCTTTATACTCAGAACCTATACTGTCACAAGGTGGTTGCTGCAACAATAGTTCCTTCTTGCTCTCAAGCTTCTACCTCACATGTAAGAGAACCTCACTCTATGCAGGAAATCTCAGGAATAAATCTCAACCTCATGGACGGGAAAACCTTACTGTAACAAGCCAGTGATGTGCCCCTAAGGCCTGCAAGTGGAGTCAGCTCTACAGCTACACCAACTGAGAACTGGTAAAAGGTGGATCCTCAACAACAAAAAGGCCATAGTTGTTATAGGAAGTAAGGTATATAGGAAATAGGGTAAATGGGTGGTACGAAACCCCAAAACACATCAAATACAATTATCAACCCCAAAATAGAGCCTCTATCAGGCTATATTCTAGGACTACGCTCTTTTCACAAGGCATTAGCCACGAGTGCCTGTGAAGCACCTGAAATGTGCCTAGACCCAATGAGGTGAGATGTGCTGCAGATTTTGAAGGCTTAGTACAAAAATATGTAAGATATCTCACTAATTTTTAAATAATCATTACATGTTGAAACAATAATATTTTGGGGTATTTTAAATAATTATTAAAAACAATTGGCAAGGATGGGGCACCCACATAGGTGCAATAATTATGTCTCTGACTTTGGCTCAGGTCATGATCTCATGGTTCATGAGTTCAAGCCCCGCACTGGGCTCTGTGCTGACAGCTCAGAGCCTGGAACCTGCTTCAGATTCTGTGTCTCCCTCTCTCTCTGCCCCTCCCCTGCTCACACTTTGTCTCTCCGTCACATTAAAAAAAATAATAATAATTGGCAAAGAGGAATATATTATTATATTATTAAACATATCTGGGAAGAAGATAGGGAACACCAGCACACTGATTTAAGTGAAATTCAAGTCCATTTACTAATTCAAATATAGTATTCCATCCATGACCAAAATATATGGAAAGTAAGCTAAAAATCACAACTAGCACAATGTATAAAAATGTGGGTTTTAGGGGCGCCTGGGTGGCTCAGTCAGTTAAGCAACTGACTTCGGCTCAGGTCATGACCTCGCAGTTTGTGGGTTTGAGCCCCGCATCGGGCTCAGTGCTGACAGCTCAGAGCCTGGAGCCTGCTTCGGATTCTGTGTCTCCCTCTCTCTCTGTCCCTCCCCTGCTTGTGCTCTATCTGCCTCTGTTTCTCAAAAAATGAATAAACTTTAAAAAAAACAATTTTTTTTTTAAATGTGGGGTTTTAAAAATATTTATTTATTTATTTTGAGAGAAAGAGAGAGAGTGCGAGTGCGGGTGGTGGAGGGGCAGAGAGAAAGCAAGAGAGTCCCAAGCAGGCTCTACACTCAGCACAGAGCCCAATCTCAAAACGTGAGATCATGACCTGAGCTGAGGTTGTCATGGTCTTTTTTTTTTCCTTTGGCATTGTTTATTTATTTTTGAAAGAGAAGAGAACAAGCACAGGTGGGGGAGGGGCAGAGCAAAAGGGGGACACAGAATCTGAACCAGGCTCCAGGTTCCTAGCTGTTAGTATAGAGCTGAACACGGGGCTCGAACCCACGAACCATGAGATCATGACCTAAGCCAAAGTCGGACACTTAACCCGCTGAGCCACCCAGACATTCCAAAAATGGTTTAGGCCTACTCTGGCTCAAGTCATGGTCTTAGTTTGTGAGTTCAAGCCCTGCATTGGGCTCTCTGTTGTCTGCGCAAACCCCACTTTGGATCCTTGTCTCCTTTTTTCTCTGTCCCTCCCCCACGTGCTCTCTCTCAAAAATAAACACTTTTTAAAAAATAATAAAATGTTAAAAAAAAGAAACAGATTTCTTAAAAAATAGACCAGCTGCTCTGTTCCAAGTTTGCCTTATATTTGAAACAGTGAAGATTTCCATGCTGTTAACTGATTACCATAATAAACAATACAAACTGAAAAAGCATTCTAGAGCTCCTGGGTGGCTTAGTCCTTTAAGTGTCCGACTCTGTTTCATCTCAGGTCATGATCTCAGGGTTTCATGAGTTCAAGCCCCACATCAGGCTCTGTGCTGGCAGTGTGGAGTCTGCTTGGGATTCTCTCTCAGTTTCTCTCTGTACCCCTTCCCCACTTGCGCTCTGTCTCAAAATAAATTTTAAAACTTAAAAAAAAAGAAAAAAAGAAAAGAATGTGAAAGACCAATCTACTTTCAACTAGCCATTCTAGAAATCATCTGTATTAGCCTAGATCCTGCCTGTTCAAGGCAAAGGCCGTAATACTGGAAGTAAACACAAGAAATAGGAATGGTGAATTTGAACGAAAAATTACAAGTTTCCATTTGTAAATCCCAATTTAAATTATTTTTGAGATCACATATTTTACATAAAGCTCTTTATAATATGTCAATTATTTTAGAAGTTTACCTTTGTGAGACATTTTCAATAGAATAGTAACAGAAGTTTATAGTTTGTAAGTACAGACATGACTAAGAGCTGCTACATTAAGAGCCTAATAAGGTAGTAATGCAGATGTTAGCTAAATAAAATAATATTATAATGCTTTAATTGACAGGCTTAAAATGCAGGGTATCCTGATTAGAGAATTGAGAAACAACATTTTAACCTGGGTTTAAAATCGACTCAGAGCAAGCAGGCTCTGAGGGGGCAAGGAGTAAGCTCAGGTTGAGAAACCCTTGTGAAATGTCAATATGGGGATATCTAGTGAATAGCTGTAACTGTATGGAGCTCAGGTCCAGAAAAATTTTCACGAAGTAATGGCATAGAGCCAATGATGGTAATAAGCTTAGCCAATGGGAATATCTGAGAACAGGAGAGAAGACCACCAAGGACAAAACACCATTTAAGGAGAAGGCCAAGAAGGGACCAACGATTAAGGCCATGAAGCCAGAGAAGACTTTTTCAGAAAAGATGAGAAGACATTCAAGAAACAATAACATAGTAATTATTGCCCATATAAAGAAAGAAAAACTGAGAAATTACCACTGGCTTGGCAAGAGATCATTAAAGACCTTATCTTAACAATAAAGTAATAGGAAAATTCAGACAAATTTGTGAATGAAAAAGAGAGGAAGCACAGACAGCAATTGCTCATTACTGTTTCCAAATGTCTGGCAACAACAGAAAGGAACAAGACAAGAATAATGGAGGAGACTCAAATCAGAGAAAGATTTATTTTGTTTTGCTCAAGACAGAAGAGATTTGAGTAGGTTTAGTGCTCAAAGCAAGGAGCCAGAAAAAAGGGAAGAGGATGAAATACAGAAGAGATAACATATAACCAGATCCTAGGAACAAGAAGGAATCAGCTTCGGGGCGTCTGGATGGCTGTCAGTTGAGCACCCGACTCTGGCTCAGGTCATGGTCTCACGGTTCATGGGTTTGAGCCCTGCTTTGGGCTCTGTGCTGTGCTGACAGCTCAGAGCCTGGAGCCTGCTTCAGATTCTGTCACTCTCTCTGCCCCTCCCCCTCCCTCAAAGATTAATAAACATTAAAAAAAATTTTTTTAAGAGAAGGAATCAGCTTCAAGCAGGAAGAAACATTACTTCCTCTGAGACAAAAGAGTGAAACGGGTACAGAGTGAGGTGAGTGCATGGGAAGACAGAAGTTGAGGCAATGAACTCTCTCATCCTGTGAAAACAAAGTATAAGTTGCATTACAACTCTGTTTTCTCAAATTCAACATCAGAATAATCAAGGAGAAAAGTTGATGGACATGATTTAACAGTTCTGACTGAAAACCTAAAGACTGCCAAATGTGCATTGCTCTTTACTTAAAACAAGAAAAAGAATCATAGTCTCAGTATTTGTAATGTATACATTTTCAAGACATTTATAAAAAATTCAAAAATATTTCTGCAAGGAAAGAAAAAGAAAGCAAAAATCTCTCTTCCTGTAGTTGTCTTTGCCTTTAATCTGTAATTGCTAGAAAACATGATGTTATGTTCATCACTTATCATCAGCATCCCAAGCCATATAGTATCACGGAGCATGGATGGGGACATTCCTCCACTCCCCTCTGACTGTCCAAGTTGGAGGAGAAAAAAGCAATTTCATTTCCCTATTCCCTTAAATCCTCCCCAGCCCAACCCCAATCCTAAGGTCTTACAACAGAATATCCAAGATAGCCAGTCTTATTCAATTAAAACGTAAGCACCATAAGGTAGGAAACTTGTCTATCTAATTTACTGCCTATTCCTAGCACCTAGAACAATGTATGGTTCATAACAAGTACTCAACAAATACTCGCTAAGTAATTTCTTCTAAAAGTATCCAATTTATTTCGGCATTTTTATTTACCCTGAGTCACTTTCATAACTCTGCATTTCCCACAGGCCAAAGAGACAGAAAAATGTGTCTGGGGGAAGGGGTTTGGTGTAACCATTGGCAGAGAAGGAAGAAACCTACCCTCCTCTCCTTCTCATTGGTATTAGTGGTAAATAACTTAAAAACAGATATATGACCATTGCAAGAAGAGTGAGAGTGGCAGTCACTAGCAATAAAGAGAGAAATAGATTAATCCTGAAATGGCAGAAAGTAAAAGGTTTGATGACTGTGCCAGCCTGAAACCAAATACCTCAAATCTAGAGATTTTTCTATCACAAAAAAGGCCCAAAAGCTTCCAACTCTGAAAACCTGAGAGTTCCTGGCTTGTCACCTGAGGGTCTTCATTCTCATTTCAGGCCTTCATTCTCATTTCACTACCAGTGACAATGAACTAGGTTAGGAAACGTGATCCCACCATGTGAAAGGTGAGGAGCAGAAACGAGGAGAAATCCAATGAATGCCATCACAAAAGGGAATGGCAGGAAACAGGTGTGTACTTGGCCTTAGTATTTGTATTTCTAATTCATTTTCCCACAAAAATATTGTGATACATCAAAGTATCACATCCTATGTGATTTTCCTATAGATTTTCCACATCCTATGAAAATCAAACAAACTAAAATGACTATCTACTTTAAAAAAGGTTATTTCTAGTCACTATTTTTCATATATCACGTATTATGTGTATCTAAGAGTGGTTCTGATGTTTTTGCATCTCATTTCCTTCTATGTTCCTCACAGATTTTTTATAAAGATTAAATGAGTTAATATCTGTAAATTGCTTAGGAAAGTGCTTGGCCCACAGCAAGCATTTTTTATTAAATAAAGTACTACTACATTTTTCAGATTTGTTAAATTAATGTTCTAATTAATTTTCTCCTTTTTTAGCGATGTTTTCATAATTTTTTTCAATCTACTTTAAAGAGAATTGTCTAGAATTCACATAGTCAAAATTATCATTTCAGAAGACTAGCACATTAACTGCTCTTTGGGAATTTCAGTTATAAAATAACTTTATAATTTCTAACTTTTCAGTATGTTTAAAGTAACCTTATTTTCCAAAGTTGTCCTGCTTTTTAAAAACTTTACCTACAGGGGAGCCTCGGTGGCTCAGTTGGTTGGGCGTCCAACTCTTGATTTCAGCTCAGGTCATGATTTTACAGTTCATGAGTTTAAGCCCCATGTCAGGCTCTGTGTGAATCTCTTAGTGCCTGAGATTCTCACTCTCTGCCCCTCCTCTGCTTGTGCTATCTCAAAATAAATAAACTTAAAAAAAATAAAAACCTTTAAAAAAAATAAACTTTACTTACACCCTGATTTACCCATAGCCATACTGTCACTGCTTTAAAAATATATTTGTTATGTTTAAGCAATTTTTATTTACCTTAATCATGAGTGCTCCATTAAACTGCCATCATTTAATGCAGCTTCTGCTGTAAGAGTTGGATGTACAGTGAGAAGTCTGTGCAACCTCAATTACATTCTGGGACAAATATAATCACATAACATTTAGGGACAGCGTGCCAGTCCAGTCTTTCTTATGCAACTCAATATGTTGTGGGGAGGGAACAGCTTTAAAATGAAGATTAAACGTGTATAGATGTATCAATGAAGGGAATCCAGGTTGGCAGAGTGGCTGTGGCAGAAATAACATGTGATAAAAGAATCTGAACTTTTTAAAAGCTTATTGGTTATATTAAATCTAGAACAAAATGTAAAATTCCAATTCACTTTCAGAAAACTCATTTAAACCCAGAAACAAAGAACAAAAAAGCCAAGAAATGCAAAATGCATTCAATTCCTGTTACCTCAAATATCTGTGATAATGATAATTCTTATGATTATATAACATTTGCTAGGAAATCCCATTATATCCAAAAATGACCTAAAATCCCAAGAGTGAAATTAACATAAACCCAAGAGTGAAATTAATATAAACCCTAATGAACAAGCCCAGTAACAGAAGCAACAGTCAGGAAATAATTACTACATTAATTAAAATAAAACACCTAAAATCAGAATGTTAGAAGAGAGTATCAATGCAACTTCTCATATCCTAAAATAAAAATAGTTCCATTAACTTTATGACTCAGCATTTTGGCTGCCAATTCCCACCTGTCCTAGGGACACAGACTAACCAATAAAGAAAGTTTGCATAGCCTTTACTTGCATAACACAATAGGTCTTTCTCAATCTTCTTCTGTAATACTGTAGCATCTTCAGATTTCATGTAAAGCCAAGAATCAGTCTCTGCCCAACTCAGCTATCTCCCTCATAGCCAACAAGGTCCTGAGTACTGAAAGGGGTACTTTTCTTGGTCTATCTTATTTTTATCATATACTAAATACAGTATATTCTATGTTAAGTAAGTTCTTGATAACCCTCCTGCTGATAACTGGTTTACAGATGTGTAGGCACAGCAGATTTGGGCCTACTGAGGCACTGATGTGGGGCTCTAAGAGAGAAGCCTTCATGGACTTCAGAAAGGCATGGGAAGGAGAATCTGGGTGGCTCAGTCAGTTAAGCATCCAACTTCAGCACAGGTCATGATCTCGCGATTCAGGAGTTCGAACCCCAGGTTAGACTCTGTGTTGACAGCTCAGGCCTGAAGCCTGCTTTGGATTCTGTGTCTCGCCCCTCACTCACATTCTATCTCTTTCTCTCAAAAGTAAATAAATATTAAAGAAGGAAGGGAGGGAGGGAGGGAANCTCTTTCTCTCAAAAGTAAATAAATATTAAAGAAGGAAGGGAGGGAGGGAGGGAAGGAAGGAAGGAAGGAAGGAAGGAAGGAAGGAAGGAAGGAAGGAAGGAAGGAAGGAAGCCATGTGAAGCCAGGCTCTCCCTTCGGAAGGAAGGAAGGGAGGGAGGGAGGGAGGGAGGGAGGGAGGGAGGAAGGAAGGAAGGGAGGAAGGAAGGAAGGAAGGAAGGAAGGAAGGAAGGAAGGAAGGAACCCATGTGAAGCCAGGCTCTCCCTTCACCAGGTATGAGTAACTGCCTCTTCAAGCCATCCTACAATAAGAATAAAACAGACACTGCAGATGGCATAACTTGAGCCTTTGATGACATCCTTAAGCCACTAAATCAGTTAACCCTAAAGCCTGCTCTATCTCTGGACCACTTCTTATGCAAGCTAATACATTCCCATATGATTGAAACCATTTCAATTAAATTTTCTGTTGCTTTGCTGAAATAACTCTGATATAGTGTGATGGTTAATGTAATGCGTTACCCTGACTAGGCTACAGTGCCCAGCTGCTTGGTCAATACCAGTCCAGATGTTGTGTGAAGGTATTTTTAGATGTGATTAACACTCAAGTCAGTAGACTCTGAGGACAGAGTATTCAATAACGCGTGTAGGCTTCATCCAATCATCTCATCTGAAGGCCTCAAGAGAAAAGACTGATGTCCTTTTAAAGAAGAAATTCTGCCTCCAGAACGCCTGTGAACTCAGGACTGCAGCACAGACTCCTGGCAGACTTCCAGCTTACTAGCCACTCTCAACAAGTTTCCAGCCTCAACAACTGTCTGACCCAATTCTTTAAAATAAACCTCTGTATATATTCATATATTCTATTGATTTAATTTCTGAAGTAATAAACTCATAGTTTTCCTGGAGCTTATTACACTTTTAACTGAACAAAAATGTTTTACAGTTTCAATGTGTTAATTGACAATAATAAACTGCACATATTTAGAAGGTACAATTTAAGTAGTTTTCACATAGGTACACATCTGTGAGACTATAGCTAGAATTAAGACAATGAACATACCCATTAGCCCCAAAGGCTTCCCTGTGCTCCTGGAATATATTTTTAACACAAAATCTGGATTAAACTTTATATATTCCTTTATAAACTTTTTCTGGTTCGTAATATATAGAGTGACAGTTTTGCTTATCACTGAACCTGTATACAATTTTAATGGCTACATAGTACGTCAAAGTAGTAATATACCATAGTTCTGTTCAATCCTCTTCCATTGTTAGACATTTAAACTAATTCTAATGCTTTGCTATTACAAGCCATACTGTGAAGAACATTCTCATAGTTATATTTATGTAAAGTCATGATTACTTCCTTCTAGGTTTCTAAAAATAGAATTGCTGAATTAAAGGACAATTATACTTTAAGAAATAATTATTGTAATATCAATATTAAATACATATACAACATGTAATATGCACCAGGTATCACACTATGCCCTTACTCAAGCATCACATGAATATACCTATGATTTCATACACTGAACAAGTTTTTAAAAGACTCCTGCCCCCCCCAAATAAATGTCAACAGAATTCCAGTCAAATCTCCATTTTTAAGTTTTCATACTTCATAAACATCTGAATGTTTAAAAACAGGCAAGATCTTTTCTTAAAGAGCACAGAGGAGGAGACTCTTATCTACCAGAAATTAAAATGTAATATAAGATTATAATAATTAAAATAATATATGATAGCAGGACATGCAAAAGGATCTATAAAACAGGAGAGCTCAGAATACGTACAAACTTTATACAGGATGAACATGACAGAACAGAATCAGAAAGTATTTTTAAAAACTCACATAGAAACTTTTTAAAAACCAGAAAACAGAACTACCCTAAAACCCAGCAATTGCATTACTAGGTATATACCCAAAGAACACAAAGATACTAATTCAAAGGGATACACACACCCTGATGTTTATATCTACAAAAGCCAAACTATTGAAAAAGGCCAAATAAATCAGTCAGAGAAAGACAAATACCACAAAATTTCATTCACATGTAAAATTTAAGGAGAAAAACAGGGGCACCTGGGTGGCTCAGTCGGTTAAGCATCTGACTTTGGCTCGGGTCAGATCTCCCGGTTGGTGGGTTCGAGCCCCGCATCAGGCTCTGTGCTGACAGCTCAGACCCTGAAGCCTGTTTCGGATTCTGGGTCTCCCCGTCTCTCTGCCCCTCCCCCACTCACGCTCTGTTCTCTCAAAAATCAATAAACATTAAAAAATTTTTCTAAAAAAGAGAAGACACGTGAGCAAAGGGAAAGAGAGACAGAGGGACAGAGAGAGAGAGGGGGGCCACCAAAAAACAGACTATTAACTACAGAGAACTGACGGTTACCAGAGGGGAGGTGGATGGGAGTGATTGGGACTGAGGTGTGCACTTGTGATGAACACCTGGTGTTGTATTCTAAGTGCTGAATCACTGTATTATACACCTGAAACTAATATTACACTTTTTAAACTAATTAGAATATAAATAAAAACTTTTAAAAAATAAAAATATAAAGTTTTAATATCTATAAAATTAATTAAAAACAAAAAAACATTCTTACAATTTTTGGATAAGCCTTCTTAAGCATGAGACAAATCACCTTCCTTCAAAAAAAGTCCCCCAAACTGACAAATATGACCACATATAAGTTTCAGGGTAACAAAGAATATAGAAAAACAAAACTGAGGGCACACAAGGGAAATGGGAAAAATTATGTATGATATGTGAAACACATAAAACGTTAATATGTATTTTAATAAATCTCTAGTTAGTAAGCAAACATCAAAAAAACAGGCAGTTCACAGAAATGGCAAAATCCTGACAAATCTTTAACCTTTAATAGTTTACTGCCCTAAACGGTGCTCTCCCACCTCCACCCCCCCCATCCCCCCCACTGCAGGATCTAACCGCAGAAGTTTTTCTCTCCATTAATGGCCACAGTATTCACAACGTCAGATCAACCTGCTTCTTCTGACCTTCCCCCTCGACTCTCCATCTCAAACTGATACCATGGCTTCTGCGACTGGCATCTGTCTTACGTGCCTGTTTCATTCTTATGATCTCCTTTTCTCTGCCTGGGTTTGATCCAACTGATGACCTCACTTTTTAATGGCTGGTAGGTTAATCAATCAAACACACTTAGTCCTAAGTGACAACTTTTTCACTCTTGATAACTTTTACTATCAACAATTAAAGACTACTTGTAAGCTTTCAGAAAAAAGTTTCTTTTTTTTCCCTAATTTCTGGGTCTGCTCTCCACATAATAAAATTTCACTAAAGGACTAAAACTATTTCTCCCAAACCTCCATCCTCTCTGCCTGATTATAAACAATTACTGTATTATTGATCTATTTCTACCCTCAATAGACTACCAACCTATAATAAAGGCAAATTTTATTGTGTTCTTGCTGTGTGCAATATTCTAAGTGTTTCGCATGAATTATTTCATCGAACGCAACAAACCTATGAATTAGGAATTATGACTCCATTTTCCAGATGAGGAAACTAGAGACGGACGAAGCACAGATTCAACCTACGTACTTTTAATCATTACACATATTTCTCATTACTTTTACCTTACAACATCTGCCCCAAAAGAACATTATTTCTTGTTCACCTATTCAGGAAATACTGACAAGAGAAAGGCACTTCCCCCTTTCCATTCCCATCTACTCCTTCCTGACTTACCCACAGATTCTTTTCTCCTTAAACTCCACAATCCCTTTGCCATAAATCCTCTCCTGATGGGAACCTAAACATTCTGCTTTCTCTATGTTTAAATTTCAAGGGCACCTGGCTAGCATAGGTGGTAGTGTATGGGATTCTTGATCTCAAGGCCATGAATTCAAGACCCACCTTGAGCATAAAGCTTACTTAATTAAAAAAATAAGTGAAAATAAACTCTAAATCTCAATACATGATGCTAACTCTGTATCTTCTTGTGATTCAGAAGAGTCATTCCTAATTAAGATTTTACATTTTTTCCTTTGAAAGCATTATAAGCTAGGGGTACCTTGGTGGCTCTGTCAGCTGAGCATCCAACTTCAGTTCGGTTCATGAGCTCCTGGTTTGTGAGTTCAAGCCCCACTCTGGGCTCACTGCTGTCAACATGAAACCTGCTTCGGATCCTCTGTCCCTCTCTCTCTCTCTCTCTCTCTCTCGCTCTCGCTCTCGCTCTCGCTCTCGCTCTTCCCCCTCTCTCTGCCCCACCCCCACTCACGCTCTCTCAAAAATAAACATTTAAAGAATAAAAGCATTATATGCTACATTTCATTAAATGTAAATAAAATACTTTCCTATACCTTTTAACTGATTATGCAAAATTCACAATCATGAAATATTCATTTGGTTATTCTGGAACAGACTATAATCTGTTTTATAAATATTTGTCTCCTCAATTCAACTCTAACATTTACTGAGCACTAACATAAGAAACCTGAGAACAAGGGAAACAGATGTCTGGACAGTTTCTATATAAATTACTCAAAAGATGAACAGTCTTACTATGTTACAAATATCTTAAAAAATCAATTAAAAACACTAATACCCTATTTTTAAGAAAAAGACAAAGGACGCAAACAGGTAACATACGGTTAAAGACATATAAATGGTCTCTAAGCACAGGAAATTGCCCAATCTCCATAGTAATAAAAAATAATTATTAAAAAAAGACAGGATACCATTTTTTTTACCTATCAAATTGTCAGAGACCAAACAAAATCATTATAAATACTGACCAAAATACATGATAAGCTCTGTGCTATGTCTTCTGAAAAAAAAGTGAATATTTTGATTCCTTGGCAATGTATTTAATGTCAACCACCATTTTTGGTCTTAACCTACCCTTCCGGTCTCATCTTCTAAACAAACCCACCACATCCACCACACTTATCCCTCTCAGTCTACCCAATATTTTTTCTTTTTTTTTTTTTAATTTTTTATGTTTTATTTATTTCTAGGAGAGAGAGAGAGAGAGACAGCGTGAGCACGGGAGGGTCAGAGAGAGAAGAGTCAGAGACTCTGAAACAGGCTCCAGGCTCTGAGCCGGCAGTCAGCACAGAGCCCGACGCGGGGCTCGAACCCACGAACCGCGAGATCATGACCTGAGCAAAAGTCGGACGCTTAACCGACTAAGCCACCCAGGCGCCTCTACCCAATATTTTCATCAGAACAAAGAATTCTGGGGTGCTGTTTGGATTTTTGTCTTCAAAAAACAGCTTCATTAAGATTTAATTCATATACCGTACCTTCACCCATTTAAAGTATACAATTCAATTGGTTTTAATATATTCAGAGTTGTGAAACCATCACCACATGAATCACCTCAAAAGAGCCCCCTACCCATTAGCAGGTACTCCCCATTTTCAACACCTCCTCAAGTGTCTAGCAGCCACCAACCTATTTTCTGTCTTTACAGATCTGCCTATTCTGGACATTTTATATAAATGGAATTATACAATACATAATTTTTTTAACTGGCTTCTTTCACTTATTGTTTTTAAGGTTCATTCATGTTATAAGATATATCTGTACTTCATTTCTTTAATTTTTAAAATTATAGTAAAATGTATATAATATAAACCACCATAACTATTTTTTAAGTGTAGAGTTCAGTGGCATTAAGTTCATTCACACTGTTGTGCAACAAGTCAGCAGCATCCATTTCCAGAACTCTTTTCATCTTGCAAAAATGAAATTCTGTACCTATTAAACAGTAACTGCCCATTCTTCCCTGCCTCTACTCCCTGCTAACCACCATTCTACTTTCTGTCTCTATGAATCTGACTATCTCAGGTACTTCCTGTAAGTAAATTCATCTACTACTTCGCTTTTGTGACTGGCTTATTTTACTTAGCATAATGTCCTCAAGGTCCATCCATGTTGTAGCTTGTGTCAGAATTTCCTTTTAAAGACTGAATACTAGTTCACTGTATGCATACCACATTTTGCTTGTCAATTCATCCATCCAAGGACATCTGGATTGCTTCTGCCTTTAGGGTATTGTGAATAGAGCTATTAACATAAGCTACAGATATATCTTCAAGATGCTTTCAATTCATATGAGTATATAACCAGAAGTGGAAATGCTGGACCATATGGCAATTCTATTAACTTTCTGAGGAATCATCGCATCATTTTCCACAGCAGTTTTACCATTATACATTCCAACTGGCAAAGACCAAGTATTCCAATTTCTCCACACCTTTGGCATCACTTATTATTTTTCTGTTGTTTTTAATTTTGTTCTATTAATAAGAGCCATTTGTAATGGGTATGAAGTGGTAATTCATAGTCGTTTTAATGTGCATTTCCCTAATAGTGATGTTGAATGTCTTTTCATATGTTTAAAATCCATTAAAGTCCTTTGCTATTTTATTTTCACTGAGTTGGAGTTCTTTATATAAACTGAATATAAAACCTTATCAGATAGGTGATTAGCAAATATTTCCTTCTAAATCATGAGTTACTTTTTTACTCTCTTATGTCCTTTGATGCCTAAAAAAATTTTAACTTTGGGGGGTGCTTGGGTAGCTCTTGACCTCCAGGTCATGAGTTCAAGCCCCCTGTTGGGGTAGAGTTTACTAAAAAAAAAAAAAAAAATTTAATTTTGAGTAGCCCAACTTTTTCTTTTTCCTTTTGTCATTCTGTGCTTTTGGTATCATAACCAAGAAACCATTGCCAAACCCAAAGTAGTCAAGTTCTCCCCTATGTTTTTTTCTAAGAATATTCTAATTTTAGCTCATAATTTGGGTCTTTGATCCATTTTGAGGTTTGATTTTTTTAAATTATTTTTTAAGTCTTTTTTTGTTTGTTTGTTTGTTTTTGAGAGAGAGAGAGAGAGAAGATAAGTAGGCGAGAAGCTGAGAAAAAGAGGGAAACACAAAATCTAAAGCAAGCTCCAGGCTCTGAGCTGTCAGCAGAGCCCAACATGGGGCTCATATGGCCAGATCATAACCTGAGCCGAAGTCAGATGCTTAACTTAACCAACTGAACCACCCAGGCATCTTTTTTTTTTTTCTCTTAAGCGATCCTCAGTCTCACTTTTTTTTTTAAGTTTATTTATTTTTGAGAGAGAAAGTGAACCATGCAAGCAGGGGAGAGGCAGAGAAGGAGACAGCGAGTCCCAAGCAGGCTCCACGCCCAGCACAGAGCCCAACACAGGGCTTGATCTTACAACCATGATACCATGACCTGAGATGAAATTAAGATTTGGATCTTTAACTGACTGAGCCACCCAGGCGCCATGATGTTTTATTTTTATTTTTTATTTTTTGAGGTTTTTCTAATGTTAAAAAAATAATGTTTCTTTATTTCTGAGAGAGACAGAATGCAAGCAGGGAAGGGGTAGAGAGATAGGGAGACACAGAATCTGAAGCAGGCTCCAGGCTCTGAGCTGTCAGCACAGAGCCCGACATGGGGCTTGAACCCACGAACTGCGAGATCATGACCTGAGCCAAAGTCGGACGCTTAACCAACTGAGCCACCCAGGTGCCCCTCAAGGTTTTTTTAAAAAATTTTTTAAATGTTTATTTCTTTTCTTTGAGAGAGAGAGGCAGAGTGTGAGTGGAGGAGGGTCAGAGAGAGGGAGACACAGAATCCGAAGCCGGCTCTAGGCTCTGAGCTGTCAGCACAGAGCCTGACGCGGAGCTCGAACCCACAAACTATGAGATCATGACCTGAGCTGAAGTCAGCCGCTTAACCAACTGAGCCACCCAGGCGCCCCTCAAGGTTTTATTTTTAACAACGGTGTTAAGAGTCGAACTTCATTGTTTCATATAGATACCTAGCTTTTTCAACACCAATTGTTGAAACACTGTCTTTCTCTGTATTAGCACCCTTGTGAAACATCATGTGCCCGTATATGCCATGGTTTATTTCTGGGCCCTCAATTCTGTTTCACTGGTGCATTTGTCTGTATGCCAGCACTCCAGTCTGACTACCATAGTTTGTCATAAGTATTGAAATCAGGAAGTGTGAGGCCTCCAACTTTGTTCTTTTTCAAGATTGCTTTGATTATTTCAGGGTCCTTGGATTTCATATAAATTTCAGGATGAATTTTTCCATTTCTCCAACAACCATTATTGGGATTTTCATTAGAATTGCATTAAATCTGTAGGTTACTCTGAGTAGTACTGACATCTTAACAATATTAAGTTTTCTAATCCAGGAACACAGAGGTATTTAATTTATGGTGTCTAACTTCTTTCAGCAATGTTTTATAATTTTCAATATACAAGTCTTTCATCTTAGTTAATTTATTCCTATTTTATTCTTTTTGATGCTATTGCAAATGAAATCATTTTCGTTTCCTTTTCAGATTTTTGCTGTTAGAATACAGAAACTCATGGTTTTTGCACATTGATTTTGTACCTTGCTATTTGCTTAATTTACTTATTAATTGTAACATTCTGTTTGGTACAATCTTTAGAACTTTCTACACACAAGATCATGTTGTCTATGAACAAAGACAATTTTATTTCTCCCTTTCCAATTCTGACATATTTATTTCTTTTTCTTGCTTAACTGCTTCCAGCACTATACTGAATAGAAGTGACAAAAGTACGTACCCTTGTCTTCCCCTGATTTTAAAACAAAAGCTTTTCATCTTTCACTACAGAATATGCTGTTAGCTGTGGACTTTTTATATATGGGCCTTTAATATGTTGACATAGTTTCCTCCTATTTCTAGTTTGTTGAGTGTTGTTATCATGAAAGAGTACTGAATTCTGTCAAATGCTTTCTCTGTATTTAGGGAGATGATAGGTAAATTTTTTTCTTCATTCTGTTATTATAGTGTATTATAATACACTAATAGTAACTAATTTTCATTTGCTGAACTACCTTTGCATTCCAGGAATAAGTCTCACTTGGTCATAGTGTAATCCTCTTAATATACTGCTGAATCTAGTTTGCTAGTATTTTCTAAGGATTTCTGAATAAATACACATATAAAATATTGGTCTATAGTTTTCTAATACTGTCTTTGCCTAAGATTGGTATCAGGATAATGAAGTCCTTACAGAGATTCTGAAAGTGTTTTTTTTAATGTTTGTTTATTTTGAAAAAGAGAGAGGGAAAGAGTGACTGTGCAAACAGGAGGCTTATAGAGACAGAGAGAGAATCCCAAGCAGGCTCCGGGCTGTCAGCTCAGAACGCAATGAGGGGCTCAATTCCACAAACTGTGAGATCAATACCTGAGCAGAAATCAAGAGTCAGACACTTAACCTGGGTGCCCCAAAAAGTGTTTCTTTGTGATGAAATTTTTTGGAGTAGTCAGGAGAGGACTGATGTTACTACTTCCTTAAATGACTGGTAGAAGTCACTGTGAAAGCATCTGGTCCTGGGCTTTTTAGTTTTTTTGTTACAGATTCATTTCCTTACAGTTACAGGTCTGTTCCGATTTTCTACTTCTTCATAATTCTTAGAGGGTTGTACATTTCTATCAATTTTTCCATTTCACCCAGGTTATCAGATTTGTTGGTGTTAAGCTCTTCATTCTCTTTTACGATATAACACTATTGCACTGTACAGGTATATCAGATTTTGTTTATTCACCAATCGATAGACATATTCATCAACTGACACTGGCATTTCCCGGCTATTATGAATTATCCTGCTACGAACATGGGCATTCAAGTTTCTGTGTGGATATATCTTTTTATTTCTCTTGGATACATCCAAAAGTTGAAGTTCTATGTCTCATGATAACTCTTCCATTTAATATTTTGAAAAACATGCCAGACTGTTTTCCAAGGTGGTTATAACATTATACACCCCCCCCACCAGTAGTGTATGAAGTCTCCCACCAGTAATATTTGGATCTTCCAATCTCTCCACATCTTCTCCAAGATGTCAATATCTATCCTCTTTCTTATGGCCATACTATAGTGCATATGAAGCGGCATCTTGTAGTTATGATTTGCATCTCCCTGATGGCTAGGACACTGATCATCTTTTCATGCGCTTATTGGTCAATGGCATATCTTTTTTGGAAAAATGTTTATCCAGATCCTTTTCATGCTTTTTAAACAAGTTGTCTTTTTATTTTTTTATTTTAAGAGTTCTTCGAGATACAAGTTCCTTATCAGATAGATGCTATACCAATATTTTCTCCCATTCTATGAGCTTTTTACTTTCTCAGTAGTGTCCACTAGATTGCAAAAGTTCCTAATTTTGACAAAGTCCAATATATCTACTTTCTCCTTTACTGCTTCTGTTTTTGGTGTCTTAAGAAAGCTTTAGCTAATCAGAGGTCATGAAGATTTACTGCTATATTTTCTTCTAAGAGTTGTAAGGTTTTAGGTCTTATATTTAAGTCACTGAAGCATTTTGCATTAATTATTACATATGGTATGAGGAAGAGGCCCAACTTCATTCTTTTGCATATCCACTTGAGCCAGCACTGATTACTAAAAAGGCTATTCTTTTCCACTGAATGATCCTGGTATCATCACTGAAAATCAACTGACCAAAAATGTGTTTATTTCTAGGCTTCCAAACCTATTCTACAGATCTATATATTTATCCTAAAGCCAGTAATACACAGTCTTGATTACTCTAGTTTTATAGTAAGATATGAAATCAGGAAGTGTGAGTTCTTTTTAAAAAATTTTTTGTTTATGGGTTTTTTTGAGAGAGAGAGTATGTGCAAGCACACACACACACACATGCACACGCATGCATGAGTGGGGGAGGGACAGAGTGCAATAGGGAGACCCAGAATCTGAAGCAGGCTCCAGGATCTGAGCTGTCAGTGTACAGCCTGACACAGGGCTCGAACTCTTGAACCACAAGATCATGACCTGAGCTGAAGATGGACGTTTAACCAACTGAGCCACCCAGGTGCCCCAGTTCTTCTGTTTAAAGATTTTTTTTTTATTGTTTTACTTCTCTTGAATTTCCATATGTACTTTATTTATTTATTTATTTATTTATTTATTTATTTAATGTGAGCGGGGTAGAGGAGCAGAAAGAGAGAGAGAAAGGGAGACAGATCGATTCTGAAGCAGACTCCATGCTCAGCACAGAGTCTGATGCCAGGCTCAATCTCACAACCCTGGGATTATGACCTGAGTCGAAACCAAGAGGCAGATGCTCAACTGACTGAGTCACCCAGTAGCCCCTCCATATGTACTTTAAAAGCAGCTTGTCGGTTGCTGAAAAGAACCCAACCAGGATAGAGACTGCAGTGAATATAAAAATCAATGTGTCATATTAGTAATATTAAGTCAATGAATCCATGTACAGGGAATGTCTTTCAATTTATTTAGGTCTTATTTAATTTTTTTCAATGATGTTTTATAGTTCTCAGTGTATAAGACCCTACATTTTTTTTGTTGATTTATTCCTAGATATTTCCTTCCTTTTAGGGTTATTACAATGAAACTGTTTTCTTAATTTCACTTTGGATTGTTCATTGTTAGTATACAGAAATACAACAGATTTTTATGTACTGATCTTGTATTCTGTCACATTGATGAACTCATTTATTAGCTCTCAAGTTTTTTAGTGGATTCTATAGGATTCTCTATGAGGAGAGAATATGTGTAAACACACACACACACACGCACATGACACGCATTAGAGACAGTGTTATTTCTTCCTCTTTTATTTAATTTCCTTGCCTAACTGCCTGAATAAAAGTGGTGAGAGCAGACGTCCTTGTTTTTCAACGATGCCCTTCATCAGGTTGAGACAGTTACCTTCTTTTCCTCGTCTGTTCTGGTCCTGCTTTATAAACTGATACAACCTTTCTAAAAAACAACTTGATAGTATGTGTCAAATTTCAAAATACAAATCCTCTCACCTAGTAATTCAATTTGTATTAATCTGTTTAAGGGAACAATCAGCAGTGAATAAAAGTTTTATGTACAAAATCACTAAAGCCGAAGGAAATCGGGCTCCAGTGTCTAACTTGCAATACAAGTGCAGGGAGCACCATG
Organism: Hyaena hyaena; assembly: GCF_003009895.1. Taxonomy (NCBI): domain Eukaryota; kingdom Metazoa; phylum Chordata; class Mammalia; order Carnivora; family Hyaenidae; genus Hyaena; species Hyaena hyaena. The sequence goes on from NW_024080765.1 coordinate 3,098,150, forward strand.
TGAAATCAGAGATCATCGCAGTGACAGATGAGACTTTTTCCCTCAACCATGCAGTGACACTTTGCCACAACCATTTACTACAGAATACTGTTCTCCTGACTTTAAAGAAAATTCCAAATTAAAAGATTACACAACTTTCATCGTTAAACAAGTACTAATACTGAAACTATTAAAGCTTAAATTGAATATAGTAATTATAATTATGACTTTTGGTTGTCCAGCATATCATGTTAATTTTAAGTATCAAAATACTATTTTGTTGGAATGATACTATTATTTCAGTGTTTGGGTTTTTTGTTTTTTTTTTTAACCTGAATGCATAATATTTACATCTTGAAATGGAGATCAAAGACCGTAGTTTTTATTTTATCGTGCATATAAATGCAAAACAAAGTCTTCTCTGACCAGAGAGTTATAAACTGCTTTAAAATTTTTTAATTGAATATTATTACATTCATTCAGAAAGTATCTTTCCATAAATGCATAATCCTTGGTGGGAGCAAGAAAAAAAAAAGCAAAACTTCCATTGCAAAACAGTTCATTCTTTAGTTCAAAAATTTGATGAACAGATAAATATGAACACCAGAGTATTGAAATCAATACAAGTAATACATCCCACTCTCCTTCCGTACTTGAAACTACAAATCTAGAAGTACCAGAAATATTTTCTTTGTAGCAAAAACTACCCTTATTATTTTATTACAATAAAAAGATTGAAAAACACACAGAAAGCTTCAAAGATTCCCTTCAGTTATTAAAAAGATGGGACTGCCTGAAGAAAAAGAAAACTAGGAAAAAAAATTAGAATTAGCTTAGCCTCTCTCCATTCCCCAAGATTATTTCAGAAAAAGCTCATTCAGGGGCGCCTGGGTGGCTTAGTCGGTTAAGCATCCGACTTTCGCTTAGGTCATGATCTCGCGGTTCGTGGGTTCGAGCCCCGCGTCGGGCTCTGTGCTGACTGCCAGCTCAGAGGCTGGAGCCTGTTTCAGTCTGTGACTCCCTCTCTCTCTGACCCTCCCCTGCTCACGCTGTCTCTCTCTCTCTCTCCTAGAAATAAATAAAACATTAAAAAAAAATTTTTTTAAATAAATAAATAAAAAATAAAAAGAAAAAGCTCATTCAGCATCTCTAAGATTTTGCACAAAAACCCACCTATGACTTATGGAAACCACTTAACCTTGTTTTCTTAAGGAAGTAGAGCCAAGACTGTAAAAGTTCTTTTATGGTGCTATGTATTATGTGCTTTGTGCTATGGCTTCTGTTATAATAATGCAAATGTTTACATATATACGTGTATATATTTGTTTTTTACTTATATTTACTGATTTTATTTATATTATTACAATATATTTATACTATATAGTTTTATTTTGTTTATATATATTAAGTTTTTATTTTTAAATTTTTTTAAGTTTATTTTGAGAGAGAGAGAGAGAGAGAGAGAGAGAG